>NC_037091.1:38701111-39016111 GCF_002994745.2 Rosa chinensis | reverse complement strand
AACCCGAGTTGTTATGGAATCCATTAATGTTTCTATTGATGATCAATGTGTAAAACATGAAGAATCATATGCAGATTCATCACCCTCCTCTATCACTCCACCACTAATTGCTGAAGCCTCAACTGATGAAGAGGAAGAGGAGATCCCCGACAACATTTTTGAACCAGCTCCCATCCAAAGGAAAGGATTCAAGCAAGTTCAAAAGGACCACTCCTCTCAAGATATCATCGGAAATCTGAAAGATGGACCGACAACACGAAGAAAAGCTACAGCTCAGGTAAGTACCTCTGAGGTAAGTGAAGGAAATGTATTGCTATGCTTTATTACTGAAAATCTGCTAAGCATGAACATTATATCTCACTTTGGTTTTGTGTCTATTATTGAACCAAAAAATATTAAGGCAGCCTTATTGGATGATAATTGGATTAGTGCCATGCAGGATGAGCTAAATCAATTTACTAGGAATGATGTGTGGTACTTGGTACCTCGACCTAGTAAATGCAATGTTATAGGAACTAAGTGGATTTTCAGAAACAAGAGTGATGAAAGAGGGAATGTGGTTAGAAACAAAGCTCGACTAGTAGCTCAAGGATACTCTCAGATTGAAGGTCTTGACTTTGACGAGACATTTGCTCCTGTGGCTAGATTAGAATCAGTTAGATTACTCCTCTCTATAGCTTGTCATCTTAGGTTCAAATTGTTTCAAATGGATGTCAAAACTGCTTTTCTAAATGGGAACCTTCAGGAAGAAGTTTATGTGGAACAGCCACCAGGTTTCCAAGATCCACATAACTTAGATCATGTCTACCGTCTCAAGAAGGCTCTGTATGGGCTAAAGCAGGCTCCCCGAGCCTGGTATGAGAGGCTCTCCACTCATCTTGTGGGAAAAGGGTATGCTAGAGGGTCTATTGATAAAACATTGTTTGTAAAACGAACCAAAAATGATATTATCATTGCCCAAGTGTATGTTGATGACATTGTTTTTGGTTCCTCTTCTAGATATCTTGTCAAAGAATTTCAATCTGTCATGGAAAGTGAGTTTGAAATGAGCATGTGTGGTGAACTAACTTTCTTTCTTGGACTGCAAGTAACGCAGATGGACACAGGTTTGTTTCTCTCTCAAACAAAATACGCTGAAAATCTGATCAAGAAATTTGGTCTTGAATCTAAGAAGACAGTGAGCAATCCCATGAGTACCACTATTAAGCTGAGCGAAGACCAGGATGGGAAATCAGTTGATCACACACTATATCGCAGTATGATAGGTAGTTTGCTCTATCTCACTGCCAGCAGACCTGACATATCTTACAGTGTAGGAGTGTGCGCACGCTTTCAAGCTAATCCTAAAGAATCACACTTGGAAGCTGTCAAGAGAATCATTCGCTATATATCAGGTACAGTTGACTGTGGAATTTTCTATACCTTTGATACTAACGTGGAAATTGCAGGATATTCTGACGCTGACTGGGGAGGAAACTTAAAGGATAGAAAAAGTACCTCAGGGGGATGTTTCTTCATTGGCAACAATCTGGTTGCCTGGCATAGCAAGAAACAAAATTGCATCTCTCTATCTACTGCAGAAGCTGAGTATGTTGCAGCTGGGAGTTGTTGCACGCAAATGCTGTGGATGAAACAAATGCTTCATGATTATGGCATTCCTCAAGGTAAGTTATCTATCTTTTGTGACAACACCAGTGCTATCAACATCACCAAGAATCCTGTTCAACACTCTAGAACTAAGCACATTGATCTTCGATATCATTTTATTAGGGATTTGGTTGAACAAAACATACTTGAGTTAAGCTTTGTGCCCACTGAAAATCAACTTGCTGATTTGTTCACTAAGCCTCTTGACACTGCTAGGTTTGAGATGTTGAGAAATGCCCTAGGGATTTGTTCTAAGCATTAAGGCACAAGAATGACTGTCCACTATTGATTGAGAAAATTGTGATCCTAGTATCCTTTGACCACAGTCACTAGTGAAATGTACATATTTCCAGCTATGTATCCTTCGTTGCCATGCCTTATTTTGAACAAATAAAATTGTGTACTCATGTTTAGTCACTGTATCATGTAACCCTACTATGCACTTTCACTTTTAGCCTATGTGGTGGCATGCTGTGTGTTTCCTGTCAAAAGAGGTTCGGTGAAGTAGAAGAACTGCTTAAAATGCTCAAATGATTCATTCCCTCTTCTCAAAGTAATCAGGTCCTAGTTGTGGTGAACTTTCTAGGGTTTGTAAGAAACGAGAATGGATAACTATATCCCATCTCTCCGAGTAATCAGGCCTTAGTTGTGGTGAACTTTCTAAGGTTTGCAAGAAACGAGTTGGTGAGTGATCTTTGCACGTAAAATAAAATATTGCTGACAACTACTCGAGACTCTCTCCATGGAGCATCCTTGTTATGTTTAGTACCCTAAGAACATCTGTTCTGGGAGTTGCTGAGAAGATTCTTGTTACATGAGTTCGAATTGTCACAACATAAAAGAGATAAATGACTCAAATTAAATCCGTGCTTGGGAACAATGTTTCCTACTTCTTTTAAGGCGATATCATGAGCTTGGTGTACATGGTTAGTTCACCTACTTCACTACTTCTCTCTGTCACTAAACTCATTTCTAAGCCCCACATACTGGTTATACTCAATTTTTTCATTTCACAGCGTTATTCCCTACGGTCTGACTATGAGTACCAATTCTTTTTGTTGATAGAATACATCATGCTTCGTACTCTGAACTATGTTCTTTTCACTATGTGATTTATGCTCTCTGTGATTGAACTATGCTATATTTTCTCTCTTCAATATGACAAATGCATTCATTGCCTTGATACTTAGCACAAGAAATGATCATGTGCTATAATTGCAGATTATGGGAATATTTTTGTCTCTTCGTTTCCTCTCCTTGCTTACCATCTCGTTACACTTCATTTCCTTATTGATTAAGCCTAAGTTGAGGGGGAGAAGTAAGTTGCATGCGTGTTTCTCGGAAAACTAATTGTCATAATTCCTCTCCCCATTTGAGACGCTATCCCAACCGGTGTAACCTTTGGTTTTCTAAACCTAACTGTTTCATATATATAGCCTCTCTTGTCTCCCTCGGATTTTACTCTTGGTTGTCTCTGTGTGCAGGTTTGTCAATTAACTTGTCTTTCTCACCATGGTTCGCACAAAGCACACTACTCGACTTGGTGGACATCGCCGCCTGCCTCCTCCAGAGGAAGGCCGTCAGGCCGCTGTCAGGGCCGGGATTCTCCATCCCGGCATGCAGCTTGAACGTAGTCGGAGCCCTCCTATTCGCTCCTCAACGTCTGGTGCCTCTTCTGCTGCTCCTCCTCCTGTCTCTCTGGATGGTCTCCGTGACCAGATCCTGGTGGCTGACTGGAGAATTGCCTGCCTCACTACGGACATGGACGACATGCATTCCCTTCTGGTTTGTACTCGTCATGCTCTGACCACCCTCACATAGGAGATCCGGAACATGCAGCGTCACCCTCCTGGGTTTGACGCTCCCGCTCCCTCCACCGCTGTTCCAGCAGCAGTCGCCCCTGCGGAGACCTCAACTTCCATGGACAGCGAGGAGTTTCAGGATCATGTCATCAAGCTTATGGAGGAAGTCGAAGGGCATTCCTGTTCAAAGGGGGAGAAGTAAACTCTTTTTATTTTTCTGTTTTTTTATGCTTTCTGCAGTTTAATTTCAATCAAACAATATTTTTTTTTATGGGTTGTAAGTGCATAAGCACATATATTTTTCTTGGATGCTTTTGGTTATTTAGTAAGTTTATTTTGGCTACTTGGATTTGGAAAAGGATGGAAACTGATTCCTTAATCCAAGTAGCACCCCTTGTTTAGTGACTAGTGTTTATTTGTGATAACTAACATGCAGGACAAAAAGATTGAAAAATCATGTGTTGAATGGGAATGCCCCAAGGGGGAAATTGTAGGTATTTTGGGCTGTTCACCATTCAATACATGATTTCCCTTTGTCACAAGGAAACCGGAGCATTATGGAAACAAAGATAAAAGATCAAAGGATCGGATCTTGAAGAAAAGATTAGGCCAAATTAAGTCATTGATCTTGAGTTTAATATGTTTTGATTCCATATCTTTTTGATGCTTTTTGATTGATATGCATATCAGTCAATTTGATTCAATAATCTATTATGCATTAAAGAGGGATTTAAACATGCATATCAATTTGAGATCTTGGTTAGGAAAGTTTCGATTGCACATTCAAAAATTGTTTTAAAACCTTTCTATATTTTTTAATTATTTATTAAGAAAAGATTTGATTGAGGGGGAGAGTTTCTCCCCTATAAAAGGTTTCTAAACGAAAGTTAGTGTGGGGTTTTTGATTACATGAAATTGCTCTAAATTGATTTATAAGAGTTGTTCATATCGTTTTTCTGACAAAACCCTCTTTATGTGTTTCATGTATTCCATTGCAAAATCATTCATATTTATTCTCAAGATCGTGATTTAAATTGAGAGCAAGAAGAGTTGAAGGTTGAGTATCTTGAATGTTGTATTAGGAGTTAGAACAGTTGTAAAACAAGTTAGCATGTGTTGCTAAGTGAGAGTGTTTGTTAAGAACAACACGACTTGTATTCTGTAAACCCTAGTGATTCATATTGGATTGCATTTTCGTGTTGGCTACGTCAAAAGCCACGCAGTGAAGTTTCCTCAGTGGAGAGGTTTACACTGCGTTAGCAAATCTTCGTGTTATGTATCGCATTTCTTTTAAAATAAATCTCTAAACATAACGGTACTTCAAATAATTGTTCCATCAGGTAATTACAGGGGGCCGTGGTTGAGCATCACGACGAAGGGCCGACACCAAAGTGGCTGGGAGGTAGTTCATCCACTCTTGGGATAAAAGCCTCTGCTTTGCTAGCTTGGCCGCAGCATCCGCTGAGCGGTTAGCTTCATGGGGAGTCGGTGCAAGTGAAGTGGCTGAAGTGAGACTTGAACTTGAGAAGGTCGTCCACAAAAGGATTTAGTCTCCAACTCTCTCCAGAAGCTTGGTTGCTTACAAACTCCACCAAATCCTTACAGTCACACTCACAAATGACCTTTTGCTTGTTCAATCTTGCAGCCAAGAAACACCCTTGGATTAGAGCCATAGCCTCGGACTCAATTGCTGAGTTGTAAGTACTGAAATAGCTTCCTCCAGCAAGAAAGCGTCCACAATGATCTCTCAATTAAGATAGTACCTGTACCTCCATTTTTGTCATGGGATCCTAAGCTCCATCAGAGTTTATTTTGATGAAGTCCTCAGGAAGAGGTTTCCAAGTAGTGATACTATTACTCGAATCTGGAGTAGATATTGCAGGGACATTTGCCACCCTAGCATTTGTCCATTTGAGGGAACTGAAGTTGGCGTTTGAGATGACAATATCCGGGTTTACCAAACCATTTTTGTAGGTAGCTGCACATCTCATTTTCCAAATTTCAAAAAGAACGAAGCCCACCATCTCCAGAAATTTCGAAGGATCATCTATCAGCTTTGTACTCTCTTCCACAATACTTAGCAGCCAACAATCAAGAGAGGAGATTTTCTCAAACCGTGGACGATATCCGAGAGGGCAGCCAAACCAAACCCATTTGGTCCAAGGGCAGAGAAAGAGGCAATGCTCAATTGTTTCTGAGAATTGACCACAGAGACTACAAAGGGGAGATGGAATGATTTTCTTTTTGAACAGGTTCCAGAAACAGGGCAGAGCATTTGAAATAGCTCTCCAAAGGAAATTAGAGATTTTTGGGATGAGTCCAGAGTTCCAAATTACTTTCCAGACTTTAACATTAATGAGATGAGACGAAGAGGGCTTACTGGTCTCAGGAGTGATAGTAAATTTAAAGCTATTGATTTTCCTTATTCTCCTGCAAATATGTCAATTGTAGTGTAGGGAAATAAGGGTCTCCCGTAGAGGATTAAGTTAAACTAAAAACTTCAACCAAAGTCACAAAACGCGACTGCAGTTCCTACAGAACAGCTGTCGAAAAACAAACTAAAATCCTAACCAAAACAACCCCAAAAAAAATATAAAAATTTACAGAGACGTACTAGACACAAAATTCGTCCAGCACACAAAATTTGGGAATTTTTGGACTTCGTTTACTATAAAAATAAAATACGGGAAAACAGATAACAGAACGTAAAATAAAGAAAAGCTGATTTGTGAATGGTTGAGATCAAGATAATGAAACTAGCTAGGAAGGAAGTATCCACCCCCAACAATCACACACAACACACTTTGTCCAATTTACTACCAATTAACTTAGTTGAAGACGCTCAGATTGGCTCGGTACGCTTGAACACAACCTATTACTCTTTCTTAGTTTGTACGCTAGGCAGGAAGTGCTCTACACCTACACTATTCCCAAGCAATGCAACCTAAAGGTTAGATTAAACATGCAGAGATCATTAAGTTTGAAAAGAGTTTGAGCAATCACTAGGCATCGCAAATAACTTAGAGCCTTGCTAAACCTAGGGTTTTGTTTACTTGCTAGTGAAAACTACTAATTACTTCTCTAGATAATTTGAGGAATCCAACTATTGATCCAGGCATCAAACAATCAAAGTATTAGAACCCTAGCATGCATACTAAGTAGGCCTCCAAAGCATACAAACATATATAGAATTCATCAATGAGAAATCTGTAAACAAAACCTCAACTTTATTAATTGAAAAACAAATTGTATGTCAAAGCATGTTATGGATCATGTCTAGGGGCTTCAACTGCCCCCTAACTACTGAAAATTTAGTTACACATAATTGAAATCAAAAACACAAATGGCACGTTTACTTACTTGGAATGGAAAATAATCATGAATCGGAGACAAGTGGAATGGGAGAAGAAAGGAATCGGTATTGATTCCGGAGGAATGATTCCTAAACCCATCTCCCCCCTTCGTAATCGAATTCCTGAGTATTCAGGAATTGATTCATAATAAGGAGGTGGGACCTACATTCATTCTGATTCCTTCATGTGTTAGTAACGCATGAATTCTTTTACTCCGAATCATTCCGATTCCTTTATGTGTTAGTAAACGCAGGAATGTTTTTACCCGGTAATCATTCCCTTTCCTTCCAAGTAAGTAAACGTGCCCTAACGAAGAAGGGAGCAAGGGAGAGAGCTACTGCAGATTGATCTCCTTTTATATCCTTAGAGGTTGCCTTCATCTTTCTTGTTGTGTAGGAAATCCAAAACCTAAAAGAATTAGGGTTCACGTGCTTAGGTGGAGTTTTCCTATTGGCGTTTGAACTTGATGACTCATTCCAACCATTCACATCATGCCATTTGTCCATCATAAGTAAGAATATGAAGCAGAAACTCGTCCTCGGGCTTCTTGGTGTGATTTGGGCTTTGGAACATAAATTCCCGTCCAACCCCAGATTCACGTGCAGCCTGACCTTCTTGTACTAAATTGGCCATAACTTCCTTTAGAAAAATGATATTGATGAGCCGTAAAAAGATTTGGAAACTAGACATCCTAGGCTTTCCATCAATATAAAGATCATCCTCTGGATCATTGTGAACTGGTCTCAGTACTCTGTCGAAGTTAACTGATCTGCATAGGTAGATTTGCCGATTTTGCTTTTCAATCCCCTCTTTTACTTCTTTTCTCCTTGTTTGCTCCAAGATACCTATAAAACAAATAAACAACGTAAATAACTAGAAAATACACTAAACTAACAAAGAAAGTATGGAGATTAATCCGTAAAAAGTTCACGCTCATCCTAGAGTTGGAAGACTCCTAAGACTCATTGAAAAATAAAACCTAAAACTAGACTCTTTTTTTTTTTCCTTTCTTTTTGACGTTTTATAGTTTTTTTTTTTTTACTCAAAGAATGACTCAAAAACAAATTGACAAATTTGTATTTCCTTCCCCCACGTACACTTAAATTAGACATTGTCCTCAATGTATGGCAAATAACTCACAATGCACAAAGAAAGCATAGAGAAAGAAAATCCAAAAGAGGGCAAGTAGGAAGATAAGAAAGGTTATAGAAAAGCTCCCCCTTGTAGACCTCCCACTGCGCACGACCTTTGGAGAAGACTAAAGTTAGACACCATCTTCAAGGCACAATTCCTCGACTTCCAAAATGTAAGCTCCGTGCTATATGGACTCCAAAAGAAGTGATGATGGGGTGAATAGAACAGAAGGAAGGAAAATTGCACTTTCCAACTTCGCAATTTTGCGTCATGAGGCCAACTTCCAGCCCTTATAACTTCCATAGGGACCGCTTGATGGATGAGCTGCTACTGGGAGCTGAAAATTGGTGTTACAAGCTGTCCATGCATATGAGGCACGTCTCCTAACTCCAAATAGATTGAAAATGGCAGCCCTGCAAAGTTAGAAGAAAAACAGAATTTTGTACAGAAAAGCTGAGAAAAGGACCTTGACCCATTCAAACCTCAATTCAGAAGGGTTACGGTGATCCAATGAAGATGATACTCTAGATCAATTTTGAAGTAGACATCTCAAGCTTTAAGTTCATATAAGTTCATATAAACCCGGAAGTATTCCCTGTTTTGCCTTTTATATGACCCAACTGCGCAAGTTCCTGTTTTGCTGGATTGACCTTACTGTAGTCAAAGTAGAACTGAGAACGCATAAGAACCTCGAATCCATTTCTGTAAAAACATACGAAAACTAGACTCATAGATCTTTCTATGCATATATGGTATGTCTCCTGATTCTTTCTAAGCTAAAAACTAAAGCCAGCCAAAATTGACTGACTGCACAGCCGGCACTCTATTTTCGAGTAGGAAAGTCTAACTTCCTAGCCTTTCTTAATGGGTACACCTGCACACTCACAAAACACATTAAAAAGAACTAACAAGAATAAAATTAAAAACGAAAAACTTTGGGTTGCCTCCCAACAAGCACTTGTTTTAATGTCCTCAGCCAGACGATACCACCAACAATTAGGCAAAGGTGAAGAAGCCTCATTTCGAAGACTTCGCAAGAAATTTCACCGTTTTCTTTATGAATGACTTTTTATTTGGATCAGGTGGATATGGAGGATTACCACTTGAAGTTCTCTTCAATGAAGGCTCAGTGAAACCACTTGAGGAAGGAGATTTGGTCGGAAGATAGCCCTTGCTTGGCTTAAAATCCCCACGAAGCCACCTATCATCAACACACACACACTCTCTATATTAGCTAAAGGAACAAATTCATTACAGAATATAGACTTACTTTCATGACATGGAAGTGCTTGTTGAGCAGCCATGGTTTCATTTAGACTCTTATGCATGGTTGTAGCCACCTCTTCCTCGACAATTGGTGGAGAATGACGATTGCTTGCCATTGTTAACAACTCCGAATTGCCGAGATCCCTTGCCTTGACTTTAGGTGATGTCCAAGTTCTAAGCAATCGAACATCTTCTCTTATTTGCCCACCATCACTTAAAATATCTTGCTCATTAATTTGAGGCTTCAAGGGTTCAAACACCTTGAACGACATTGTCTCCTCAAAAACCTCCATACTCAAAGTGCCTCAAAACACATGAATGTTGGTGTGAGCTGTGGCCATGAATGGGCGCCCCAAAATTAATGGTAATGATGTAGCTAGGCATAGGCGCTTCCTCCATCTCAAGAACAAAGAAGTCTGCAAGCAAAACTAATCCATCCACACGTACTAATACATCTTCAATTACTCCCCTGGGATAGACTATTGAGTGATCAGCTAGTTCAATGATCACCTTTGTCTCCTTTAGCTCACCTAGTTTAAGAGCTGAAAACACAGAATATGGCATTAAATTAATCGAAGCTCCTAAATCCAGTAAAGCATGATCAAACCTTTGTGCACCTATGGTGCATGGAATTGTGAAGCGTCCGGGATCCTTAAGTTTAGGTGGAAGCTTTCTTTGAAGAACAGCTGAGACTTCTTCACTAAGGGCCACTATCTCATTCCCATTGAACTTTTTCTTTTTGGTGCATAGCTTCTTAAGGAATTTGGCATACTGAGGTTCTTGCTTGATGGCATTCAGAAGAGGGATGTTAACTTGGACTTTACGGAAAGTTTCCAAGACATCCTTCTCTTCTTGATCTTTCTTAGAGCTTATGAACCTGCGAGGAAAAGGAATACATGAAGTAACCAACTTAGAAGGATTAGGATCTTTTACCTTTGGAGGGGAAAAAACATGAACATTCTGATCAGCCCCTGTGAGATCGATCATTGGGATTGGCGAGATCGATCGTTTTGCTTCTAAGGTCGTAAACGATCAATCGTTGGAATTCCCGAGATCGATCGTTTTTTCACCAAAGACAATTTTCTCTTCCTCCTTTGTATTTCTTTGCCCTTCCTTCTCTTCTTGACCCTTGTTTGGTGTCTTTTGGTGCCTTGAAGCTTCTTCTAATTGTCTACCATTCCTTAAAGTGATTGCATTGAGCTCAGCCATTCTCTGATCTCTTCGATTTTGAACTGTTGTCCTAGGGAGGGTGCCCGGAAGTCTAATGTGCATGTCTGTTGCAAGTTGCCCAACTTTCCTTTCCACATTCTTGATAGATTGACCATGCTCCTTGAGTTGAGATTTTTTTCTTGGATGAAGACATTGGTGTTTATGGTCATCTCCTTGACTAGTTCTTCCAAAGACTTGCTTGAGGTTTGTTGAGGAGGATTTTGTTGACAGACTTGCTGCCTAGCCTCTTGTTGGAATCCAGGCGGTCCATTGTAGACGCCTTGAGTAGGTCGAACCACGTTGTCATTACCACCCCAATGGAAGTTTGGGTGATCCTTCCATCACGGATTGTACGTGTTCGAGTAAGGGTCATATTTGGGCCTTTGTTGCCCCGTATAATTCACTGTTCCTCAGACAAAGAAGACATAGGACATCTATCAGTAGTATGATCAGAATAGGAACAAATAGAGCATACCTGAGGTGTTGCCTTAATGCCATTGCCTAAGGCATTCATTAACATGTCAAGATTTCTCTCCACAGCCACCATTTGGTTCCTTGAATCAACTTCATACACTCCACGTCCTCTTGTAAGTTTATCCCTTGTGTAGAATTGTCTATTGTTGTCGGCCAAATCATCAATCAGATTATATGCTTCTTGACCGGTTTTATTCATGAAAGTAACTCCATACGCAGAATCAACGCTGCCCTTATTAGCTATGTCCAATCCATCATAGAAAAATTGGACAAGGTCATTCAGACTGAAGTTATGATGAGGACACTTCCTCTGCAGCTCCTGAAATTCCTCCCATGCCTCATATAGTGTATCTCCATCCTTTTAAGTGAAGTTTTGAATCTCCCTCCTTAGTCGTTTTGTCAATTGAGAGGGGAAATATTGTTTCAAAAACTTCTTAACCATTTCATCCCAAGTTGTGATGATACCTGCAGGTAACAAGTACAACCAACGTTTTGCATCATCTTTTAAAGAAAAGGGAAATAGAAGTAACCTGAGTCCTTCTGGTTGGATGTTCTGAATGGTTTGCAGCTTACAAATATCCAAGAATTCTCTAATGTGAACATGAGGATCCTCAGATTGTGTGCCCGAGTACTTAGGCAGTGAGTTAAGGAGCTGCACAGGAATGGAGAATGCCTAATTGCCCGGAGGTGTGTAAGCTATGCATGAGGGGGATTCCTAAGCTGTAGGAACAAAAGCATCCTTCAATGCCATGTCGAGTCTTGGGAGTTCCTCTTCGTCCTCGTGAATTGAATGCGCAGGTGAGTTTGGTGGTGTTTTCTCGTCCTCCTCCCCTTGTGAAGAAGTAGAACCCGCCGTTGTGTATTGGCAAACTAGTTTCTTTCGTTTGCTTCCTATTCAACTTGCAAGTGCGTTCTATCTCTAAACCAATGAGGTAAGATTGCCTTGAGTAGTTCTATGAGTAAGCATATACCTGAAAACACAAACAAAGAAAAACTAAGTAAGAAACTAAAACAAAAATCAAATAACAAACTAGTAGAAGCAATTAGAATAAAAGTAATCCTCGGCGACACGGCTCCAAAAATTGATAGCTAAATTTAAAGCTATTGATTTTCCTTATTCTTTTGCAAATATGTCAATTGTAGTGTAGGGAAATAAGGGTCTCCCACAGAGGATTAAGTTAAACTAAAAACTTCAACCAAAGTCACAAAACGCGACTGCAGTTCCTACATAACAGCAGTCGAAAAAAAAACTAAAATCCTAACAAAAACAAACCAAAAAAAAATAAGAAAATTTACAGAGACATACTAGACACAAAATATGTCAACCACACAAAATTTAGGAATTTTTGGACTTCGTTTACTATAAAATAAAATACGGGAAAACAGGGAACATAATGTAAAATAAAGAAAAGCTGATTTGAGAATGGTTAAGATCAAGATAATGAAACTAGCTAGGAAGGAAGTATCCACCCCCAACAATCACACACAATACACTTTATCCAATTTACTACCAATTAACTTAGTTGAAGACGCTCAGATTGGCTCGGTACGCTTGAACACAACCTATTACTCTTTCTTACTTTGTACGCTAGGCAGGAAGTGCTCTGCACCTAGACTATTCCCAAGCAATGCAACCTAAAGGTACGTTTATTAGATTAAACATGCAGAGATCATTAAGTTTGAAAAGAGTTTGAGCAATCACTAGGCATCGCAAATAACTTAGAGCCTTTGTTTACTTGCTAGTGAAAACTACCAATTACTTCTCTAGATAATTTGAGGAATCCAACTATTGATCCAGGCATCAAACAATCAAAGTATTAGAACCCTAACATGCATACTAAGTAGGCCTCCAAAGCATACAAACATATATAGAATTCATCAATGAGAAATCGGTAAACAAAACCTCAACTTTATTAATTGAAGAACAAATTGTATGTCAAAGCATATTATGGATCATGTCTAGGGGCTTCAACTGCCCCCTAACTACTGAAAATTTAGTTACACATAATTGAAATCAAAAACACAAAATAACGAAGAAGGGAGCAAGAGAGAGAGTTGCTTGTTAAGCGCTGGTCGACCAATGATGGCGTTGTACGAACTGAAACAGTCGACAATAATGAATTCCGTATGCACCTCCGCCATGCATGGACTAGTGCCAATAACCAGTCGCATGTAATCCGACCCTAGCGGTTGTGTGACGTCACCGGAGAAGCTGAGCAGTGGTTCGTGATCCTGGAGTAGTTTTTTGTTCCGCTTGAGATGGTCGTAGCAACTGCTGAAGATGACGTTGACAGCGGACCCGCTATCCACCAAGATTCTCCCCACCGAGAATTTGCCAAGAATGGCATCGACCAAGAATGGGTCATCATGGGGTAAATGCACTCCGCGCTCCTCCTCCTCTGAGAAGGTAATAGGTTCCCAACCTGATCTTAGGAGTTTGGCGGATCTTTCGTAGCGGATGTTGCAGACTTCCTTCGGATAATTAGCGCGTGCATAGCGCTTTCTTGCCCTGTGAGACATGCTGGTGATTGGAGCACCGCCATCGATGGTGTTGATGCGGCCCAAGGTCTCGACGTTGGCAATTACTGGTGGTGGTTGGCGCACCTTGAACTGTTCCAACTTGCCATCACGGTACAAGGTCTCAACGGCCGTTTTGAGAGCATTGCAGCTGTTGGTATTGTGGCCGCTGTCCTCGTGGTATTTGCACCACCTGCCGGTGTTCCTGGGTTTGCCCCTTTTTGGGTACTTTGGAGGGGGTGGTGGCGGGATCTGATCCTTACACTGATTGTAGATGTCCTTATACGAGGCCGTCAGAACCGTGAATACCGCATACCGCTGCGAGGACTCCGCCAGCTTGTTGCGGTTATCCCCATGGGTTGGGCGGTTTCCCTTGTTGTAATGCTGGTCCTTCTGCCGCTTGTTCTGGTGGTGGCCCTGCTGCCACTCCCTTTTCTTGTCAGTTGGCGGTGCTGACCGGATCTTGTCAGCGGTTTCCTGATGAATGGATGATGGCTGTGTTGACTTTGCTGGAGTTGCTAGTGGCGGTGGGGTCTCTCCGTATGTGATGAATTCCGCCTGGGCGTGAATGACCGCCTCACTCATGACGTGGTCATACGTTGCGTTGGGATGGCTGTAGTTGAGGTGATAGAGGAACGGTCCCTTGAGAAGTCCCTTCCTGAAGGCCGCCGATGCCATTGTTTTGTCTAGGTCACGGCACTGAGACGCTGCCGCTCGCCACCTTGTGACGAAGACCTTCAATGATTCGTCCTCCCCCTGCTTGACGCTGAACAACTGACTTGTGTTGTGATGCCCGGCGGACAATAAGATGAACCGGGAGAGGAAAGCGTGTGATAGTGCATGGAATGAGCTGACAGACCCCGGCGGGCACTCAAAGAACCAGTTCATTGCCTCGCCATCCAATGTTTCGCTGAACAAGTGGCATAAGGTAGCGTCGTCGAACCCCTTGTTGTTGGTGACCTTCTTGAAGGTGTCCATGTGGACGAAGGGATCAGACATTCCGCCGTAATGTGACATCTTTGGGGTTTTTACATATGCCGGTCTGACAGCCTGCAGGATTGCAGCGGTGAAGGGCCCAGGTCTGGAAGCGAAGAGCGGATTCTGAGTTGGCGCTGGGACTCCCGACTCCGCCCGGATCAACCTCTGCTCCAGTTGGTGCATCCTTTCCAACATCTGGGCAGTTGTATCGCCGTCGGAATCAGCCTGAATGACCCCCCGGGATGGCCTGCGCCTCTGCACAGGCGGACTGCCTTCAGTCCTCGCCCTAGCCTCCGAGCGGTTGGTGTGCGGGAGTGATTCTGCCTCCTGCTCTAACATTAGTTGGGGTATGGGCGGTGGTTGTAACATCCCGAACCTAAATTCACCGGTTTACTAGTCATTGGGACGGTAAACGACCTTTACTTTCACTTTTACTTTCGGTTTAGTACTTTTAGTGGCCCTAAAAGTTGACTTTTTGTTCGGGTCAAAATTTGAGAAAATGTTCTTCATGGAAGTTGTAGAGGACGTTAAACCGAGCGCGTGCATATGTAGTACGTAAAAATCGGAGCTCGTATGCGAAAGTTATGAGCGAAATAAGGAAGTTACTGTTCATGGTAAAATTTTGATTAAAATAGAAATTTACCCAGGGTAGGTTTCCATTTCCGGAAACCCACCCCAGCTCTTTCTCTCTCCTCCCCCCCCCGAGCTCTCTCTTCTCCGGTTCGGCCATTTTCCTTCTTCCTTCGATTTCCGGCGATTCCGGCCACCAACCGGCGTGCCACCGGTCATCAGAGGAGCGCCTCCTCCCTCCGATCACCCTAGCAACCTTGGTTTTCGACGATTTGACCGGAAAAGCACGGATCGAAGCAAAATCCCCTCCGGCTGCAGTTTGAAGCTTTTGCCGATTTCCGGCGATTCCGGCTACCTCCAGTCCTCATTCCGGCGTCGAAGGTTCGGTTTTCATCACTGATCATTTCCCCTATGGCCTTGTATCACGATTTGTTGTGTAGATGCCGAATCGACGAATTGAAATTCTAGGGTTCTTGAGGATTTCTGGGTTTTTGTTCATTGATCGATTTCGGCCGTTTTTAATTGTTATTTGGGAATGTTGTAGTTGAGAAGTTGAATCAGTGTGTTGAGAAGGTGCTACTGTCAAATTTTGGTGGCCATCGGAGATGGTGGCGGCGGCGCCGCCACTGTGGGCGGCGGTAGCGGCGGCTAGGGTAGTTTATAAATTTCAATTTTTAGCTAGTTAAATTCTATAATTATCATAGAGCTTATATGTGAAGTTTGGTGAATTTTGGAGGAGTTTGGAATTGTTTGTGAATTTTCGAAGTTTGGAGTTTTGTGGTGGAATTATGGGAAATCCGGCCGTCGGATTTCCCTCGTTTTCATTATGGAATATGTAAATTGAGGAATTAGAATTGTGGAAGAGATTTGGGTTGAATTTGAGAAGTATTGGAGATAGGGATTTTCGGATTTCGTTTAAGTTCGTAATTATTATATCGGATTACCGTTTATGGAAATATAATTGTGTACAGGGCAATGTCGCGAGCTACGGTTAGATGAAGGAACTCGTCTGCGTGGTTGCCCAATAGTACTGTGAGTGGACGTTTGTTTTAAATAAGTGATGCATGCATTTATTTATTAAAGCTTGTTCTATTTTATTAACGTATTTTCCGAGCATATAAAGATAATTGCGAATTATCTCATGGATTTACTTTTAAATAATGATTCTCATGAAGTATTTATGATTTATAACGGTTGTGAGTTTTGGATATGAAGTTGTTATGCTCGGATTCGAATTTATAATTGAGGTTGTTTTTCAACGAATGGTTTTCGTTGTGATTTTCGGATTTATACAATTTATATTATATTCCTATTCGTGGATTTGAGATTTTTGGAAAGATTTTCGAAATGGGATTTCGATGGAATTATTTTCTTGTTTATTTATTTGATCATTGGTTTTGGCATTGGGAATGCCTCATTGACAACCTATTTATTCCTTTAGCGTGTGGGACACGCTGTTAATTTATATGACTTTACGAGAATTTCCGGGTACGGTTGGGAATCGTACCCGTGTTTTCTTTATTCGTGGGACATGGGGAAGCCTTAAAGATTTATGGGATTTTATTAGTTTTACCCACCATACCTGGGTCGTTATATATATTATATTGCTAGCTAGCCTATTAGTACTCCTCCCTGCTTACTATGTGTTTGTGGGTGAGTAAGAGCAGAGCATGGGATGCTCTAGAGTGTGGGACACTCCGACCCGAGCCTGGGAGGCTCCCTTCTTTCGTATGGTGAAACTTCTTCCCCATATTTTATCTTTATTCGACTAGCGGGGCTAGTCCGATTTTCACTGTAGCCAGCGGGGCTGGTCTTATTTTCTTGAGAAATGAGATTTCGGTTTTACGATATAGTTTTCGAATGTGGTGACTAGCGAGGCTAGTCAATTTATCGTTTTGGAATTCTTGGATTTAAAGCTAAATGTATTTTTCTAATTGTTGCATGCATCGGTTATTAAAGAGAATAAATGTGGGAAAGTATGAAATCCTTTTTCCTTTAAATTGTTTATTTTGTCCACTCACGCTAACGTTTTTCGTCTACTTTCCCCTGGGCCTTTCGGTTTCTAATGCCCAGTTTGCAGGCGAATTAGTGGAGGTCGGGCGTACATGACATTTGAGGCATAGTTGTCACTACTTCCGCAGTGTAGGATCACTTGATCCTTTACTCCTCTGTTATATCCCTGTGTATAGTAGTACTGCTCTGCTTAACCTTTGGGATTAGTATATTTGAGTTTTGTGTGTTTTACAGGTTTTCGGGTAGCCCATTTTAGAGGTGACTCTGCCGAATTTTTGGTAGAGTTATCCCTAAGGTGGGCCCCATAGGGCCACCTCGGGTTTCAGGGTGAAATTCGGGGCGGGTCCTGTCAGTGGTCCCATTCCCAACAACTCAGGTGGGTTCAGTGGTACCTGCGTCTGTATGACCGGCCCTGGTACCAATGTGCCGGTGCCGGGTCGACTACGCCTGGTGCTACGTGACTGCTCGCTCTGTGCTGGGCGGGCGGTGGCCTCCAGCGTCTTCTTTAGTTCCTCAAAACGTGTCATGAGCGTAGCCACCTGTCTTTGGGCTTCAGCCTTTTCCTTGCGCTCCTCCTCACGTTCTCTGTTTGCCTTATGGAGATCCGCCAGTGCTAGCTCGTACATAGTGACGAGATCTTGGCCCGGTGGGAGGCTGCTGCTTGGATTTGCCCCACCGCCGGGGTTGTGAATAGTGCGCGGTTAAAGCCTACCGTTGGGTCAGAGGGTTGGGGGATGGCGGGATGTTCTGCCTGCTCTTCAGCGTTCCCCCCGCTACCGTTAGTCATGGTGATTGTAGTGGGATGGCCTTTTGTTCAAGGGTTCCCACAGACGGCGCCAATGTTAATGTCTAAAAGTCCGGCGGTAGCTGGACCTTAGTTAACGCTGATCCGGTGGGCGGATCGGTACTTGTGTTGTTCCCGAAGCTCCCTCTACCTGTCAAGTAAAATACAATGGGCGTCAGAGGGAGACCGCCCCGGGCGGTCTTCAACTCTCCGATGCCTAAGTTAGTCAATGTATTTATGTTGACAAAGTAACAATAGGTAAATATTGAATGCGTAATTAATGAGGAGAGAGGAGAGAACCTTTTATAGGTGAGGAAGAGGTTGATCTTCTCTTAGTTTTCGATGTGGGACTGACATGCTTTAGTTCCCAGTTTCAGAAGCTTCTGATACCATCTTGGCGCGGCACGTGGCGGCACGTCGGCGGTGATCTGGAGGTGGTCCGACGCTGAGGCTGTAGCCCGTCTGGCGGTGTGTCTGCATGTCATTCCTTTGGTTGGAATTAGTACCTTTGGCGGTACAATGAGCATGGCCCATTATAGCTAATTATGCTTGCAAATGTACATGTATGTACAATATCCTTAGAGGTTGCCTTCATCTTTCTTTTTTGGGGTAACCATGACATTTGGCTGCTCCTTTGTGAACTATAGATTGGACCCGAGGGTAGCCAAGGCATCTGCGTACCTATTAGTGGATCCGGGTATGTGTTCCAGAGTTGCTTGATCAAACACTCTGATCAGTTTCTGGGCTAAGATCCTGTATGGTGCTAGGGCTGCTTCCTTTACTGCTAAGTCGCCTCTCATTTGGCTAATAACCAGGTTTGAATCTCCAATGATATTGATATTCCTCACACCCATTTTCACCGCAGTAGACATACCGATAATAAAAGCTTCATATTCGGCTGTATTATTGGTGCATGGAAAACCCAACTTGAATGACAAAGCTTTGGTGTTGCCTGCAGGGTCTATTAGCATGTCGACTACTGCTTGTCCCTTAATGGCGAGGGGCATTATGCACTCAATATCAAACTCTGCCTGTTACAGCAACCACCTAGCCAACCGGCCAGATAAGATTGGTTTTGTGAGCAGGTACCTTACTGGATCAGTCTTTACCATAAGATGGAGCTTGTGAGCCAAGAAATAGTGATGCAATCTTTGTGCCGCGTAGATAAGCGCGAGGCAGATCCTCTCAGTCTTGGGATAGCGTGCTTCAGCTTCTCCCAACAAGCGACTCACATAGTACATGGCGCATTATTCTCCATTTTCAGCGTCTTGGGCAAGTAAAGCCCCCACTGCAGCGTCAGTTGTAGCTAGGTACAGCTTAAGGGGGACATAGGGATTGGCGCTTTCATAGTTGGCGGCTTGGTGATGAGTTCCTGCACCTTCTCATAGGCCCTTTTGCATTCTTCGCTCCACACAAACTTGGTACCTTTCTTGAGGAGAAGAGTGAAGACTTTTATTACCGCAGCTAAGCTAGGAATGAAACGCCTGATGTATGTTAGTCTGCCCAGAAAGCTTTTTAATTCTTTTTGGTTTGATGGTGGTGGAGTGGAGGCTATGGTTTTTGCTTTGTCCAGATCAACATCTATTCCTCTACTATGCACCACAAAGCCAAGAAATTTCCCGATCGACATTCCAAATGAGCACTTCCTAGGATTCATCTTGATGTTGTACAACCTACATCTTTTTAGCACTTTTGTTAATATACCCCAGTATTCCTCTCTTGTCTTGGACTTCACCATTAGATCATCAACATAATCTTCAACTTCCTTCCCCATCACACTACTACAAAAAGTGCATCACACAACACTCATCAGACAAGAGAATAAAAGTTTACCGTCGTCTGATAACGTGAACTCCATTGTACAACGGTGTTAATGAAGTTCTGTTGTGGGAATGCTACTAAATGAAGAACTTTTTCTTCAGAGTTCTATCACACAACAGAATTATGCATGTTCTGTTGTATGAATGACATAAAATTTAGAGGCAGATATCTCGCCATCACTGAACTCAAAATTTCCTCTGAAGACATGTTCACCCATTCTATCACACAACAGAATTATGCATTTTCTGTTATATGAATGACACAAAATTTAGAGGCAGATATCTTGCCATCACTGAACTCAAAATTCTCTCTGAAGGCAAGTTCACCCATTCTATCACACAACAGAATTATGCATGTTCTGTTGTGGAAATGTGCTGCATGGTACAACAGTCTAGTTGTTTCCGTTGTATGATGTTGATATCTAAAAGTTCGGCGGTAGCTGAACCTTTGTTGACGCCGATCCGGTGGGCGGATCGATACTTGTGGTGTTCTCAAAGCTTCCGCTACCTGTCAAGTAAAATACAAAGGGCGTCAGAGGGAGACCGTGCTGAGCGGTCTTCAACTCTCCGATGCCTAAGTTAGTCAATGTATTTATGTTGACAAAGTAACAGTAGGTAAGTATTGAATGCGTCCCTAATGAGGAGAGAGCAGAGAACCTTTTATAGGTGAGGAGGAGGCTGACCTCTTCCTTGTTTTCGATGTGGGACTGATGTGCTTCAGTTCCCAGCTTCAGGAGCTTCTGATGCTACCTTGGCGCGGTGCGTCGGCGGTGATCTGGGGGTGATCCGCCGCTGAGGTTGTAGCCCGCCTGGCGGTGTATCTGTATGTCATTCCTTTGGTTGGAATTAGTACCCTTGGCGGTACAATGAGCGTGGCCCATTATAGCTAATTATGCTTGCAAATGTACATGTATGTACAAGTCCCCCAAGTCCCCAGTCAAGGACGGCAATCTTGGTTGGGGAGTTGCTCGGCGGTTTGAAGCGTTTTCTTCCGCTAGACTTGCAGGAGCATAATTAGCGTCAGTGCGTTGTCAACCATGGATTTTGTGAGCAAACGCTTTATACCCTTTCGGGTGGGCCCTGCTAGGCCCCCAGGGAGTCCCCACTCCCCGGCTAAGATACACCTCCGGATGGTCGGCAAATTGTTCGTTGAGGGGGAGCTGCACGGAGCAGAGGGTGTTAGGTAGCGAACCCAATCTTAGTACCCGAGTGACGGGGGTCAACGTGCCTGATCAGGGCCGTCGTAGACTGTTGATAAGTCCCTGTGTCCCGTAGGGACGGTCTGACCGTAACGCCGTGTGGCTGTCGTTGTCAGAGTTAGGCGTGGCCTCGGGATCCGCCGCTGACTGCAGCAGGAAGCAGCGTCCAGTAGACGTGCCTGGCGGTACTTTATTGAGCGATATTGCGCTAAACAAAGCACGCAGCTTGCAAAACGAAAGGGGGTTTCGCCAGAGGTGTGTAGCGGAAGACACCCCGTTTGCAGGATGGCTAGGGAGAAGTTCTGCTGGCGGGGTTTCGCTCAGCGGAGACTTCGTCACTTGGAAGATGACAAGGGAGAAGTTCCGCTGGCGGGGTTTCGCTCAGCGGAGACTTCGTCACTTGGAGGATGTCGAGGGAGAAGTTCCGCTGGCGGGGTTTCGCTCAGCGGGGACTTCAGACGGTTGGTGAAGTCATCCAAGTGGTTACTTCCACCAGACGCTTCGTCTGGTGGTTGTTGACACGTGTCCAACCCGTATAGGGTTAGCGTGCGGAGGCTTGCCTCCTAAGCCTGGCCGTCTTCTCGCCATAAATGATAGTAATTATGGATTTCGTAACCAAGGCAACGCCTCGGTTAATCCGGAGAGTAAGTGGAGACTTGCGACATGTGTACGGCTGGTGTGTGATGTCGTTTTTGAGCGGGCGGTTTAGAACGCGTTGATGTTGACATAAAAGGGGGGGGAACTCTGTCGAGATTTGACACTTTGCGAAAACTTCAAACCTGAGTCGTCGTCTTCAAGCTCTGCGATTTGCGAAGCAAGCTCCAGGGGACGAAATTTGTTGAGCCAACGGATCTTGGGGACGAGGCCTCTACCTGCGACAACAAGCTCCTTCAATCACACCAAAGATCTCGCCTTTGAGGTTGGTGCTCTGAATCTCGTCCATGTTCCATTGAATTGCTGTGTATTTGCTTTTGTCAGTTTTCTGGGTTTCGTGAATTTGGGGTGTTCTGAGTGTGTAAAGTGGGTTTTGGGGATGGGTCTTGGTGTTTTTGACACAGTTAGGATTTCTGGATCCACTAGACGGTCGAATCTGGGTTAAGTGTTTGTAGGTTGTTTGTTCTTGTTTTTGTGTTTTCTGGGTAAACTGTTGCTGATGTTCTTGGCTATAACTGATGTAAGAATAGGCTAGATCTATGTTTGTGCTAACTGGTGTGGGTTTTAGGGTTTGGGATGGCTAACGTCATAGAGATTTCGAGCAGTGAGGATTCCGGGTCTGACGTGTCGTTCAGCGCGGCGGATAGAATATTTATTGACTCGTTGCGTCCGTCTGCCCATGCAGGAACCTCACTGCCAGAACCGCTAGAGGTTGAGCCGCTACAGACCATACCTTGGGAAGTAGTCATGGGTCATGCTTCACGTCCAGAGAGCTCTAGGGCGGGTGAGGCCACTGCGGCCAAAGCTAGGTGCGATGAGCGGTTGGCAAGCAACAGCGCTGCTAGCGGCTCCGCTGGGGAAGAGGAAACAGCGGGGGAGGACGCTGAGTCAGCGTGGTTCCTCCAGGATGGCACCCCTGTTGACGAGGCAGGAGGGCGGATGAATGTTGCCGCCGTTAGTAGGATGAAGCGGACGTTCCGGCTGCCGGGCTTAGTGAAACTGCGCCGGCCGACGGCGGATGAAAAGGAGTCGATTCTCCCGGAGGGGTTTGCCGCCGTACACGAGGCGATATTCCGCCAAGGAGTGACACTCCCGCTGGTGCCCAACCTTCAGATTCTGGTGTGCGAGTTTGGCCTTGCCTTTGGTCAAGTCTGCCCCAACATGTGGCGGTTGATGCTGGCGCTAAACTCTCTGTGGCGGTTGTCAGGATGCGAAGGGCCTACTGTGGCGAAGGTGCTTCATTTCTACGAGCTGGTCTATGTAAAGCGCTAGGGTTGCAGAGGGCAAGTGAACTTGAGCCGCCGGCAGGGAGCGCCCAAGCTGATCGAGAATCTAAGGGATTCAATGTCCTACTGGCGGGGGACCTTCTGCGTCGCCACAGAGGGTTGGGAGTATCATGCTGGGTCTAACGGGGAAGGGCCGACATTTAGGATTAAGTCGGAGTTCCAACCCATCCGAGGTTGGTAACCGGTTTCCGCTGAACGTAGTTGGCGGGTGCCTGTATTTGCAGACTTGTATTTTTACTAACGACTATTGTGTTTGTGCAGCGGGACTGCAGTATAACCTAACGCGCGAAGAGGAGTGTCGCGTAGCACGGATCAGAGGTTGCTGGCGGAACCGTAACTTGCTGGACTTCCGACTTCTGACCGGTTGGGAGTTGCTGGTCGATCAGCGGCTAACTCGCTCCGTTGGTAAGAAATCTCCGCCACAGTGCTTTTGTTTTATGATAAGCAACCCAGGCTGATTGGTTTTTTTTATTTTTTATTTTTTTTTATTTTTTATTTTTTAGAACATCCTCCTGGAAACACTCGCAGTCGCGACGCTTTCGAAAAAGCGATGGATCGTGCGAAGATAGACAACTTCCTGGAGACCATGTACGCCGAGGGGCTGGCGGCCCAGAAGACACTGGTGAACCCCGAGACACTGGCGCTGAGCCAGTCCGAGGTTCCGGTGGTGCTGCCAATGCCGCACCATTCCCATCTTGGTGACAATGGCGCTGAGCCAGGCCGTCGTCCAGACGGGGGCTCCCGTGGCGGGCAGGAAAAAGGGGGCCGCAGCAGCGGCTTCGCAGAAGGAGAGGGTACCCGCCAACAGGCGCGGTCCCCATAAAGAAAGACCGGTGCCGCCGTTGGAGACCGTCACCAGGCCAAGGGAGGAGCCGCCGGCGAAGGACACGAGGGTTGCTGCCGGCAATACAAGGGCGCTGGAGAGAAAGCGCCGGCAGATCGACTCACCTGACGAGGAAGGGGGGAGGATGTGGAGCCAATCCTGGTCCGCCAACAGAAGAAGGCCCGCCAAGCTCCGTCGAAAGCTGCCGTGGTGGAGGGAGAGGTGCCTACCGCCAGTGACTTGGACTAATTCGCCGAGTATGTGGAGTTCATGACGGATGGTGAGCGGGAGTTCCTCTTCCATCTCTGCGAACGGCTAGGGTTAGGCGGCCTAGCGGGGATCTCGCGCCCAACGGCTATTGACCAGTCGCCCTACAGCTCGGCGTTTGGTCAAATATCCGCAGGGTTGCACGACATGTTTGAGGCGGCGAAGAGGCAGCCTCTGGTCGAAGGGGAGCTTAGGGAGGAAATCCAAAGTCTCCAGAAGGAGCTGGCGGAGGCGAGGGAGAAGCTGACGGAGATGGAGCGGCGTCTGGCAAAGGTGGAGTGTGACTTCGAGGACGCCCGAGGCAAGCTGACGGTGGCCATTGAGCGGGACTTGGAGAGGTACGACCGCGTCTCCAAGCTGGAGCAGGACATCGCCCTGTTACAGGAGCGGATAGCCGCCAAGGACAAAAAGCTCATTATCGTGCAGCGGGAGTCCGCCGCCAGAATAACGGAGGTGCAGCGGCTAGAGGGTCAGGTTGCCCGCCTGAGGGCTGAAAGGGATACTGTCGCGGCCGCTGCCGTTGAAGCATTCAAACAGTCGGCGGAGTACAAGAAAACGCTGACCGAGTCGGCGAAGGCTGGGGCCCTAGCAAACATAGACATGCTGAAGCGGAAGGGCGCCATCGACTTCGCGAAAGCGTCCCAGCCCGACGTGCCGCCGGCTAAGAATGCTCCGCCGGAGAAAAGTGTCCTACCTACCCCCGCGGAAGGTGCCCGCTCAGGTAGCGGAGAAAGTGGCGCACAACCGGCGGAAGGATCCCAGCTCACTCCTACCCAGTCGGAGGTGTCGCGTGCCGGCTTCCTGGCGGCGCACACCCGGGCGGACGGCATAATAGAAACTCCAAGTCCCACAGCCCGGGGGTCCGATCAAACGAGCCACGCAATTGTGCCGCCGCATGCTGAAGCGGAAGATGTCGAGGGCAACCCCTGAAGCTGGAACCTCACTATTTTTTCTTGTGTAGCCACTGAGGCACAACGATTTGTGACAACTATTTTGCAATGGAATGAAGTTTTTTGAATGTGTTTGTTATGATGTGTTTGTACTGCTAGTAGTTTGACTTGGAGTTTTCTTTTGTCAAGCAATGAAACATTTAAAGGAATTAAGATTGGTCCAAGTGCACCACGTAGCGGCCGTGGTCCGCTGACGATTGCTGGCGTTGCCAGTTGCGCTCGGTGCCGGACTTGGGAACAATGGTTTGAATAATTCCTCGTTTCATTGATAGTTGATTGATCAGCGTGTACAAAAGTGGGGTAGTACCCGTTGGGTAGCTTCCCTTAGCTAAATATTGAACAAAAATTTAGCTAAGTCAAGATGCTCCTGGGTAGCGGATGACTATTTGTAGTAATACCGAAGGTGTTCGGTATTCCAAGGGTGGGTCGAGGTGACGCCATCCTTGTCCATTAAGTAGAAGGTGCCTGGGCTAACGACTTCCACAATTTTGTATGGACCTTCCCAAGTTGGGCGGAGTTTTGTTGGCGGTGGAATGACTTCCTTCATTATCCAGTCCCCCAATTGGAGGTTCCGGGCCTTGACTCTGGCGTTGTAGACACGCGATACCCGTTGTTTGTTTTGCAAGTTGTGCAAATGGGCCTTGTGTCTTTTTTCTTCTAGGAGGTCCCTGTCCAAGTTGACGCCGTCGCTGTTGGTGTCTGGGCAGTAGCCTTCGACCCTAGCGGTAGGCTGAGTTACTTCAATAGGTAGGACAGCCTCTGTGCCGAACATCATACAAAAAGGAGTTTCGCCGGTGGCGGTAGTTGGAGTTGTCCGGATGGCCCATAGGACTTCTGGAAGCTTCTCCGCCCACAAACCCTTGGCGTCGTCGAGCTTCTTTTTTAGCAGCTTCTTGATTATCTTGTTTGCTGCTTCGACCTGGCCGTTGGTTTGGGGATGGGCGACAGATGCAAAACTTAACCTGGTGCCCAAGTTGGCGGTAAAGGAGATGAGTTCCTTATTGTTGAACTGCGTGCCGTTGTCTGTAATGATTGTATGTGGGACACCATAACGGCAGTAGATGTTCTTCCAGAGGAAGTGAATTACCTTGGCGGTAGTTATTGCCGTCAGTGGCTCTGCCTCTATCCACTTGCTGTT
The DNA here is from genome assembly GCF_002994745.2 of Rosa chinensis. Lineage (NCBI taxonomy): Eukaryota > Viridiplantae > Streptophyta > Magnoliopsida > Rosales > Rosaceae > Rosa > Rosa chinensis. The sequence continues at coordinate 38,990,227 of NC_037091.1, read as the reverse complement.
GTAATCGATGGCAACAATAATGTACTTGAACTGGCCCTTGGCGGTTTGGAACTTTCCCATCAAATCAAGGCCCCACGTGGAGTGAATCCATGGGCCGATGATGATTGACAGCGGCTCTGCTGGTGCATGTGGGAGGTCTGCAAACTGTTGGCATTTGTGGCAAGACCTCGAAATCCGCCGGGCGTCATCACCAAGTGTGGGCCAGAAGTAGCCCTGTCGCATTGTGGGGTTGGCCAAGGATCTGGCGCCCGAGTGGTTTCCACATTCTCCGGCATGGATTTCCGCTAGGACGGCCTTTCCCTCCTCTGGGGTTAGACAGCGGAGGTTGGGATGGGTGAATCCTTGGCGGTAAAGCTTGCCATTCTGGATGTTATAGCTGGTTGCTCGCCGTTTGAGCTGTCTCACCTGGACCTTATCCTCCGGCAATGTGCCGCTGCGCTTGTATGCAATGATCTCGTCCATCCAGCTGGGACTGACCTCAGTGCTGAAGATCTCCGCTAGGGTCTTTGTGATACTTGGCCTGTCAAGGCATTCCACTCTTGTGTCCGCTGGACTTTGATGTGGCTGGGCGGTTGCCAGTCTCGCCAGTGAATCAGCTTTGGCGTTCCTTTCCTGGGGATTTGTGTGATGGTGTGAAATTTGAACTTTTTGAGCAACGTTTTGACGTACCCCAAATATGCCGCTAACTGTTGGTCCTTGGCCTGGAAGCTATCGTTGACCTGGTTAACGACTAGTTGAGAGTCGCTGAATATGTTGACGCTGTCAGCCCCTGAGTCAATGGCGAGGAGTAGGCCGGCGATAAGTGCCTCGTACTCCGCCACGTTGTTTGAAGCTTTGAAGTTAAATTTCAACGCGTACTCCGCGTTCAGTCCCCCGGGTCCTGTTAAGATGACTCCGGCGCCGCTGGCCTTGGTGCTGGCGGAGCCGTCCACGTGTAGGTTCCAATCCGAGTGCGGGGGAGCTGCTTCCTCAGTGGTTACCATTTCTGTTCTGAGCTTTGTCTCGGTACCGGGTTTTGGCTGACGCTCGGTGAGTTCAGCGATGAAGTCCGCCACTGCCTGGCCCTTCATGGCGGTTCTTGGCTTGTAGTCTATGTCGAACTCGCTAAGCTCAATGGCCCATTTGCTGAGGCGCCCCGAGTGTGCAGGGTTCTGCATCACTTGCCTCAGCGACTGATTGGTTAACACATGGATCGTGTGAGCCTGGAAGTATTGGCGGAGGCGCCTGGCGGCAACGATGAGTGCGAGGGCTAGTTGTTCCAAGGGAGGATACCTTGTTGCTGCTCCGTTCATGCCCCTGCTGGCGTAGAACACTGGGAGCTCGTGTTGGCCTTCCCACCGGACAATGGCGCAACTTACCGCCGACACCGAGACCGCTAAGTAGATGAACAGTGTCTCTCCTTGTATGGGGACAGAAAGGAGAGGGACTGCCGCCAAGTATTCTTTCAAGCCCTGGAACGCCACCTGACACTCTGGGTTCTAGTTGATGACTTTTTTGTGAGTCGTCTTGAGGAGTTTGAAGAATGGGGCACACTTATCAGTGAGTCTGGAGATGAATCGACAAAAGGGCGGTTAACTTGCCCTGGAGGCACTGTACGTCCACCTTGTACTCGGGGTCCTCCAGGTTAAGGATGGCCTGTACCTTGTCTGGGTTTGCCTCAATGCCTCGCTCGCTGACGATGTAACCCAGAAATTTGCTGGCGGTGACTCCAAAGAAACATTTTTCTGGGTTGAGGCGCATACCATAGGCCAGGAGAATGGTTACTATGATTTTGAGGTTTGCCACATGTCCGCTGGCCTTTATGCTCTTAACTAGCATGTCGTCTACGTAGACCTCAATGATTTTTCCCAGATGCTCAGCGAACATGGCGTTCATCAACCGCTGATAAGTTGCACCGGCGTTCTTCAGACCGAAAGGCATGACATTGTAGCAGTAGAGGCCTTTGTCGGTGGTGAAGGTGGTGCATTCTTGGTCGCCGGGGTGCATCTTGATCTGGTTATATCGGAGAAAGCGTCCATCATGCTGAGGAGTTCATGTCCGGCGGTTGCATCGACTAGCTGATCGATACGAGGTAGCGGGAAACTATCCTTTGGGCATGCCTTGTTGAGATTTTTGAAGTCGACACACATCCGCCACTTGCCACTGGGCTTCTTCACCATTACCAAATTGGAGATCCACTGGGGATAGACGACCTGGCGGATGAATCCAATGCCCTGTAGCTTGGCAACCTCCTCTCCTATTGCCTGGTACTTTTCCTCATCAAAGGCCCTCCGCTTCTGCTTGATGGGATAAAAGGAGGGTTTGATGATCAGCTTATGAGTGATGATTTCAGGAGAGATACCTGGCATGTCCGCGTAGGACCATGCAAAGACGGTGGCGTTATCACGCAGGAATTGAGTGAGCTCTGCTGCCACCTCTGGGTCTAGCTGGGCGCCTATGCAGACTGTCCACTCAGGGTGCTCGTCTGAGATGCAGACAACTTTCAATGACGTCTCCGGGTTGACCGGTTCTTTTTTGACGTACTTCTTCTCCTCATCCCTAGGATCCTCAAAGATGTTTGGTGTCTGATTGCCCACCGTCAGAATTTCATGGCGGCACGCTGACCGCGCTACAGTTGTTGAATGGCACTCTTGAGCCAACTGTTGACTTCCTCTCACACAGCCCGTGCCGTTGGGTGTGGGGAACTTCATGAGAAGCATGTATCCGGCGATAATGCACTTAAGCTTGTTAAGCGCTGGTCGTCCAATGATGGCGTTGTACGAACTGAAACAATCGACAATAATGAATTCTGTATGTACCTCCGCCATGCATGGACTAGTACCAATAACCAGTCGCATGTAATCCGACCCCAGCGGTTGTGTGACGTCGCCGGAGAAGCTGAGCAACGGCTCGTGATCCTGGAGTAGTTTCTTGTTCCGCTTGAGGTGGTTGTAGCATCCGCTGAAGATGACGTTGACAGCGGACCCGCTGTCCACCAAGATTCTCCCCACCGAGAATTTACCAAGAATGGCGTCAATCAAGAATGGGTCGTCATGCGGTAGATGCACCCCGCGCTCCTCCTCCTCCGAGAACGTAATAGGTTCCCAACCTGATTTTGGGAGCTTGGCGGACCTCTCGTAGCGGATGTTGCAGACCTCCTTTGGATGATTAGCGAGTGTATAACGCTTTCTTGCCCTGTGAGACATGCTGGTGATTGGAGCACCGCCATCGATGGTGTTGATGCGGCCCAAGGTCTCAACGTTGGCAATTACTGGTGGTGGTTGGCGCACCTTGAACTGCTCCAACTTGTCGTCGTAGTACAAGGTCTCAATGGCCGTTTTGAGAGCATTGCAGCTGTTGGTATTGTGTCCGCTGTCCTCGTGGTATTTGCACCACCTGCCGGTGTTCCTGGGCTTGCCTGTTTTTGGGTACTTTGGGGGGGGGGGGGGGAGGGGGGGTGGCGGTGGGATCTGATCCTTGCACTGATTGTAGATGTCTTCATACGAGGCCGTGAGGACTGTGAACACTGCATATCGCTGTGAGGACTCCGCCTGCTTGTTGCGGTTATCCCCATGGGTTGGGCGATTGCCCTTGTTGTAATGCTGGTCCCTCTGCCGCTTATTCTGATGGTGGCCCTGTTGCCATTCCCTCTTCTTGTCAGTTGGCGGTGCTGAAGGGGTCTTGTTAGCGGTTTCCTGATGACTGGGGGATGGCTGTGTTGACTTTGCTGGAGTTGCTGGTGGGGGTGGGGTTTCTCCATATGTGAGGAACTCCGCCTGGGCATGGATGACCGCCTGACTCATGACGTGGTCATACGCCGCATTAGGATGATTGTAGTTGAGGTGATAAAGGAATGGCCCTTTGAGGAGTCCTTGCTTGAAGGCCGCCAATGCCATTGTTTTGTCTAGGTCACGGCACTGAGATGCTGCCGCCCGCCACCTCGTGACGAAGGCCTTCAGTGATTCGTCCGCCTTTTGCTTGACGCTGAACAGCTGACTTGTATTGTGATGTCCGGCGGACAATAGGATGAACCGAGAGAGGAAGGCGTGTGATAGTGCATGGAATGAGTCAATGGACCCTGGCGGACACTCGAAGAACCAGCTCATCGCCTCACCGTCCAATGTTTCGCTGAACAAGTGGCACAGGGTGGCATCGTCAAATCCCTTGTTGTTGGTGACTTTCTTGAAGGTGTCCATGTGGACCAAGGGATCAGACATTCCGCCGTAATGCGACATCTTTGGGGTTTTTGCAGACGCTGGTATGATAGCTTGCAGAATCGCAGCGGTGAAGGGCCCAGGTCTGGAAGCGAAAAGTGGGTTCTGAATTGGCGTTGGGGCGCCCGACTCCGCCCGGATCAACCTCTGCTCCAGTTGGTGCATCCTTTCCAATATCTGGGTGATTGCATCGCCGGCGGAATCAGCCTGTATATTCCGCTGGACCTGCCTGCAGTGCTCGCCCTAGCCTCCGAGCGGTTGGTATGCGGCAGTGATTCCGCCTCCTGCTCCAACATTAGCTGGGGGATGGGCGGTGGTCCCATCCCTAATAACTCAGGTGCGTCCAGCGGTACCTGCACCTGTATGACTGGCTCCGGTACCAATGTGCCTGTGCCGGGTCGACTACGCCTGGTACTACGTGACTGTTCGCTTTGCGCTGGATTGGCGGTAGCTTCTAGCGTCCTCTTCAGTTCATCAAAACGTGACACTAGCGTAGCCAACTGTCTTTGAGCCTCAGCCTTCTCCTTGCGCTCCTCCTCACGTTCTCTGTTTGCTTTATGAAGATCCGCCAGTGCTAGTTCGTACATAGTGACGAGATCCTGGCCCGGCGGGCGGCTGCTGCTTGGATTTGCCTCAACGCCGGGGTTGGCCGGGGCTGTGAATAGTGCGTGATTAACGCCTACCTCTGGGTCGGAGGGTTGGGGGATGGCGGAATGGTTTGCCTGCTCTTCAGCGTTTCCCCCGCTACCGTTAGTCATGGTGATTGTGATGGGATGACCTTTTGTTCAAGGGTTCCCACAGACGGCGCCAATGTCGATATCTAAAAGTTCGGCGGTAGCTGAACCTTTGTTGACGCTGATCCGGTGGGCGGATCGATACTTGTGGTGTTCTCAAAGCTTCCGCTACCTGTCAAGTAAAATACAAAGGGCGTCAGAGGGAGACCGCGCTGAGCGGTCTTCAACTCTCCGATGCCTAAGTTAGTCAATGTATTTATGTTGACAAAGTAACAGTAGGTAAGTATTGAATGCGTCCCTAATGAGGAGAGAGGAGAGAACCTTTTATAGGTGAGGAGGAGGCTGACCTCTTCCTTGTTTTCGATGTGGGACTGATGTGCTTCAGTTCCCAGCTTCAGGAGCTTCTGATGCTACCTTGGCGCGGCGCGTGGCTGCGCGTCGGCGGTGATCTGGGGGTGATCCGCCGCTGAGGTTGTAGCCCGCCTGGCGGTGTATCTGTATGTCATTCCTTTGGTTCGAATTAGTACCCTTGGCGGTACAATGAGCGTGGCCCGTTATAGCTAATTATGCTTGCAAATGTACATGTATGTACATATGACAATTTGACAATTTCTACTAGGTGTACATAGGGCAAGATAAAAAAATCTTGTACAATAGATATTGTCATTCTGTTGTCTGAATGAGGAACAAAGGCGGCAGCAATATTTTCATTTTGGCTCAAATTGATTTGAAATCCTCCCACCAAACCTAGACAGGCGGTAAATTTCCCTCCTTCTTTTGGCACATATCGTTTTATGCACACTCTCCTACAACAGTTTTATAACCATCTGTTGTGGGATGAACCAAAATTATGGCCACCAAACACATATGTTAGAAAGAAAGAGAGAAAGAAAGAAAAAAAAAACAAAAGAAGAAGAGAGCTACGTACAACCACTCAACCTGTTCTTTCCCCTCTCTCCCTACTCCTCGTCTCTCTGTCAAAATGCTGAGCCTAAGCCTCTCTCTCAGTCCAGCTCCTCACTTCTACTCTTTCTTCCCCTATATACTTACCCAAATCCTCTATTCCGATTTACGCTTCTCCTTGAAACCCTAATTCACCAGTAGTTTTTAGTCTTCAGCGAGAAATTAGGGTTCAAATTGGGACTCGCTCTTCACTTCTCCAAATCCGCCTCCAACTCCATCTACCTAATCGATAATCGAAGCTCTGCTTTGCATTACCTAAATCAATTCAAGGCTTCTCGATTCGGTAAGGTTCCTATCTCTAACGAATTCTATCATCTTCTAGATCTGATTTCGCCTTTGTCATCCGCCATTGCTTTTCCATGAATGACTCTGAACCCGAAATGGCTTCTCCTCTCCGCAGCTGACCCGCCAATTCGCCAAACGGACCCAACTCAATTACTTTCACAACGAGAACCAACCCGCTCTCTCCAAGGATGAACAAGGCCCGCTTTAAGGGGTCATTCTCAAAGCTATTTCAGGTTTCGTTTTCATGGAAGCTTTGACATTTTTGCAAGTCGAAGGCACTGACAGAGCTCAACGTACATCTAGCCAAGGTATTATCTTTTCCTAATTTTCTTTTTTCTTTTGTTTTCCCCCAATTTGCTTTGTTTCAGTTTTATACAAACTCCATGAATTTCTGTATTGCTTTTGTGATTTCGAGTATATGTGTGTGTCTGGGAACACATTTCTTTCCAAACTTAGCGAAAAAGAAATAGTTAGCCGGTTGTTGGTTGATGGGTCTGAAGAATTTGTGGGTCTTCAATATAAATTGTCTGGTTCTAGAGAGGAAATGGAGTATGAGGATGATTTGGATAAGTTGACCAGTATAGCTATCAATGCTTTGATTGTTCTGGGATTTGGGACCTTTGCTTGTCTAAGTTGCTATCTCTCTGGCTTATTTTTCATTTGGGTCTTTCACTACATATGTTGTTTTAGTAATGCACTTGGTTTTGTTTTCCTCTTATATGATTGCATTTAGATTCAATTGTTTACCTGTGATTAGATCTAGTTTTGCTTCCTTTGATTTCTGGATATAATTTGATATGTTTTGAATTGAATTTGCCTAGGGTTGGTTTGTATGATTACATTTGGGTTTCAAGATTAGGGGTTTTCAGTTGGGCACTATCCTGGAGAGTTTATATGCTATCAACTTGGACAAGCAACTGATGGATTCGTGAACACCATGGGTTACTGAACCAAGGAGGTCATTGGTTACAATTGGTTAGTTTCTTTATTGGGTTCATTTTACAGTTTGAATTGGGAATTTTTTGACCATGGTGATGAATTTTGGTTTTTATTCACAAGATCGATCGTAGCTTGCTACAATTCCCGTCAGTCAACTTCATGGCCTAAAACATGTAACTTCTGATATTTGTTTCATCTTGACTTCTTCATGAAACTTGTTTGAAATATTGTCATCTTTTCTGTACTTGAAAATCATGAAAATCCAACGGTTGGATCATTTAGAAACAAGGTAACACTACCGACTCCTCATAAACAATTCCTGTTTTGAGATATAGCTGTGAATCTAATTTAATTAGAGTTTTCATGTCTAATTCCTTTGAAATTCAGATTCTCCTCACAGTGGGTTGTGTTTCCACAATGAAAGTGAGTTCAATCTCCTCTATCTTGAGCCAAAATCCAATAGTGTGATCGACTATTGGTGAGTTATGGCTATCTTGATAAAATTTCTTCTTATATTGTTCAATCTTCATATGGTGTCACAGATTCATTAAATTTGTGGACTTATGATATGTATGATTTGTACCAGAGACTTTGAATCTTATTCTCTTTTCATATTTGAAGTTTTTGTCAAAGTTCTTTGTATTAGCTTATGACACTACAAACTACTATAGTTAAATGATCCTTGGGTCACTCACAGTCAAACGGTTCTTAGCTCAACCTTTTTCCTTCTTGCAACTCCTTTTCTCATTGGCATTGTTGTATGTGATTCAAATTAGGTTATATTTGTTTTGGTTAGTTGGATCAAGGTTTTAGAATTAGAGGCCAAAAATATTGCTCTACCATTCTCGTTAGTTGGTTAATAGTTCTTGAGTTCAAGTGAAGTAATCATTCTAAAGAATTGCTGACTTAATAAACATTTTTATTGGTGCTGCAGAATTGACCTGAAGCCATATCATCTTCTATGCATGTAAGATTGCTCCTCTCTCTCTCTCTCTCTCTCTCTCTCTCTCTCTCTCTCTCTCTCTCTCTCTCACACACACACACATGTGAGTGTGCAAATTGTTATTAATAAGTCTAGACCATTTGTTTTCGTTATTGTGGACTATAAATTGCAAATAGAATTTCTTAATAGAAGCATGATGCTACCTTTATATATTTGTATTCTTCATTGTAGAGCCTTTTTCTTTACAATGGAAGTTAGTAAGTAAAATACTTTTGTAGACTTGATTGTTGCAAGGATTAAGGAGAATGATTATGATATCATTCCTTCAACTGCCAATTCAAGTGAAGATAGGATACTACTGCTTGTTACTTGAATGAAGTACTAATCTTTTCATTAATATATGTCTTATTCTTTTATATGCTGATTATTAAAATTAGATTTCGTTGCAGATATGAGGCCTTTGCCTAAATTGGATGCAGACACCATAGAAATCTTCAATGGGTAAGCAAACTGTGAATTGCTTTTGTTCAAATGTACCTCTCTGTCTTATTTGATATTATTGTCCACTCTGCAGGCTTATATCTTCTCCAAGAAAGCACATAAACTCCATTGAAGGGTATGTTCTCTCCTTACTTTTGTTATACTTACTAATTATTATCTCTGTGTTTGCTATGTGAAGAGGGGAAGGGAGAAGATGGTGAGTATTTAAAATACTTAGCTTATACAATCATCAACCTGACTTATCTATGTTTGTCTTCTTACAGTAATGGAGATAGGGCTTCAAAGTTCAAATACAACCTGACTTATCTTAAAAGGATCTCGCAGACGTTTAGCTGTAAGACCTCTTCATTTATACTTGCTGCTTATGTTTGAAAATGCTTGATATTTTACTTGGGTCTAGGCATTGTGTAAATGACTTTGATTGTAGTTAAAGTGTTAAACACTCATATTGGATAAAGAAGATGTGTCTGGAGAACCTATCAAAGAAATTCTACAAGTACTTTTTATTTGTTCTTCTTGCCTGAACTGAAGAAGCTTTCCTTATCTTTTTTTTTTTTTTTGCTTGGTCTGAGCTTCTTTGAATCGAAATGGAAATGACCCGTATAGTGTAGCTTGCTGTGATGGTACTTTTGCATGTTGATGTTGTTGCTATCTGTGTTGATTGTTATGGTGCTTTTGTACGCTCAAATGTTGCACCGGGAGTTTCTGATTTGAGTTTCGTGCATGGAAATCTATAATGAAGAAACTAATGGCCTTCTGGCTGTAGAGAACCAGAAATTGCAGATTCAGGAGAGTTTGGAGGTAGGTTGCTGACCACCGTTTTGAGTTTAAATTTAAGTTGCTTCTTTAAATGAATTGAAATCACTTTATCGTCTTGTTTAGAGTGGAATATTTGTTGCTGGCCTCAAAGACAAAATTGTCAGTAATGTAGAACAAATTTTGAAGCACTTTGTTCTTTGTAGTTTCTGTTACTTGAGTATTTGTGCTTATAATATGTATTTGTTCTTTGTATTCAAGCCCCATGAATTTATTGTATGTAGAATTGACAATTATGATATGATTTCTATTCTAACCTGCTTTATGTTTCAAATGGATTTGGGGACAAGGGTAAGACTGTATCGGAATGTTGTTGACGTATATGAATAAGGAGAGCGTCGTGAAGAAGAATCGATTTGGGTTTATGGTATTTTAATTTTCAATGTTAGCTGGAATGCAGTAGCCATCAAGCTAGTTAGAATGCCTTCTTTTTTGGTTTTATGGTATGGATACATGAATGTATAGATGATTGGCAAATGTTAGCTCTTTTGGTACGTCAAACGCTTGAATTAGAGTACTTCATTTCTTAATAATATATTGAGCATTATATTTGTGCAAATATTCCAGGTAGAATATCGATAATGATCGAACAATAGTGAACTAAATTGCGTTGTATGAATGTTCATATGTCGTCAATCACACAACAAATCACTAACAATCACACAACGGTATCTAGAAAATTTTGTTGTCTCATTAGTAGTCACACAACAGAAAGACTAGATATCAGTTGTCCAATGTTAAATCATATAACGGTATAGAAACAATATGTTGTATGACTTGTGAAGAATTCAACACTGAGCCTCACACATACAACAGTTACTTTATGATATCTGTTGTGTGAAGGAACAACCAACAATAGTTGCCATATGTTTCTGTTGTATGATAGGTTAACCAACAACAGTATGTTATTACTTCTGTTGTCTGAATCTCATTTTTCTGTTGTGTGAGAAGCTAACCAACAACAGCGTGTACTTACTTCTGTTGTCTGACCACTATTGGAACAACAATTATATGCGTCGCATCCAATTTTTGGCATTGGCATGCGTAGAATCGGTGCAACGGTTTTAACTGATGCGTTGTGCCTATAATATACACACAACGGTGTTTCACCGTTGTTGGAGTGTGCCTATCACACAACACCGAGATAGACGACAGACATCGTCCAAATCACACAACAGATTTCCGCTGTTGTGTGATGCATTTTTTGTAGTAGTGTCATGTCGTGGAAAACAACGGTCATGGCTCGTTGATAGGTTGCGCCGGTATTCTTTAAACCGAACGGCATGACTGTATAATGGAAATTTCCATATGGGGTACGGAATGCAGTCTTCTCGGCATCTCTAGTGGCCATCTTGATCAGGTTATAGCCGCTAAAGCCATCCATAAAGGATAACTTGCCTTTGCCTGAAGTTGAGTCGATGAGCATGTCCATGTTTGGCAATGAAAACTCATCCTTCGGACAAGCTCTGTTCAAATCTCTGTAGTCGATACAGACTCTGACTTGACCATTTTTCTTTCTTACTGGAACAACATTCGCAAGCCAAATGGGGTGCTTGATAGGATTGATGAAACCACAAGCTAGCAGCTTCTCGATCTCTTGCTTGATTTGTGCCTCATCGTTTGGATGGTAATTTCTTCTTGCTTGCACCACTGGTTTGGTTCCTGGTTCCACATTCAATGTATGGCATACAAGGTTCGGGTCCAAACCAGGCATCTCCTCATAATCCCAAGCAAACACATCCTTGAATTCCTTGAGTAATGCCACAAGATGATCTCTTTCTTGAGGTGATAGGTTCTTACTAATGAGTATGGGTTTTTGTACTGCAGGGTCATCACTCAGGTTCACAGCTTCCACTTCTTCAGCCACTGCGGTGGACCCATCTTGCATGCATTTCGGGGCCGGCAAAGCTTCTTGAAGGGTAGGAGATTTAGGTGCCATGGATATCCCTTCTTCTGCGCGGCATTTATTCTCCATGCCACCTTCTTGTATGGGGCCTTCCTGCGAGTTACAGCCAGGCCCCACAACCCGTCATAAGCAGTAGATGGTGCGCCCGTTGGGCAGCACAACTTTGGAACACAGTGGTAGAGCTTGAGCGCAAGCATTGGCTTCCCTTCCTTGACTTACCGCTGCAGAAAGATCTCCATCACTTATGTCTCTAATATCTGGCCATGATGGCAGAGGCATGCTTGAAATTTCAGAAGGAACAGATCCCCCATCAGTCGTGAACTCGTCATAGTACTCAGCTTCGATAAAGTGAGCTTCACTCCGATAGAATGGCAAATGATTCCCTGGTATTCTGATAGGCTTGAGGCCAATTCTCCCTTTAACACATTGGTGATAGGTGGATGGTATTAGCCTGTGCTTATTGAGTCATGGTCGTCCTAGCAAAGCATGGTAGCTTGTGTCCACATTCAAGACTTGAAATTTGGTCCAGGACCGGATTGGTCCTACTTTAAGATCCAGCTGTATGTAGCCTATAGACGTCTCATCAGCCTCCACAAAACCAGATATTCTCATCTCTGTTTTCACAATTCTTGATTGTGGGATGCCTGCTGCTTTAAGGACATAGAGTGGTATGATATTGCATGAAGATCCCGTGTCAAGAAACGCCCTCCTCACAAACACATCATTGATTTGAGCCTCTAAGTAAAGGGGTCTCCTGTGGTCCGGATATGGTACCTCCATATCTGCGTCAGTGAAGATTATGGCATTGTCATTCTCCAACATAGAAATTGTTCTTCTTGTTTCTGTAGCAAAGCATTGTGGTCCATATTGTGCATCTCTGGCTTGCGAACCATACTCCAACTAATCAAATAGAGATTTGAACTTGGGGTTTTGTTGGAGTACCTGCGTGGCATGGGGCTGGTGATTTTTGTCCAGGTAACACTCCATCACATCCTCAACTTCAGTTACATAAAACGCCTGACTTGTCTCACCGCTGGAATAGGCCACGCTTGCTGCGTTGTAATGATACGCCTGATTTATGTTCCTGCCTTGGCCAACATGATTGGTTACAGCCCCCAAGTCCTCTCTTCCAAATGTTGGAAAAATCCTTTCGCATTCATTCGAGTGTGGCCATGGGGTGTTGTAACCCTGAGGCTTAGTGTACCTGCTCCAAGAAAACTAGTCAAAGGTTTGTGAACCTTGGTACTGGCATATTGCATTTTGGTACTGCCTCACGTCTTCCTCCCTGTGATCTTTAGCTGCGGTGATCACAGCGCATGTCTCCTTTCCTCTCCTCCTTGGTAATGGATCTTTATCAATCTTCTGCGGTCTGGTAGACAACTCAAGCATCCCATCATTTATCTTTTCATGGAGAATTCTTCACAGGACCTGGCAAGCTGGGCCTGGATGTCCAACAAACTGATGGTAACGGCAGTAGTGGGGATCACTTTTCTCTTCCTTCGACGGAGGCTTTTGTGGTCGTGGTAACTTGATGACACCATCGGCAAACATGGAATCTAGTGTGGCATGGAACTCTTCGTTGCCACAAGGAATGGCCGGGTATGTTTCTCGCTTTCTTTTATAAGAAGACTTATCTTTAATCGTGAGGGTCTGGTGTGCATCCTTCTTGTCAGACCTCCAGCTTTTTTGTGCCTTTACGGACATGCTTGTCTTCTTTGCTGCATCCATTAGTCCAGAAAATTGGCCAATACCAACATTCTCTAGATAGACTCTATATTCTGGCAGCATGTTGCTGACGCAAATTTCTACCAGAGATTGCCCTCATTTCTCATCATAGCAATCAAGAGCCAGGTCCCGAAACCTGCGAACAAAGTCAACAAGGTTTTCGCTTGTCCTTTGGCGAGTGTAGTTGAGTTGTGTAATGGTGACTCTTTCTTCATGCTCGAAGTACTTCTTGCAGAATTTACTTGCCAGTTCTTCCCAAGTTCGAATAGAGCCTGCAGCAAGTGTGGTGTACCATGTATAAGCACGGTCAGTGAGTGTTTTTGAGAACTCACGAAGCCTGAGGTTATGGTCCCCCGCATGAGGTCCGAGTGCATCAATGAAACGGCTAATGTGCTCTTTGGGACTTCCTTTTCTCCTATCAAAGAGGATAAAAGTTGGGGTTTCATACCCCTTAGGGTAAGGCAAGGAGATCAAGCTTGATGGATAAGGGGGTTGAGGGATGTACTTCCAATCCTCATTTGTGCGCTGTAATTCCTTTTCTAGCATGGCAACTACATCGTCCTGTGTAACAAAAGAAGGTCCTTTATGCTCGGATCCTTTAGCTGCTGACTCTTCTTGGGAGACTTTCTCCTTTGTGTCATTTTGTTCATTGACAGGTTTTGGTGCAAAGACTGGGCTCTTCAGTTCCTTCACAGCTTGTATGAGTTCCCTCTGCGTGTCTCCGAACTTAGTGAGGATACAAACAAGGTACACCGTGGTCAGTTCTTCCGTCGCTTCTTCTTGTTCTTCTTGCTGCTGCTCCTAGTGATCTTGTTGGGATTGGGGTCTTGCAGCAGACTCACTAGCTGCTTCTTGAGAGCGTGTGCTCTTGTTTTTCCTATTTGTGCGAGATGGACCCATGATCTGAATCACAACCTAGTCTCCCCAGCGGAGTAGCCAAAATGTAAGGGTTCTTTTTGAATTAAGCAAGACCAGGCCAAAATTAACTCAATAACTTGATGTTAGTGAGAGAATCTTGTGCGTGATTCAGATACTGAGTGAGGCTTGACAGCATGAGGATGGTGTGGGAGCTGGAAACATACTGTGGTGAGAGAATTTGGGGATTGCATCAAATTTAGGTTTCTGGAAGATGAGTTTGGCAGGGGGGTTTGGGAGAAAAAGTGTTAGGACCTGGGTTTTGTGTTTAGAGGCCAGGAAGCTTGAATAATTGGAGGCCTTTTGATGTTTCTAAGTTTTCTGGGTTGTTGCTTGATGATGATTTCAGTTCCAAATCTCTCATTTTATAGGCTCAAATGGAGGGGTGTTATGGTGGCTCAAGCCCTTTGGTTTTCTGGGTAAGATGCTTCTCCTTTAGCTCATGCAAGATTTCTGCCTTAAAATTTGGGATATCACAGCTTACTTGAGATATGGAGTCTTGGAAAAAGGGGAAGATCGTTGCAGCCGTACGTAAAGATTGCACTGGAACGAAGTTGAAGGGGAAGCTAGGGAGTTGTGAGCTCATCGTTCAAGGGGGAAGGGGATATCTGCCTACCAGTTGGAAAGTTTCCTCCTTGCCAATTGACGGGGGGAATTGATATTCCTCCTGGATATTTGGGTTGAGTAGTAGCGTACTTAGCAGCTGCAAGGAAAGGAAAGGGAGATAGAAGAAAACAGTGAAAGTTGGGCTACCCTATTTCTTTTGGGTTTGGGCTTTTCTTTGGGCTTTGGGTTTTGAGAAAAAAAAGGTTGACCCAACCCTTATTTTCACCAATTCGCTATAGGTTTAAATTACCGGGCTTGGATCTCGAGCCCAAGATTGAGACCACCGATGACGTTAAACCAATAGGCGAGCATTATATGTTTCTGTGACCTTCCACACCATACCCACTTCTGCAAGCCCCAGAAATGCGTGGATGTGGCTTGGGTCCACATCTAGGGCGTGTTTGCTTGGCGGGTTAAAGTCGAGAGATGGGCATAAAGTTCTATAGTTTTACAGAATTTTATACAAATTGCGTGTTTATGCTAAAATATGTCGTGACGACATATTTATTTGTCGTGTGATTTTTCGGGTACTAACAGACTCTCTAAGATCAGGCCATCATCTCTCCTGTTCTCCCCGGTAAATTTGGGGCCACAAAAACCAAGATCAAAGAGAGAATTCGAGTTCATGAAATCTTGCAGGAAGCAAGGCCTATTCCAAGGAAAAAGGATACCACCTTCCTTCTCGTCATTTGAAAACAACTCATTTAGATCACCAATACAAATCCAAGGCCGAGGAGGGACAGCTTGAAGGTTAGAAACTGAGCTCCAAAAGGAAGGTTTATCACTGGCATGAGGACCATAAAACCAAGAAGCTTGAAAATAGAAATTATCATGTACCTAAGTAATTAGAGTATCCAAGACATAGCAACTTTTTGAAATAAACTCCACCTTAACATCCGGCCTCCACCAGAGGGCTAGGCCACCAGCAGACCCAACCGGAGGAAAAGAATTTCCCTTGTGATAGCCAAACCGTCTTCTCAGAATGTTTATTCAGAAATCAGATTGCTTTGTTTCAGATAAGAAAATAACGGATGGAGAATGGGACTTTATGAGGTCCCCCAATTTTTGGACTGTCAAGGCCTTTGCCAAACCTTGACACTTCCAAGCAAGAAGTGTACTGATTACACGTATTTTTATGCATCTAATTATATCTAAACACACAATAAATTATATCTAAAACACAATAAATAAGTTAAGAGCTAAATACTAGTTAGTACCCTGTGGTTTAGGTCCAAAATCAATTCAGTCCCTAAACTTCTAATTTCATCAAAAATACCCCTGCACTTTCAATTTTGATCTAATAGGTCCAATTCATTAATATTCTGTTATGAGTTTAAGTTATAGTTGGATTATTTGTTGAAAAACTATTTATTTTTAATAGTAGGACTCACTCCTAAATTGACTATGCAGACCACCTCGACACCACATCATAAAACATAGGTCATATATGAGCCACATTAACAAACAAATTGGACCTATTAGATTAAAATTGAAAGTGCAGGGGTGTTTTTGATGAAATTAGAAGTTTAGGGACTGAATTGATTTTGGACCTAAACCACTGGGTAGTAATTTGTATTTAGCCCATAAGTTAATCCTCAAGCTAATTATTATGTAATTAACCTATTTTAATTTATTGTGTACGTAGTGAATAAGCGGAGTTGTGGATCTCGGAAGAAGTTGTACAAAAAATAGAGCTAATTGGAGTTTCCGAGAAAATGATGAATTATTGACACTGTCAACCATGGTCAATGCAATCTAGGGAGCGAAATCCGACTAGTTCCTTGACAATATATGTGGATATTCGAGGTTGTGGAAAGTGGAAAAGAAAGAATAGAAAGAAAAAAAAAGAAAAAGAGAGAACAAGAAGAAAATTGAAGAAAAGAAATGAAGCAGTTAATTAATCAAAGTGATTAATTACTTAATTAATCAAAGAAAAGATTGCAGCCTTCTCTTCCAAAACCCACGTGCAACATAGTAATGGTAATTATACATTTGACCAATTGCACACTTCCTTTCATCTATTGGCCATTCACATGCTGCCACCTCATCCAATTTTTATCTTCTTTCTCATTCTCTCGTAGCCACCCGAACAGACCAAGGGCTACAATAAAAACCCTTCATATATACAACACCACCGAACAGTAGCGGCACATACCAAAACAGGGAGCAGCCCTCACTCTCTTCTCCACCTTCTTCCTCCATTTTTCCTCTTTTCTTTCTATTTTATTTTGAGATTTGAAGGACTACTCACACAAAACTTTAAGGATCTATTAAGGGGTTGAACCTCTACAAAATTCAATATTTGGGTATTTTGTGGGAGTTGTAATTCAAGACTAGTCATGCTAGTTTTTTAGCTATTTGTGACTATCCTTGTTTTCTCCTACACTTCTCTACCCTTTGCTATTTGAATTTTGTATCTTTGATGTTCATAATTATGGGTTGTAAGTAATTTTCTTGTTAGGGGTTAGGGTTGTGTCCCTAACCCAAGTTTTGTGTAAAAGATGTTTAATTTAATGTAATGATGCAATTTTCATATGATGGATGCTTATATCTATTTTTGTTGGGTTAAAATGCATGTCTAGGAGCCTAGTCAACTCTAGGGTGTGTATTTTAAGCATGTCTGTGACGGAGTTAGAGCCTTGACCCCCTCTAATTCCTAAGCTAGAAACCCTCAATTTCATATTCGAGGGAATATAAGCATGGTGATTTACACCCGTTGCATGATTGCGCGGGTGGGTCGCTTAGTAGTCTAATTCCTCGATCTCTACGCCTCTTGATGTGAATTAGTGACCCTTATTGAACCGGCTCTAATTCATACCAAGTGAGTTCCTACCACCCTTGAACCGGAGTATGAATACCATGAAAGGGAATTTTGGTCCTTGAGCCTTGAACCGCCTTGGATACGACTACCGCCAAAGTAGAAAATTTGCATCTACATTAGATTAGCTTCCGACACATGAAATTTGGTAAAAGAACCTCCCTAGCACCCGACATTCCCATTTATTTGGTTACACTTTTATTAATTTCTTTGCATTTTTATTAATTTCTTTACATTTCATTACATTTTGTTAATCCAAAATCATCTCTCAAAATATTGAATTTTGACTCATTGTAGATAATCAACACTATACTCTTAGTTGTGATTAGGCTTTGGTGAGAACCAAAACCGAGCATTGCTAAGGCTTAGTGCCTTAGATTAGCCTTTTTATTTATTTTACTGTCCTTTATTTGCTTGTGACTTTAGTTCCAACTACCCAAGGATTGTGGGTTAGCCACTAATCCCCGTGGTACGATAATTTTGGGCTTAATACTTCCCTATCTTGACAATGATACGTACGCTTGCGTAAATGTGTATCAATTCATGTACTCATTGGGGACTTGTGACTGTCGGCCAGTCACCACCACCCTGGAGAGAGAATTGCCCTTCCAGAATTCCATCATGTGTTGAGGTTTCCACACTGTACTCAGAAGAATCTTCTAAAATTTCGACAGTAATCTCCTTGAAGTTACCTAAATTGAGACTGGGGTCAAGGAACTTACCCACCCTTCTCTTCCTTGAGGCACGCTGATACCCAGATGCGTTGACATTTCAATTGCAAGTTCGGCCACTCGTTGCTCCATTTGTCCTATGCCTAGGACCAGTTCTCCTATATCTTTTGAGGTCTCTCCCACCCAGGACAGGTTGAGGAAGAAAAGATTGACTTGAACTACCATCACCAGGAGTAGAAACAAGTTTGGCTTTCTGATGTCGGGGAGAGAAGTCAAAATTGGTTTGTTAGATGGATCTTTTTGTATTAAGAGGGGGAGTGGGTTTTTGTTGTGCCGAGAAAGAGTGATAGAAGTGGGGACTTAAGATTTGCAAAGGGGAGGAGAGAAAAGGAGTTTGGGTTTGGGGGTTGAATGGGACGAAAACCGAACCAGGTAAAGAGAGGATAGGTTCTTTCCCTTTTGAGGGTGGTTTGACACGTTGAAGGGTTTTGGGAAAAGGCAAGACAGGAGTGGTGACAAGGGCCAGATTTGGGCTAAGAGTGTAGTTAATTGTTTGGGTCATAGATGGGCTTGAGTTGGAACAAAGCGAGGTGTCACCATTCATGGCTGCCAAGTTTTTGGGCCTGTAGAAGTTTGGGTTTGGTGTAGGGAATTTCCTTTTGCGACTCTTTGAAGGATTAGGCCTAGAGTTTTTTTCAACCCAGCTAACATGGGTTCTAGTGGTAGTGACAGCTACCTGTAACCAGCTAGGGCTTGGGAAAGCTGTCACCTTAGGGTTCTCCTTTTGACCACGGGGAGAGAAGAGGGGTGAGACCTTTGTGGCGGTGGTAGGGCACATGGTGGTAGGAGTGTTAGTAGACTGTTTCAAATTTGAAACTGTACCAGGGTGGTCACCATCAGAGTCTGGCACGACGAACAAGGGAAGATGCTTCAACAGAGACGACGTTGTAGACTTGTCACAGTCAGTGGGGGATCTCGAAGAGAGATTTTCCCTACCTGTAATTTCCTGGAACTAGGACGGTGCCATGTCCTTTTGGTGGGCATTCCAAAGTCGAATGGAGGAGGAGTTTGCCGGATTTTCCTTCTCATCCAAGAGCCATACCACATATTCTCCGGTCTCTCTTCACCTAACTGAAGTATTCGAAAGTTCTTACAGACATCAAGGATGTGGCCTAATCTTCCATACTTGTAACAGAAGTCACAAAGACCTTCATAAGCATATTCAACTCTGATACTTTCATACTTTGAAATGGGGAGCTAGAAGCCAGTTGGTAGGGAGTTCCGGGAATCAAAACGAACTTTAACTCTGAGAAAGCCCCGAAGAGTGGCATCTGCATCACTAATATCCTCAACTTGTAACACATCCCCGATCTTATAACCAATAAGCCGACCATTTTTAGTGTTCATTTTTTCATACCTGAGACTAGAAATCTGGACCCAGAATGAAATAAGAAGTAGAGGAGCATCATTGATAGACCAGGTAGGAAGCCATCTGATGACATTGAAACGAAGGTTTTCAATATTCCAGGGGGTACCCTCCATAATCTACATTGAGGCCTCAGCTGAAACCCTAATGGAGAAGAGGTTTCCTCTTAGGTGAACAATCTGGAGAGGTCCAAAGTCCTTCTAAGCTGACCGGATAGCCCCCTTTATTCCACCAATGTTGGGCATGACATCAACAATGAGAGCTCCCAGAAGAGACACTGTATCATGAACCATGAACCTTGTCAATGTGACAAGTGATCTCCAATCTTGCTGCAAGATGGTCATGTGAAACCATTGTTCACAGGAGGGGACCAAAGACAAAACTGGGAAGAAAAAAGAGCTGGGACACTTGTAGGGGAATGGGAGACCAAAAGGAGGTACCAGGTTCCTGAAGAACAGCCCAGAAAGAACTACAACCACATGGGTAGAGAGACAAAAGAAACAAATTCCAACCAAGAAGTGGAAAGGCTACCACAGCAGGGTAGAGGGGAAGTACTGAAGTACAAAAATTAATTCATTGAGAGTGAGGCAGCCAAATTAATCAGAACAAAGGAGCAAACTAGTCAAAGAGTTATTTGTCCAAGGGGTAAAAACTGGTTTGGGAATTGACATAGAGAAAAAAACAGAGTAGAAGAGGTTCGAAAAGGTGAAGAAAGTGTCAAGGTGTAAAGGGGTTGAAAAGATGGGGATTGGAAAAGCAGTATGGTAGGATTGAGATATTTGGGAAGGGGGAGCAGGATGAGGAAGTGATTGTCTAAAGGGTAGTAGGTGGGTGTTTCAACAAGAAGGTAGAAAGTTCTAGTGAAAGGAGGAGACTCTCTCTCTAGAAAACATTTTCCTCGCTTCTTCGCATTGCTTCAGAAGTTGAGCTTCTCACTCTTCAACTCCCACTTTCTTTAATCTCGGTGTGTCTTGAATCTCTGACGAGAGTCTCGACTATATATTCGTGTTGGTTGGGTCGGGTCGGTTCTATGATTCATTTTTTTATTTATGAAATGACAATTTTAGGGATCCTACAACATTCAACACAATAATGCTCAGCGCTTGACTTTTTCTGCAAGATCCACACATCAGGTACTATTACTCTCTCTCTTTCTTTTTCTGCGAATGTTTTTTATGTTTCTTGATGCAGATTTCATTTCTGTTTGTGGGTTTCTCCATTTTCTCCGAAACCAAAATTGGGTTTCTGCATTCTTGTCTTATAATTAATTTGATACATGTCGATGCTGATCGATTACCTTCAATTCTTGCATAGTTTGTATTGAAACCGCATTTTTCTATTCAAACCAGAAATCAAACTGACCAGCTGGGACTTAGAAGTTAGAAGTAGCTATTGATCTTTCCTATAGATAAGAAATAAAATGTAGGACTTAGGAATCATAAAATACAAGTTTCAAGATTTTAACTTTTTTGTGATTATCTCCCTGTGACTTAAAGAAGGGAAAAATTCACCAACGGTGTCTGGACACTTTGGTGACTTTTAGAATGATACCTGAACTCTGAATGTTATCAATGTGATACCTAGACTTTACTTTTCGTATTATCGTCGTACCTCTGGAAAACTTCCGTCACGTCTCCGTCAACTTTGAGCACGTGTGACTCACGTGAGCCCAAAAATGAGGGCAAAAAAGACATTCTACCCTCAGTTTGTTTTAGGGAAAAATTCACCAACGGTGTCTGGACACTTAAGGGACTTTCAGAATGATACCTGAACTTATAAAGTTATCAATGTGATACCTGGACTCATTTTTTCATATCAACGTCGTATCTACGACCAATTTCCGTCACGGAGCCGTTAAATTTTGCACGTGAGTAACTTAATGAAGACAAAAAGACCGATTTACCCTCAAAAGTTTTTTTTTTTCTTTTTCTTTTCTTTCTTCCTTTCTTTCTTTCTTTATTCTTCTTCTTTCTTTCTTTCTTTCTTTATTCTTCTTTCTTTCTTTCTTTCTTCTTCTTCTTTTTTGGTTTCTTCTTCCCTTGATTTGAATCAGCAAGATTCAAATCATCTTGCTCGTCCATTCCCACCACCGATCGCCAATCAAACACCGTCGCTGCGTCTCAATCTACCTTCATGCACCGCAGATGTTTCCCCCCACTTCAAATCCTACAACAAATTGAAATTGTGCACTAAGGCTTCGCCGCTCACTTCGAGTTCATCCCCGCTACCGTCGCCGACGACTTAACCACCACCACTCTCATTCTCTCCTCCGACCCCCTTTTATACACCATTGATCAGAAACTCAGACCCCGCCAGCCCTCCACTCTCAAATCACAGCTCAAATCCCACCCCGCCATCCTCTCCGTCGTTCCTGACATGCAGCACCACCTCCACACCATCCTCACCTGCAACTTCATCGATCTAGCCGACAACTTCGGCCTCTAGCCCAACTTCGATCAGAGGCAATTGTAGGCATACAAAGATGAACAACTTCGGCCTCCACACCATCCTCACCTGCAGAAAATTCAAGCTGTTCTGAATCACCAGCTCCGCCACTCCGCTGCTACCCACCATTGCGCCTCGCCGATTAGCAGACAAAGAACTGGGAGCCTACACCATCGAGAAATAGAGGCTGCGTTCTGCGTGTCATACGCGACGGATATCGGCACCGTCGGAAAAGATGTTGTCTGAACAGAAATTGAGTTCGGGTTCCACGGCGGCAGCTCGTCCATTGCGGCCTTGGCTTTCTTGATGAGCCAATCGACGGCCTTGTTGGGCCGGTCATATCCGAGCCGGTCTTGCACGTCATAGAATTGAATGGCGGTGTGGACAGCGAGCCGGACACGGTGGTCCTTCCGGCCGGTGGCCCTTAGAATGTGGCCTCGAGCCTCCACGATTTCGCTGGCGGTGGAGGAAGAAGCAGTCCTTATCCCCAACCCAATCGAGAAGCAGCAGAGGACGACGTCATTGCGCGGTGGTGGAGGTTGTTGTGGCTCTCCCCCATTTTTCTTCCTGCATATTCGATGTTGGATTCTCCGAAAGCGGTGGTATTGGCAAGGAGAGAAGGAGAGAATAAAGAAACCGAAAAAGAAGAAGAAGAAGAAGAAGAAGAATAATAAAGAAAGAAAGAAAGAAAAGAAAAGGAAAAAGAATAAAGAAAGAAAGAAAAGAAAAAAAAGGAAAAAAAACTTTTGAGGGTAAATCGATCTTTTTGTCTTTATTAAGTGACTCACGTGCATAGCTCGTGCAAAATTTAACGGTTCCGTGAAGGAAATTGGTCGTAGGTACGACGTTGATATGAAAAAATGAGTCCAGGTATCACATTGATAACTTTGTAAGTTTAGGTATCATTCTGAAAATCCCCAAAGTGTCCAGACACCGTTGGTGAATTTTTCCAAAAACTTTTGAGGGTAAATCGGTCTTTTTGTTTTCATTAAGTGACTCACGTGCATCGCATGTGCAAAATTTAACAGCTCGATGAAAGAAATTGGTCATAGGTACGACGTTGATATGAAAAAATGAGTCCAGGTATCACATTGATAACTTTATAAGTTCAGGTATCATTCTGAAAGTCTCCTAAGTGTCCAGACACCGTTGGTGAATTTTTCCCACTTAAAGAATCAATTTGAGAAGATAATTACTTGCAGTCTCAACTATCAATTTGGGATGGGGAACTGTTAGATGTTAGTGAAGAGATATATAAGGTGTTATGAATGTGGCCAGCAGGGTAGCCATCAAATGAGTTTTCCTAGTTGACTTAGAATGTCATCTCAAGGCTTGAACAATGTTTTAGCCAGGTATCAGAGTAGCGTAGAAGAAGTGTAGTGGCCCCATAACCTACATTATTAAGAACTTATAGATTTGATCGAGGCTACCCTTTGATATGCTTGACAACTGTGGGACCTCTATGTGAACGACATTCGATCAAAAATCTAAGCACAAACAGACAAGAAAGGAAATGTTGTTTTGTGATAGCTGAGGAAGTTAATTGTTTTGGATTTGCTGATTAACAGTGACCATCTTGTGATTATCATAATGTTGTTGGTAAACGGGTTGAAGCTCCACCATGCGACGTTTATGAAAAGGTTACAAATGTTACTATTTCAACTGAATGTTTGTGATGTCGATAAATCTTTTGAAGACTATGGAAGAATTCTTCTTGCTTGTGGATTATGTCGTTGTTTCGAACTTAATTCTTTGATGAATTTTTTTTTTCTCTCCTTCAATTGTTAAGGATTTTCAATACGGATTAGAAGTAAATCTACCTCCTGGGATAGTGAAGGCAGCAGGAACACTGTGAGAATCGATCATATTACAGTGACCGGCTAGATTTTGCCTTAAGGACTGTTTCTTCTAGTATTGATCTCTCAGTTTTAATTGGCCAATCCTTGGATCAGTGTGAGGATAAGTTCTACATGTTTTGAGCAGACCTACACATCTTTTTTCCGCCTTATCATCACCCTTGTTGTGTGATGGATGTGCTATATTTCCCCATAAATGTGTACTTCGGATTGGTGTATGCTCTTCAGTAGCATAAAATTTCAAGGACGAAATTTTTTTTAAGGAGGGGATATTGTAACGTCCCGAACCTAAATTTACCAGTTTACTAGTCTTTCGATCGGTAAATGACATTTGCATTTACTTTTCACCTCCGTTTCGATTTTTTAGGGGGCCGTAAAAGTTGACTTTTTGTTCGGGTCAAAATTTGAGAAAACTTTCTTCATGGAAGTCGTAGAGGACGTTAAGCAAAGCGCATGCATATGTGGTTCGTAAAAATCAGAGTTTGTATGCAAAGTTATAAGCAAAAAGGTACAGTTATTGTGTATGGTAATTATCTATATATATGGGAAGTCACTGTAGTAGGTCAGAACTTACCACAATGGGTAACTGTCTCTCTCCTCCCGTTTCTCTCTCCCCGACCCGGTCGGCTTTGGCAGGCCGTTTCTTCCTCGTCCGGCCACAGATTTGGACAAGGTCGACGGCTATGGAACCCTCTCTTTCTCCTCTTCATGTCTGTGGTATTTTGGTGGAGCGATTTTGGCCATAAGAGGTGTAACAAGGCGGTGACCGTGGTGGCTATTCCAAGTCTCCGGCGATTTAGCGTTTTCAGGCAATTTCTGGCCGTTCCACCACTCATAACATGGAGTCCTCGTCTTTGTGGTTCAACACATGCCAGTGGGTAACCTCAATTTCGTCGGATTATGACGAATCGATGATGGGAACTATCTCACGGATTTGAGGTAATTTCAACTACTTAGACTTGAAATTGAGCTTGGCAACAGTTATGAAAGATGTTTAGGATGATGAGATGATGCTGTAGATGAAATTTGGTAGCCAGATATGGTGGTTGACCAGAGGTGAGTAGGGGCGCGTCTGGCCATTCCTGGTGGGGTTGTTTTGGTTTATTGGATAGTACTTGTTGTTACGAATTTGTAGATATGAGTTTGGTGGGAATCGGAAGAGATTTGGGTATCGAACGAAATTTTCGAAGTTCGATAGTTTGGTTATTGATTTACGAGAATCCCACCGTCGGATTTCTCCCAGTTCTGCCCTAGAAACTTTGAATTAAAGAATTGGTGCTAATGATGAAGTTTTGGTTAAATCAGATAAGAAATAGAAATGTTGATTTATGATGATTTGATGTGGGAATCGTAAATTTCTGGATTGTTATTCACGAATTATAATTGTGTACAGGGCGACGTACTGAACTACTGCTCGACGTAAGAAACCGGTAGTGTGGTCGCCTAAATAGTACTGTGAGTGAACCTTTGCTTTTAAGTTAAATTGCATGCAGTATATGTTCTTGGATATTTAATTATCTTATTGATTTTTATAATGCTTTATGTGATTTATCGAGAATTATTGAATCATGCTTTCAAGGGATTAAATTATTGAGTTATTTATGATTTATTGGCAAGGAGTTTATTTTTGAGTTTTACAATTTCACGAGCTTGATTTATTAAAACTTATTTATGGTTTACGAGATTAGTATTGCAATTTCCTTCCCGAGGGCTTTTAGTAGAATTCGAGCTAGTATTTATGAGTTACTGAATTGAGAAATGATTTTCAGGAAGTGAGTGATTGATTAAATATCTACAATTTTCTCAATGATGAGATTGATGTTTGACAGGACATATTTCGAAGGGAAAAAAAGGGTTTAAAAAATAAAAAAATAAAAAAAAGGATGAATTTGATAAGGAGGCTAGTATTGGCGCATACGCACATTACCTGGTCAGCAGTTCCTTCCAGGTAATAGTTTGGTTGGCAGTCCCCTCCATACAATATTCTGGTCGGCAGTTCCCTCCAGAATATTCCGGTTGGCAGTTCCCTCCAAAATATTCTGGTTGGCAGTCCCCTCCGATGTCTCATCTGGTCGGCAGCCCCCTCCAGATGGCATGAGATGACTAGTCAGCAGTCCCCTCTAACTACCAGCAATTAGTCGGCAGTTCTTTCTAACCACTGCCTCTTGGGTTCCGGTAGGCAGTCCTCTCTGATTCGTCATCTGATCGGCAGACCCCCCCAGATGCATGAGATGACTAGTCATCGATGGTTTTACATGGAAAGGTGAATATTGTAAGGAAGTGGGTTTGAGACTTTTCATTATGAAAGGTTGATTTTTAAAGGAAGTGAATTCAAAATGTTTTATAAATTGCACTGCATGCCAGATTTAAAGAACGAGGAAATGGGGAAAGTATTCAGTTAGTTATTTTCGTAAATTACTTCATTTTTATCCACTCACTCTAACGGTTTTCTAAATGCTTTTCCCCTGGGCTCTTCGGTTTCAAATGCCCAATGTGCAAGCGAGATTAGTCGAGGTCAGGCGTACCTGGCATTTGAGGCATAGTTGTCACTGCTTCCGCATGGTAGGATCCATCGATCCTTTAACCTTTTTATTTTATATTTTGTGTATTAGAATTACTCCGATAACCCATGAGATTAATATTCTTAAGTTCAGAATTGTTTTGTGAAATGGGAGAAGTTGCGATTTAGGGAGTAGGGTGGCTCCAGAAAAGTATGGCGGTTAGATTGTTTAGAAGTGTTTTGTTTTTCCACAGGTTTTTTTTTTTGGGTAGTCCATTTTAGAGAAGGTTCCGTCAAGTTTTTGGTAGAACTTCTTCTAAGATAGGCCCCACATGGCAACTCCGAATTTTAGGGTGAAATTCGGGGCAGGTCCTGTCATGGCAAGAGAGCCAAACACAGTCTGGCCCTCATTCCAGTCGATGTGCTGCTGGAAAATCTTGGCTTGAACTTCTCTTCTAAAGGGCTACAAGTTGATGTGACTATGACCTTGACTCCTAAGGTCTACAAGAAGAAGGGCAGGCCCCGTGGCAAGTGAAACAACCTCAAAGGCTCACCGGCAGCATCTGTCTGCGGGAGTTCTAAATCGATGGAGTCGGTCTCTACTGCGAGAGGGTCTACAGGCTTGCATGCTGGACCTGCAGGTTTGAAGTCCATTTCCCAGTCCGATTAGGAGAAGTATCCCTACGTAGCCTAGGGCGAGGTGGGTCTTCTTTGGTCATGGCGACATACAACATGAAGGTCTTAGGTGTTCAAAATGATCAAGAAAGTGTTTCAACTTAGGAGGCGTAGGGTTAGAATTTTATTTTATTGCATTTCTTTTTTGCTTTGTAGTTTCTTATGGACTTTAGTTTTTTTTGGATTCCCTTTGGTTTTAGTACTCTAAGTGAGAATGCATTGTAATATGAGGGGTGTTTGTACCCTTCATGCTTGACTAAGTGAGGTCGTATGATTTTATATCAATGGATCAATCTTCCGTTACCCTAAAAAAAAAAAAAATTTGATTTTTGTAAAAGCGAAACAATCCCAAACTAGGCCTTAGCCTAAGTTTTGAAATATTTTTCGACTTACAATGACCAAGAAAATATCAATAACCAGTCTCATACTTCACCACCCTTACTAAAGCAGAAAAGTTTATTCCTTATCTGCTAACCTGTAAATGAAAGGTAACCGTGACAAATATTTACATCGATCTTAAGCATCAATTTCAAATTTCCAGTACCAATAATCTTACGTCTCAAAACGCAAATGGTTCGAAGTAATGCAGAACTTTTATTTTTTAAGTTGAGCAAGTCGAACATTAAAAGCAAGAGTAGTAACTTTGTATTGAATTCTCATTTATTGGTCTGAATCTGCTATTTTTGTTTCTGAAGCATTATCTCAGAAAAATAAAAGAACTTGTTGGCCAAGTATGTCACCTTTTTTGCGTAATCAATCAACTGATCGAGATGGGTCATAGGTGATGCTGATCAGCAACATCTCTTTATAACCACCTGAATGCTTTGGAGAGATGCGGAGTTCTTGAGGTGCTTATAGAGGAAGTAAGTAACTCCTCTTAAATTGATATGGAGTAGCTCAGCGTTCTTAAGACATCCGGTAATTTGATGTGTCTCGATCTCTTCATTGACGGTCATTGCAATAGAAGTAGGCCAAACTCAAGTCTATGCCTTCAGAACCTCTCTTTCCATTTTCTCCATGATCGATAAAGTTCTTTATTAACTGTTAATTTCTTTTACCGCTGCCAAATGTGAAGGCTGCAAAGCCTGCAATAAAGTTCACAAGCTTAATGAAAACCTCATTAATTTGCTTGGCAGATTTCTCTACCTTTGTTTCATTACTCTGTTCCATTCACTGGTTTGCTGTGCCCAAAGCTTATTTTGAGGTTCTTGGATGAAAAACAATAAAAAATGAAGTCTATGGACAGAAAACAGATAGATTGAGTCAATGGCGGATCCAGGATTGGAACCTTGGACGGGCTGGATTTCTTAAACAAAATATATATATATATATATATATATATTATGGAGAATCTCGACAGTGCGAGAGAATTTTATAAATTAAAAAAAATGTACATCTAGTCAGGGGGGGACGTAGTGAGCCTTACCCCTCAAATGCATATCTATACAAAAATAAAAAACAAAATCAACAACAAAATAAACGTGCAATGCAATACAAGAACCTAAACTAACTAAATCTAACCCTACGAGTTCCACAAGATTCAAACTCTTTGATCACCGATTCATTGTCAATAGATTCAGCATATTCTTTCTCAATGTGAAGGACCATACAACCACCAAGAAACTCATCCTCCATCTTGTTTCTAAGTTTATTCTTAATGATGTTCATAGCTGAAAATGCCCTTTCAGTGGTCGTCGTAGAAACAGGAATAGTCAAAACTAGACAAATCAATCTATAAAGCATACGGAAAAATTCTGACTTCCTTGTTTGAACCAACATTCTACACAAATCAGAAATGGATTCCAAATTCTGGAACTTTGGATCACTACGCATATCCTTCTCATAATATGCACACTCTAATTCTAGAGCAAACATTTCACTATCAACAAAATCTTCAGGATAATACTTCTTTGCAAGATTGCATGCACCTTCAGTTTTAAAATTACTGAAGTTATCACGAGGATCCAAGGTTGAACTAAGTATAAGAAGTTCAGATGTTTGGTCTGAGAATCTTCTATTCAACTCACTCAACTGAAAATCAACTAAAGCATTGAAGACATCTATATGGTAATGATGCTCAACTGTAATGAAATCTCTTTGTTGGCAACGACGACCTGTACCATTCTTATAACGAGCATTCATATCAGGCATATCAATATCATGTTTCTCACAAAAAGTTTCAACATTTCTTACCAAGTCATCCCAGCCTTCTTCTCTCATCTCTTGAAGAAATGATTTTGTATGTCCAACAAACTTCATAGCATGTACGAAGTCAAGAGATTTTCGCTGCAATGTCTGACAAAGAACTTCAGTAATTTTCATCAATTTGTGCATTAGAAGCAAGCAGAACACAAAATCAAAAGACATCATAGCTTTAAGAACAGCCACAGCTTCTCCTTGCAATTCCTTAGGTCCTTGCTCAATCATATAATTAAGAGTTTTTTTGGTTGAACTAAACAATTCAATCAAACTCTTAATTGAACGAAAATGTGAGCTCCAACGTGTAGCAGCAACTCGTTGCAAAGTACAAACTTGATTAGCACCAGTACCTGTTTGAAGTTGGCCACAAGCTACCAAATCTGCAATTTCTTCCTTTCTCACAGCTTTTAATGCAGAATGACGCTTAGCAGAAGAATCAACAAAATTCACAATTAAACTTTAACTTGAAAAAAATTGCCAAATCTCCGGCACCCCTTTAGCTGTAGCATTCAATGACAATTGCAAGCGGTGAGCAAAACAATGCACATAATAAGCATAAGGACACTCTTCAAGAAACAATGCTTGTAACCCATTATAAATACCTCTCATATTGCTAGCACCATCATATCCTTGACCACGCATATTTCTCACTTGAAGATTGTACATAGTAAGTACTTTAGAAATCTCATCTTTAAGAGTTTGTGAGGTAGTGTTAGGAACACTCACAATTTTAAAAAATCGTTCTCGAATAATGCCTTGACAATCAACAAACCTCAAAATAATGGCCATTTGTTCCTTACTAGATATATCTTCTGCTTCATCAACAAGAATACAATATTTGGAATCTCCAACTTCATCACGTATCTTGTTCCTCACTTTATTACCAAGAATATTTAGAAGTTGCTTTTGAATTGATGGACTAATGTACTTGGCATTTCCGGGAGCATTTCCCAAAACAACTCTCTCAACCTCAATACTCATTCTTGAAAAAGATTTTATGACTTCTCTAAAATATCCCGCATTCAATGAGTTTTCAGTTTCATCATGGCCTCTAAAAGCAGCTCCTTGATTAGCTAGCAATCTTACACTTTCTATTGAAGCCTTAAGCCTCAATCGATTGTCCTCTATATCCTTACTAGATTTTGACTGAAAAATTGTTTCAATTTGTTTGGTAGGATTTCTTAATAAATCCCATTTTTGCATTGCAGCATGATGGGGAGAATTAAGGCCTCCTACATGCTTCATCAACACATTATCACCACCACAAACCCCCTTCCAATCCTTAAACCCGTCAACGGTGAATGCTGTATGCTGAGAATCTTCAGTGTCAAATAGAAAACAAGGGAAGCAATATGCCCTATCAAGAGCAATTGAATATTCAAGCCATGGATTGTCCTTGAACCAAGAAAACTGAAATCTACGTTGTTGACTCCCTTGTTCAGTGAATGGAAATTCTAACTCAGGTTGAAATGGACCCAATAAAACATAGGTTTTTCGAATACTATCACGCTCATTGACTGGATATTTCCATATGGCACAACGTAATCCAGGATCACGTTCAAGAGCGTTGATATTATTTTGTGGTTCAGGAATGGAAGGTTGGGGTTCAACATCAATATTTGGAGAGGATATGGAAGGTTCAGAAACCACATTTGAACTTGAAGACTCAACATTTGTTCTTTTAAACCATGAGTCAATGAATTTTGATCGCTTCGCTTTTGGCTCATGATTTGACATTTTACTCTAACACCTATAAATTAAGAAATTAACTTTGAATTAACTACTTTTCATAATAACTAATTTAACAAAAATAAAAAACCACAATATAAATTATATGCACTAATGCACAATGAACAGAAAGGAAAAAAATACCTCAGAAAGCACAATGAACAGAAAGGAAAAAAATACCTCAGAAAGCAGTAGACTCAAATCACTCAATTGCACATTTGCACAGCAGAATGCCATATTTGCTGCAGAAACTCAATTGCACAATTTTAAGTAAACCCACTGAGGCACTGACTTGTTTAAGTATTGAAATCAAATAATCAATTAAACCCACAACAATTGCACATTTACACAGCAGAAACTCATATTTGCATTTAAACAATTAAACCCACATCACATTTAAGTCGAGTGAACTGCAAAAGTGCAGAACCCAGAAATTGCAGAACCAAGGAGACAGAGAGAAATCAGAGCTGCATACCAGATTTAAGTCAAGTGAACTGCAGAAGTGCAAAACCCAGAATTGCAGAAGTGCAGAACCCAGAAATTGCAGAACCAAGAAGTCGGAGAGAAATCAGAGCTGCATACCATATTTCCAGACCAAGAGACAACCTTCATTCTTCAATCCATGAAATCATCAATCCAATACAACCTCCGAAATTGAATTTCACATCAATCCTTAACCCTAGAAATTTCCCCAAATTGGATTGATTCAATTAAACAAAATCTTACATTCAATTAAACGAAATTGATGTCTTGAACTCTTGATCTCTGAGACTTGAAGTGGAGAAGCCGAGCTCTGCTAGAGTTTAGAGGAGGAGGACTAGAGGTGACGAACTGGAGAAGGAATCGAATACGAACTGGAGAGGTCAACTGAACTATTGATGTCTTGAACTCTTGATCTCTGAGACTTGAAGTGGAGAAGCCGAGCTCTGCTAGAGTTTAGAGGAGGAGGACTGGAGGAGACGAACTGGAGAAGGAATCGAATACGAACTGGATAGGTCGACTGAACTGGACGACTGGAGTAGTGGAGTTGGGAGTGGGTTTAGGACGGGACGGGCTTGAGCTGGACCATACCTAATAAAAAAAAAAAAAACCAAGTTTATATCTAATTTTTTTTAGGCCCAAAATTTTCGGACGGGCTGGAGCCCGCCCAAGTCAGTATGTAGATCCGCCACTGGATTGAGTGCTTGTGAGGTTTAAGATTGGGGCATATCGTTTCCTTGCTCAGCAAGAAAAAGCGCTGGAATCTTGACCAAAGCCGGCCCTGAGATTTTGTGGGCCCCATGTCATTTCAGTTTTTGAGAAAGCCATATTTAATTTTATATATTTTTAGCACAAGATGGTGAAAAAAATTAAAAAAATAAAAAATAAAAACGCCTACAAAATTGGGGTCATGGGATCTATAGGGCGCCCCCTGATCTTGACCTATCTCCTTCTTTTTGTTCGATTTATCACCAACCACTTCGAGCCCAAGTCTGAGAAGATTAGTCTTGCGTTTGGGAGACAGAACAATATGAACCATTTACTTATATGGAATGAGCCAATGAGGTACGCAAAGAGAGTTGGAATCAGGTGGACTCCATGGAAAAAGGAAAGTCAAGTAAATTCTCTCTTTCTTTCCAAGATTGATTAAAGAATTGCATCTCCATTCGTCCAAGAGAATCCCTTCAAAGTTTTTCTTTGTTTGGGACGTACTATTTCCATTTCCAACACACTCTACACCGAAAACATTATAATACCCCTTGGAAAAACTTGGTTAACCAAGGTGGCACTATGCCAAAAAGGCCTTCAGACGACAAAAGAATAATTTTATGTCGTCTGAGTTTTTCAGACAACATAATTTTTTTTTTTTGTTGTTGTCTGAATATAAACTAAAACCATACTGGTTTAATTTGAAAAAATTGTCAGCATTCAGACAACACATTTATGTAGTTGTAGAAGATGGTGATTTCCTATCTCAAATTTGGAGGGATATCCAAAAGTTGATTAAGTACTTTTCTCTCCCAAATAGCCAAGCCCTAGTTGACTAGAAAATGTTGTGACATTCAGACAATATTTAAATGTTGTCTAAGTGTGGAGCTTGTTTTAAAATTTTCTAAGTTATTTTGACTTGTGCTCTTTGACATAGAGACCTCGACACTAAAGTCATTCTCTCTCCTTCTCACATAGCTCTCTCAGCTCGACCTAGAACCCGCGAAACTAGAAAACTCAAACACCAGCCTTTCTCCTTTTCACTGTGCTCTCTCAGATCTCGATTCTCACTCTCTCCTTCATCTTCTCACTCTCTCGATTCTTCTTCATAGTCTCTCCTTCTTCTTCTTAGTCTCTACTTCATCTTTCATGTTCGTATTAATGGAGCTCTCCAGCAAGAGCTGTTTTCAAATCAAATATTGGTAAGCAATTTAAGGTTTCAATCATTTTGTAGTTTAGGGTTTCAACTGGGTTCAATCTTTGATCGATTTAGGGTTTTTTCTTCAAATGATTTGTGTTTTTGGGTTTTTTCGACTGGGTTCTTCCATGTTGTCAAACAAGAACTCTTTCTTCTTTCAATTAAAGTTGATTTGTGTTTTGGGGTTTTGAGTTTGGGTATAGTTCTTCTATTTTGTAACACGTTTCTTCTGTTTTTTTGGTCTTGTTAGGGAAACTTGGTGCTACAAAAGGATTTGCTGGGAAGGCTCACTGCTCGTAGTGTAGTGCAGAAAAACAGAAGGCTTGTTTGTCTAAATTTCTGGGGAGTCTTTTTCCCCAATCAATTTATGGGTCTTGTTTAATCGAGTTTTGGGATTTTCCCAATCGAAGTATGTGACCTTAATTCCTATACCACTCAGTCATTTGAACAAATTTAAAAGTTCAACCGCTATACCAAGTCGGGACCTCCATCATTCGCAAACACATAAGTAGAAGAACCTTATTGTTCAAAGCTCACAATCAAGATTGGTAAGAGGAACAACAAAAGCCCTAGAATCAAAGTCCTTCACTTTATTGAATAGTAAGTTTCTCTCTATTCCTCTCTCTCCAAACTCTGTACCTTCTGATTTGGGAACGGTGAATCGCAATTCATTTGGGGTTATCTAATTCAATCTTCTTGTTTCTAGGTATAAAGATTCAAGATTTGATTTTGATAATGCCAATTGCCTTTTGAATGATTTTTGGTAATTGGGTCTAAATCTGAGTGAGTTAATTGATTCATTGATTGCAAATTCGTAGGCATTGTTCCAATGGAGAAGGATAAGAAGGTAGCATCTGAAGACCCCAAGGTGGATTTGTTCGAGGACGATGACGAGTTTGAAGAGTTCAACATCAATCTAGGTAATTTGGGGACATGTTATTATTAATCAACAATTAAGTGCTGTGGACTTTATTCTGCTTCTTTTGAATTGAATGTAATGTTATACACGATTGGAATTTAGGAGTTGTACCGATATATTGTAGCATACATTGAATTTAGTCCAGATGTCTTCCACCTAAGCTCCAGGTTTAAATCTGCATTTTATATCCCTTTGTATGGTTTCTAATCAGATTAAGCTCTAATATTGCCGTGTTGCTCTTGTCAAAATTAGATTGTTGATCTAAAATCAATTGTGATAATATAGGTTGCTTGATTTCTACTATACTTCCCCATGAAACTAGCAAGTTTATGACTGAGCCCGTAAGAGTTCAACGTGATGAGTTGACTTTGGAGGTATGCAATCCTTCTGTTTTTTTTTCCCTCTCTATGATGTCTATAATTCTCACCTTTTGAATGGATTCTGTGATCAATTTATTTTTTTAGATTGATTTTCCAAACGACCGTGGTCACTCAATTCAACTTGGAACTATGATTTTTTTTTTTTTTGGGAGCTTCTGTATAATGAATTTGATTGTAGTGACACCTTCTAATTATGTTTTACTTTTTGTTGCGAGGATCATGTGTGTTCTATGAGACGTTGTGAGAAATTTTAAAACTTTGATAGGCGATCTTAGGCCTTGGTCACCTGAGCCAAACGACGCCGTTTTGGAGGAGAGGTCGACCTCATCTTCTTCATCCGTGTTTTCAATTTCAACAAATCAGAGGGACGTTTCCGCCGAGTACTGGAGGAGAGCGGAGGAGGAAATGCAGGGAGTTATAGCTCAGATCCAGCCTACTCACGTCTCCGAGCAGAGAAGGAAAGCCGTCATTGATTATGTTCAAAGGATCA
Source organism: Rosa chinensis (assembly GCF_002994745.2). NCBI lineage: Eukaryota > Viridiplantae > Streptophyta > Magnoliopsida > Rosales > Rosaceae > Rosa > Rosa chinensis. The sequence continues at coordinate 38,955,208 of NC_037091.1, read as the reverse complement.
TTGGAGCTTGTATTGGTTGTGAGGTCAGCATTCATGCCTATACATACCATTCCCCTATATCTGAATTTAAACTTGAATTTAGTGAAAAGCCCTATGTTTTTATGTGAATTGAAGAACTCAGTTTTCGTGTGATGATGAAAATGTGCTTGAATTTTGGCTATAAGTATAGCTTTTTCGCTCCCGAATGCTTGGACTTTGATTTTGAGTATGTAGATATCCAGTTGTATGAATCGCAATCAGTTTGTAGCTCATGAGTACATGTAGTTACGTTTTACTTTGAATTGATAGAGTAACTGTGTGATTACGCAACCAACTTAGGGAGTAATCTATTTGAGAGATTAGTGTGCTTGTAGGTTTGTTCTTGTTCCACATTATGGTTTTTGATTGCAAATTCTGATATGTCAGAGTTAAGAAAGCAATAAAGGGGTGGTAACTAGGTGGGGGGTATTGATTTCATGTTGGGTTTTGTTTCAAGTGTTCCTGTTTGGATCAGTACCTCTGAAGAAGTATCTGCCGGATGGAGATATTGATCTGACTGCTTTTGGTGGTCTAAATATTGAGGAGTCACTGGCCAATGATGTCTGTGCTGTTCTTGAAAGGGAAGATCACAATATGGCTGCTGAGTTTATGGTGAAGGATGTGCAGTTAATTCAGGCATAGGTTTGTAGGTTTTACCCTGTATCATATGAGATATCATTGGTTGAACCTTTATATTCATTACCTCGACCCTCTTACAACCAAACACTCAGTTGACAAAACAAGCTACTTCTCTTCTCTTTCCATTCCGCTCCCTCTCTTCTCTTAAGCTCAGAAACACTTGAATCTACTTACTTCACTTTCATCTAAGGTCGAAAATCAGTAGCTACTTTATCTCTATGCCTAGCTTCTCATCATGTTAGGAGGTATGGAGCTATGCATTGTTAAAATCACCTTCTACACTTTTCCCATTTTCGTATCTCCAGGTGTCATATAAACCTCTTCTAATTTATGTATTACACTATGACAGAACAAATGGGGGACTCTGAGATTTCAAAACACTAACCTCTCTATTTCGATCATTATCAGAAACTTTCTTTTGGTTTTCTTTTGGTAAGAACACCTATTTTCTGTTAAATCTCTGTTCTTAAATCTATTCAAGGCTGTTGTGGAATGCACTTTTGATAATTATCTAGCTATGGTGACTCCATTAGGATGATTAGGACTGGAAAGGGTCGAGTTCAATTACTACACACCATGTGTTTGAAGTTATGCCTCAAAGACAACACCCAAGCTGAACCAGTGGGCTATTCCAAGATTTTCGAAAAACCTATACTCCTTGTTTCACTCTCAGTCTTTGATAGCTTAAAATAGACTCTTCAATGATCATTTTGAACTTAGTTTCATGAAAAACGGAGTTAAAATGAGATATTTATGCTATTTTGAAGTTACTACACTGTTTCAGGAATTCTGCAGAATTCAGCGTTCCTATCATTTCAGATTCTTATTTGACCATTCATTTGAACTGCGAATAACATGAAATTTTGTAAAATAGTAGCTTTGCATGTCTACTTTAAATCTGGAGAGTTGTGATTAAAATTATTGAAAGGATGATTGTTGGTGAATTTTTCTTTCTTGTTACCTGTTTTCTGAGAACTTTTCAACTTGCAGCTTTTGGTACAAGATTAATGATTTGAGAAACTTTTACTCTCTTGTCAGTCCTCAATGTTTAGTATGTTGGACTAAGCATGCAAAGCATTCCTTGAGTCTTAAATTTCAGTTCGAAAGGTTTCAACCATGTTCAAAAGTAACTACAAAGCTCTGTTTTCTGTGTATTCTGATCACTGCATTTTGATCAGTGTCTTCTTTTTAAAATAAGTCTATAAAAGTGTGGCTTCATCTTAAGGGAGAAAGAACATTGAGACCGATGATGGTTTACATGTTCATAATAGGATCAAGGGCTCAAGTGGACTGAAGATTGGTCATTTGGTACTTGCTGGGAGTTACACATCAAGGATTTCAGGTAGGGGGTCTTCACTAGTTAGGGCTTTTCTCAAAAATATTTCTATGTTTTTATGCATACACATTGCATTGTTATTAAGTGGTGACCTGAGAGTGAAGGGAGCAAAACGACTACCTTGGATTTCGATCCCCTAAACCTCCGGAGGGGCTCTACGGACTGGAGGACGTCTAACTTCCTTTGAGGTGTGGCATCACTCTTTGGTGGTTTGGCTTAAATGGCCACTCTCGCTACTTCTTGCTGGCTATTTGTGTACTTACATTGGCAAGTAAGTAACTAGCATTAAGAACGGTCATCGATTTTTAGGAAAGTGGGTGCCCCATTATGCATATGTATCCTTCTATTTCCTATTTTTAAGTTTCTGTCTACACTTGTTGAGGTTGTTACTTCAGTTGGATAAATCCTAATTGCTGTTGTCATTGCTTGAAATTTTTCCACTAATTGTAGTCTGAAGCCTCAGATTTCAAACTGTTATAAAACAGAAAAATTTCTGAGAGGGAGAGAGAGTTTGGACACAGAGAATCAGATTGTGTGTCATATTCATCTCACCATGAAGAGCCTTATATAGGACTACATGGTGTACACAAAAGGGTAATGCTTAATTACAATTCAATCACTCCTACAATTACAACCTATCAATCACCAATCTATAGGGATAGGCACCTATTACTCATCATCTATTTACATGATTATCCACAAATATTTACAACACTCCCCCTTGGATATTCCATGTCAATAGTGTTGCATAGACTGAGCGCTTCTAAGTTGCCTCGTCAAAAACCTTGCCAAGTAATAAAAACCCTGTGGGAAAAAAACAACCTTGGTCGAAGGAGAAAAAGAGCACAACGCGCTTGAGTGTAGAGTAGCAGTATCACAGCTTTAGAGATAGGTGAAGTCTTCTTATCAGCACCATAAGTAGGTAGTATGTCTACGAGAGGGATGCATTAGAGTTGCTACACCAAAACCTTGCCCGGTAAACCCAGTGGGAGAAACCCGTGGTCGAAGGGAAAAGATGAACAAATGCATATATGTCAAATCAAAGCATCTTCAGGATGTACTATAATTGGGGTGACCATGCTAAAGATGTGCCTCGTTAAAACCTTGCCAGGTAACAAAACCCAGTGGGACAAAATAACCCTGGACGAAGGACAAAAAGAGTACACGATGGTCAAGTGGGTATGCTTCAGGATACTCCCCCTGATTTCGACTCCCCTTGAAAATTACAAGTTAGGTAATTCAAATAGTTTACGTAGACCAATATCTTGAACATGCTTCTGGAATGTATACTTTGGTAGTGACTTGGTGAAGAGGTCTGCATGATTGTCTTCAGTTCAAATCTGCTTAACTTCAATCTTCTGATGCTCTTGTTGTTGCTGATTGAAGGAGAACTTCGGTGCAATATGTTTGGTGTTGTCTCCTTTGATGAAACTCATCTTTATCTGCTCTATGTAAGCAGCATTATCCTCGTAGATCATGGTTGGTTCATCAGTGGTGGAATGCAGTCCACATGTGCTTTGAACATGTTTTGTAACAGCTTTTAGCCATGTACATTCACATACTGCTTCGTGAAGAGCTAGTATCTCAGCATGATTCGAAGAGGTAGCAACAAGTGTCCATTTCGTAGACCTCCAAGAAATTGCAGTATTCCCAATGGTAAAGACATAACCAGTCTGGGAACATGCCTTGTGCGGGTCTGATAGATAGTCTATATCAGCATATCCAACAAGGCGAGCATCATTCTGAGGATCAAGGGGGTTTGATCCATTCCTTGATGCATAGGGATAGAATAAGCCCATATCCGCTGTACCTCTAAGGTAGCGAAAAATGTCTTTTATGCCATTTCAGTGGCAGCGTGTTGGCGCAGAGCTATATCTAGCTAACAAGTTCATTGAATGAGATGTCCTGTCTAGGTCATTAAGCCAAGTACAATAATGCGCCTATTGCACTTAGATATGGGACTTCTGGCACCAATATCTCTTCGTTATCATCTGCAGGATGATACGGTTCTCTTTAGACTTCAGACGACCATGGGTGTGCTTGCTTTTATCCTCATTAAAGCATCTTAACATCTTCTGGATGTAATTTGGTTGATGGACCAAAATTTCATCTGCACTGCGCTCGGGCTCCAGGTCGAGACAATAATTTGTTCTCCCAAGGCCTTTCATCTCAAATTCCAACTTCAGGTGCTTTGCGGTTTCCTTGATTTCTTCAGGAATATCAATCAAATTCATGTATTTGACATAGACCGCCACAATTCCAAACTAGGAACTTGTTTCCTTAATAAACACGCATGGGCATAGTTTATTATTCATATATCCCATCCCGATTAAATATTCACTTAGACGGTTATACCACCTCCGTCTGGATTGTTTCAATCCATAAAGTGAACGCCTCAAAACTAATGAAGAGCGTGTTCCGTGGTCTAGAACTATTTGCATCGGGTATATTAAGTCCTTCTGGAACTTTTATGTATATCTCTGTATCGTGATCCCCATAGAGATAAGCTGTGACCACATTCATAAGCTGCATATTCAGTTTTTTGGAAACTACCAAACTGAAAAGGTAGTGGAACGTTGTGACATCCATTATGGGAGAATACGTCTCCTCGTAATCAACCACAGGGCGTTGAGAAAATTATTGTGCCACTAGACGAGCCTTGTGTATCACAATCTCGTTTTTCTCATTACGCTTCCTTACAAATACCCATTTAAATTCTACGGGTTTAACATGGGGAGGTGTAGGAACAACAGGTCCAAACACCTTTCTCTTTATCAAGGAATCTAATTCGACCTGGATTGCTTATTTCCTTTTTGGCCAGTCGTCTCTTCGTTGAATTTGATCAACAAAGCAAGGTTCGAGGTCATCGCATATTATAGTTTCGGTGGCCACCGCAAATAATAATATATCATCGATGATAATCTCAACCCGATTCCAAATCTCACTAAATTTACCGAGATTTCTCTATTCTCGGGAGTGGGTTCAAATGTTGGAGCGTCCCCCAACATCGTCTCTTCTGGGACAGACCCATAATCCGGATTTATCTCATGAGATGGATCGGTTTGAGATTGCGATGTTAAGGGGATTCATTTGTGCCAAGTTTACCCTCTTCTGGAGATAAGAATCCTTCGAAACTAATGATCTACCTCACTTCAGGGCAGGGACATATGACTGGTTAGCCGCCATGGTCGTACCTCGTCCATCTGGGACGACACATCCTACAGGGACGTCTATCCTTGCAGGCACATTTGCAGCAGGTATATATGATCTCGTCACTTTAGCTAGATCAGAGAAAGCGTCTGGCATATTTTGGGCTACACTCGATAGATCTAGAATTCTCCACACTTCATTATCACATTGTGCGGTTCGGGGATCAAGATGAGACATAGTGGGGACATTCCACGTTAATTCACGTCGTTCATCAGGAATGGTAACGTTCTTATCTCCCCCTAACGGCGGGAAGACTGTCTCATCAAAGTGACAATCCGCAAATCTAGCGGTAAAGAGATCGCCTGTCAAGGGCTCGAAAGAGCACATAATGAATGGGATTCATAATCGACATGTATGCCCATCCTTTGTTGAGGACCCAATTTTGTACGTTGTGACGGCACAATTGGCACGAGGACTGCATACCCAAATGCGCGTAAATGCGAAACATCAGGTTCGTACCCAGTCACCAACTGTAACGCGGAGTAAGGTTGGGTAGCAGTGGGCCTCAATGGGACCAACATAGCTGCATGCAAGATTGCATAGCCCCACACAAAAACTAGGAGCTTGGTGCGCATTACCAAGATTCTATTTGCGAGACCATCTTGGGTGTGAACATAAGGAACTATATGTTCAGCATCAATCCCAAGGGATATGCAATAATCATCGAAAGACTTCGATGTAAACTCTCCGGTATTATCAAGTCTTATAGACTTTATGGGATAATCCGAGTGGTGAACCCTCAATTTCATGATCTGGGTGAGAGTTTAGCAAAAGCAGCGTTTTCTTGTGGACAATAGTGTAACATGTGATCACTTTGTCGATACATCAACCAAAACCATTAATATTTAACTGGTCCACATGGTGGTTGGATATGTCCACAAATTTCCCTTGCATTCTGTGCAGAAAAATGGTGGTGTATGTACTAGTCTTTGCATATGATGGTCTAGTATGGCATAGCGTGTCATTATATACAAGACCCTTATTCAGAAGGGGGTGCACCTGCGATGAATTGAGGATACGGTGCATCATAGTTTGACCTGGGTGTCCCAAAAGGTCATGCCATAGCAAGTAGTTGCTTGAATTAGTTAGCTTCTAGCTAACAGATTTCAATTTTCTCCCATGTACGCTTCTGGCCACACACTTGGAGGTTATGCAAAGATATTACACTCATTTTTCTCAGTGATTTCAACGTGGTAACCGTTGGTTCGAATATCCTTAATACTCAATAACATTCTTCTGGAACGTGGAGATTATAAGGCCTCATTAATGGTAGGTTCAGTACCATTGGACAACATATAGTGGGTTTTGCCATAACCCTCTATCAGGTTGGATTGGCCTGATACGGTTGTCACAGAGGTATGAATAGACAATAAGTTTGAAAAATATCTCCGATCTGGGAGTATGGTGTGCGTAATAGCACTTTCAACCAGACAACAAACTTCCCCACAGAATATGCCTATTCATTTATTTAATTCAATGGATCACATGTATGAATAAGTTTATTGAATTAAATATATTCGAACATAACCACATTTCTATAATCCAAAATAATTGAAAACATAAATCACCAAAATCCGAAGATGTTTCATTCATTAAGATGAAATAGATTTGGCACAAGGGACCAATTATACCCATGTCTTCGAGTTCTAATCCTCGGTATGTTCAGTAACTGCCTGAAAATCCATGATCTCTAGTGTAGAATCGATAGAAAATGACCCTTTAATAAAGTTGGTATTTCGAGTTCCGCGACCAGCGTAATACTCATCTACTGCTTCGGCTATCGCACAACAGGTGCGGGACCAGCAGTCAATTCCTCCACATCGATAGCAAAGATCATGCTGATTCTGGTGGTGACAGGCCGGACCAATGTTCCTTTCAACTTGGGCTTGCTGAGTTATGGCATCATGGTTCCTACCACGTGGAGCCTAATTACGTGGCCTCTTGGACTTTGGCCAAGTGGCAGACGGTCATATGGGTTAATTTCGTTCTGCCAATCATGTCTTGCTTCAAGCAAGAAATGGTCATCTGATGGTGAAAGTGCTCTTCCAGAGCGACCCAAAGAGTTTGTATATCCTCTTCATCGGATACCCAACTTGGAGTGTTTACTCCATATTTTTGAAAATTATGGCACTCATATTAAAAGCCTCAATGATGACATTGTTAGCATTGATTGTTGATCTTATCTTCTTTGCAGTCAGATGAATTTTCACATCTTGAGTTCACTTTAGATAGTTTCTTCTGGAGACCTCCAAAGCAACAAAATCAAACATGTTGAGATTTGACATTTCTTACAGGAAAGGAACAAATAATATTAGTGCTTTGGGTAATATCATCCATAAGCAAGTAATGAGAACTTCAGGTTCTATAACATGGTATGAAAAATCGGATTAGACATGTAAAATCTACTGGTTTTATCATGTGTGGTGAATTTATGAAGGAAACTTCAAGTTTCTTAAATGGCATTATCGAAACTACAAGTTCGATTTATGTATGAACTACGGGTTCATTTAGAACTTCTAGTTCATTAGGTACCTGCATTTTCTACACATATATTCTAGTGCGAAAATTTAGACAAGTAACACAATAATATTGAATAAAGTAAATTGTAATAATATCTCACAAATTGGATAAAAATCACAAATCAATTGAGATATTAATTGCATGCTAGTAATATAACAGATTAATTATCATACAATTATGTAAATAAATGCTTCTGGCAATTAATTACACATATTAGATATGGAGAATTTATTTACAATATGAAATCATTTTTCCTTTTATTTTGATTCTGCTGGACCAAAGAAGGAGTGGGCTTGATAGTGAAGCCTATCGGGCTTAGTCTGCGGGCTTGTGACCCGGGCTTTCATGCGTAAGTCAAATGGTGTGTGAGGCCTGCTGGGCTGCTTGGTCCCACGGAGGGAGAGTGGGCCTACTGGGCTCAAGCTGGTTTGCCAAGGAATGAAAAATTATTACTCAACCCTTTCGGTAACTCCAATTGAATACGACCAGGTAAGGAAAGATGAGGTTTAGGTGGAGCGAGGCTCGCTTAAGTACACGGCCTCATCTGAACCTTTCCTAGACATCTCATCCAACTGGATGAGCCTAGTTTGAGAAGATTCATAACTTTTGTCATGGTAACATGTAGTGAGCTTCTATTCTGGCCTTGCAACTTGGGCCTGAGCTTCTGGCTCGGATTTGTTGTTGTGACTTTGGGCTTGATTTGAGCTTCTGACTCAGCCACATTTAATATTCACAATTATAACATAACCAAATTCAATATATGTTATTAAATCGTAACATAAATATATTAATGCAGCGGTTATATACCTAAGGAAATGGGTTCAAATCCCATTAATGCTTCTGGCATTATGTACAGGTAATAAATTTGGCAAATGCTTCTGGCATAATGTTTATGTAATAATCACGTAATAATTTAGCCAATAATGCTTCTAGCATAAAGAATTATAATGGCATAATTCAAATTAGTGTAACCAAAATTTAAGCCCATAATTCTTCTATCATAATTCACGCAATAATTCAGAATTGTCTCAATGTGATAATGAAGTGATTGTGGTAATGAGCATAAATTACAATGGCAATTGCTTTGGATAAAATCAATCAAAATCAAATCACAGGTTGAATCAATTGATCAATCACCAATTATATGGAGTTGAATCTGCTTATGGCAGTATTAATATTAAATGGTGTTGATAAATTCTAGCTAGCCATAGTGGCATAGTGGACAATGTGCTAGGCTAATGCATGATGTGGCTGGGTTCGAATCCCAGGAGCAGCATAATCCCTTTTCTTTTTGCTTGTTTTTTAATTGGAATGCACTATATGGTACTACTGGACCAAATGCTTCAAATCCAAGAATCCTAACCTTTTTTTTTTTTTTTTTTCCAACCAAACAATCCAAAGCCAAATAAACCAAGACACATAAACGAATATATATAAATATGTATATACCAAATATTAGGGTTCATGCATCATGGTGATTGTTCATATTCAATCATTAGGCTCAATAAACATGAATATGAAATTAGATTTTGGAAAACATTACTTGATGAAGGACGGATAAATCTTCAGTTTATGTGTGCAGAACTGAGAAGGTTGTCTTCTCAGCCAATCCAAGAGCTATTCGCCTCTTCTGGACAGCTCCCACTTCGAATGGTGTACAGGTCTCAAAACGACTCCAATAGGGCTGAAATTTGGAGGTCAGATAGAAGAGGCAGAGACGAACAACTTTGATGAAGGAAAGAATTTGATCTGAGGTCCCGATCAAGAGATTTCGGGGCGTGCAAACAGGCTGCAGCAGGGGGGGGGTTTTTTCTTGGCTAGAGCTTTGGTTAGAGCTTCGTGCTGATAACGTGTTATAAAACAGAAAAATTTCTGAGAGGGAGAGAGAGTTTGGACACAGAGAATCAGATTGTGTGTCATATTCATCTCACCATGAAGAGCCTTATATAGGACTACATGGTGTACACAAAAGGGTAATGCTTAATTACAATTCAATCACTCCTACAATTACAACCTATCAATCACCAATCTATAGGGATAGGCACCTATTACTCATCATCTATTTACATGATTATCCACAAATATTTACAACACAAACCTCTTTGTAGTCTATTTAGATTGACTATCTCGAGTTTATTTAACATCATATTTCACTTGAGTTTATGTAGCCTTGTGCATCTTAAGAAGTTTGAGTATTACTTTGTCAATACTTAGGCTTCGTAAGATTCGCGGAGCTGTGACGTCAACCCTTTCGGGGCGTTGCAGTAGTACCATCATGTCCATTAAAAATTTCTGTTTCACCGCTAGTATGTCCTTTGATTTGCTTTTCCTACAAACCTTTAGGAAATTCACGTGTGTTTATGAGATTATTCTTTGTTTCTATTCAGATTCACTTAATTTTAGTTGTTCTGAGTAAAGATTGTTGTGTTTTCTGGTGGTAGGTTAAGCTTGTAAAGTGGCTTGTGCAAAACATTGTGGTTGATATATCCTTCAATCAGTTAGGTGGGCTATGTACGTTATGCTTTCTTGACCAGGTAGTTTTCCACTAAAGCTGAGTTTTATTAGTCCAGTTTTGCTACATATGATTGAATGAGTCACTAGATTTGGCTCATGTAAAGGATACTTTCCTAAGAAGCTCTGGTTTATCAGATGCAATTTATTATTATTATTATTTTTTCAAGTCTATTATAGCAAGTAAAAATATTGGACTTGGGTGCTCTTTGCTCGTTTGTGATTTTGGAATTTTTTTTTTCTTGAACATCTTCCTGGTGCTATTACCATACGGGTTGATCGTCTCAATGGCAAAGATCATCTCTTTAAACGAAGTATCATACTGATTAAGGCTTGGTGTTATTGTGATTCTCGGTGCCCATCACGGTTTGATATCTACATATGGTTTGGTGACCTTAGTTCTTTTTATCTACGTGTCATTGTTTCAAGCAAAAGGAGATTGATCCTAAGGGACCACAATATGCAAACAACACTTCAAAACTTGAATCTGATCTCTCAAGTCAGTGGAGATCGCTCCTTCTTCACATGGAGGATATCTTCGTAAATGAAGGCAACCGCTTTGTGATTGTAGCCACCTTCTTGTTTTATTTATTATAAACTTACCTATTTTTGAGCATTTTTCATGCTCTCCAATGTCTCAATTTTTATGAAAATGATCCAAACTCTTTTGCTCCACAATCCAAATTAAATAGCCTAAGTTTGTCAGATTTTTAAATCTATCAAAATGTGATCTTTTGCTCTCTCTGTCGAATCGCAACTTCTTTCTTTTGGGGTCTTATTCTGATAAATATTCTTGGTTCTGCTTGTTTTGCTACTTAGTTATTGGTTGCCACTATTATCATTAATTTTGTCAAGGAACAAGAAGGTGCGTAGTTGTACACCTGACTTGCATTCTAAGTTCTAATGTAACCTTCTATATATTTAAATGAATGGTTACATAATGGGAAAATTGGCACATCTCTGTTTACTTTTTGCAATTTTAGTTATGTTGTACATTGTGTGATATTTAGTACTGTTGTAATGATATTTTGGGACTTGTGGTTTTACATCTTCCTTTATCAAGTATTGATGAAATCGAATATGCTTGACATGATTGGCTTCGTAGACCCTGCTCAGATTGGTGTCATTGGCTGTGGAAATCCGACTAAACGAGCTCGTTCTTTGTCAGCTTCTTATTAAAGAGGGAAGCCTAGTCAGATTTTTTTGGGTGCCCTATAACTCAGGGTATGAAAGCTTGATTCATGCGTATATTTTGTTGGCTGCCCAGATTAATAGATATGGGCCATTTTGAACTGATGCTCATGCATGAATAGGTTTGTGTACATGAGACAATGGTGGATTCATGAAAATTGCAATGAATGATTTTGGATGTGGATATTATGGTTTCATGAATGGGCAATTTTAATTTCCAGAATGCATGCATACCAATTGTAACAGGGGACTAGTAATATGTGTTATCTCAAATTGCAAGCTACAACAAAAGCACACCAAAACGTGTGGTTGCAACTGCACAAAAACTACACAAAAATCAATTAGAAGTCTATTGTCTTTTTGGCATTGGGACAACATAAAATTGTAGTCTAAAAGTCAAAACAACAACATAAGTTAGATGAAAGTATTGACTAAAGCGTATAACAACAACAAATAAATGTGATTGGACTTGATCACAGACAATATAAAACACGTACTATTAGTGGTCCTTTTAATATTCAGACCACAAATATTTGTCATCCTAATAACTTCAAACGATAGTAAATTGCAATTGTAATGAGACTGATATAACAGAAAGAATATGATATCTATTGTCTAAACCATTTCCCAACATATGTATAATTTCAAAACCTTTCACACAACACTTAAATGTCATATAAACCTATCCTAGAACGACACTTAATTGTCCTCTGATACGCTTTATGACCACATATAATTGTCGTTTAAAGTCAATTAGCACAACATTTAATTGTTGTTGTATGATAGAAGACACTACATACGAGTCTTCATATTTCTTACTTAAGGGCATTCAAACCACACAATTAACCAAAAATATGTCTTGCAAATACGCTTCACACAATAGTATTTAAAAAAGACTATATGGTTGTTTTGTTTATCAGACAATACAAAATTGTTGTTTGAATGCTTTTAAAGATACAAATCACAATGTTCCCAAAATGCAAAACTCATCAGACAACACACGATTTTTATTTTTTTATGTCGTCTGATACCCCCAAGACACGACACCGTACTAGATGACATATTTTGGTTCGCTCAGACGACAAAATTGTTGTGTCAGCTGAAGACCTTTTTGACATAGTGTGGATACTAATCTGTACACTTTTAGGTTTAGTACTGATTTGGCCATTTGCATCACAATGCTTGAGATACCTTTCGATGCCTGGGGTGTAGTAGATGAGATTCTCAAGCCAAGTATATAAAGCATATATGCCTAATATCATTGCCTCATTCTCAATCTACATATTATTCTCTCCAAATATATTTGCTTAATTCTTATAAGTACTATTCTTTCTTTTTCTTATATTGATAATGTGCAAATGCTTTTTAGAATATGATGATGATAAAGAAGCCAAGTAAAGTATTGGCGTGAGCTTTATTACATTTAACATGTCAAGCAAAGAATTTAATGACTACTCTCGCACCATATCTATCTCCGTGTATAAGTTGAGAGTTCATACATCCACGTACATGATAGAAAATCAATCAGTTAATTAATTGTTATCAACTATGGCAGCTGAATTTTTGCTTACTTTTGGTGCTGAGGGTGTGCTGAAGATGGTGTCTTCACTTGTCAATGAGCAAAGCAGTCTTGCATGGGGGTTCAAAGGAGATCTGAAGAAGCTAGGCGAGTCGTTATCACTAATGCAGAACATGTTAAATGATGCGGCGGCGAAATCACAAGCTCCTGATAGAGGCAAGGCAGTGGAAGGATGGGTGAAGAAACTAAAAGGCATAGCTGATGATGCAGACAATGTGCTGGATGAATGCAACTATGAAGTTCTCCGACGTAAAGTTGAACTGCAAAACCACATGAAGAGAAAGGTACTCAACTTTCTTTCTACATCCAATCCCATTTTATTTCACCTTAAAATGGCAAATAGGATAAAGCATATCAATGCATCACTTTTGGATCACAAGAGTGAGGCATCTTCCATTGGATTAAGTGATGCAACTCCCCAAGGTGTATGGCTCGGTCGAGATCAAACGGACTCATTCTTTGAGACAGATGAAAAGGTTGTTGGAAGGGGAGACGTCGTGACTAACATAGTTGAGACGTTGATCAACTCCAACAATCAACAGATCAATCCTTCAGTTATGGCCATTGTAGGAATGCCGGGACTGGGAAAGACAACTTTGGCTAAATCAGTGTACAATGAACCTGCCATAGATACACACTTCCATAAAAAAATATGGATGTGTGTATCCAACACTTTTGAAGTGGAGACGATTTTAAGTCAGATGGTAGACTCTGTAAAACCAGAAAAGGCTGGAATGAAAAGCCAAGATGCATTGCTTAAAGTTCTAAATGACGAGCTGAAAGAGAAGAGATATGTTCTGGTGCTCGATGATGTTTGGAATGATGATAGTAAAAAGTGGGAAAGCTTGATGAGTTGTTTGTCAAAGCTGAATTCTGCTTCGGGAAGCAACGTCATCATCACTACACGCAGTGCCAATGTGGCATCTATTGCTGAAACACTTCCCAGACTTGAATTGACAAATCTAACAAATGATGACTGTTGGTCCATCTTGAAGCAGAGAGCACTGTTTTCAGATGGCGATGATCCAGATCGAGAGAGAATTGGAAAGGAAATTGCTAAGAAGTGTGCAGGTGTTCCGTTAGTGGCAAAGGTATGTACAACTGAACTTTCATTTTTAGGTTTTCCTTGTTCCATTCTCATCTTTTGCCAAATTTGTGATAAGAGCAGATACAAAGTAGGAGAATATATGCTACAAAAATAAGAGCTACATTCAGTGATTTGTTTTTTGTTCATTACAGAACTAGACGTGTCACACTTTTAAGTCTTAAATTTAAGCAACCTACCATTTGCTCGTTACTTTACTTCCTAGCTAGTTAAACTGCAATAATTTTTCAATATTGAAGTTTGCTAATGTAATTATTAGAAATTTTGCAAAACACTCTAATTAATGTCGGATACTAAAATTTAATTTACTACAATGCTCCCATTAATATCTACCTTAGTTGCTAAAATATACCATGACTTTGGCCAAATTGTCAATTGAACACTTCACGTTTTAATAAAAGCCTATTTCCCGCTGCCTGTAAAACTTCCAGGTGTACATCCTCAAGGCTCATTCGCTATCCCTACCGGTGGGGAGCAGATATAACTCCTTGGCTAAATTTCTAACACCTCAAGAATCAAAAGTAAAAAAAATCACTATTATTCTAAATGGATATGGCTATAATTTACCCATCTCCAATAATTATGAATTAAATATCGTATATTATGAAATTGACCAGTTGTACGTGTTGGCGGTTGGGGTTTGAGATGATTGTGAACAGTGAAGGTATCTTATTTAGCCTCAGATTATGAAAAAAGAGGAGAGGACGAAGATTGCGATAGAGTCGAGTAGATTTAGAGAATGTGAGAGACTAACAATTGTGAAGTACGTGATCGAGAGTGGACTGAGATCAAGGGAGAGAGGCTTTCCTCCTTTTTTTTTCCTAAATATGAAACTTTGGCCGAAACGTATGTAGAGGGAATCCAAACTTGGGCTAAAACTCCAAGAAAAACTAGTTTCATGTCATTAATCATAAAAGGGGTGGACAGATCAGCCCAAAACCCTGAAAAACCGGCCTGGACCAATCGGTTTGGTCCAAATTTTTTAAAAAATTTGTCAAAATTGAGTCAAACTCGGTCCTGCATTTTAGAAAACTGAAAAAAGAAAAAGCTCGAACGGCCGGATTGTTTTTCTTTCTCTCGTTCCTTCTCTTCTTGTTCTCTCCAAACGCTTCCCTTCTCTTTCTTTTTTATTCCTTCTCCGTCCCCATCAGATCAGCATTGCCTATCTCTCCTCTTTTTCTTCCTAAACCCAACTTTCTCTCTCTTCTCTTCTTGAACCACCATATATCGCTGTTTCCTCCGAGTCCTCATCGTCGTTCTGCACCAAACACCCCTCTTTAGACTCCCAAAAAACTCATCGCTCCTCAAACTGCTCAGCCGAGAGGCTCTATGAGAACGTTGGCTTCGGTAACATTGAAATTGTCAAGATCGACCTTGAGCTTCTGCTGCAAGCCTGCAAGGCCTCGTCGTCGGGGACGGAGATGTCGGGGGCGCCCCAGTCGGCATCACCGGCATTCAGGAGGATGAAGTGGTGAAGGACATGGAGGAGGATGACGGCGTCGCCAGGGCTGAGGTAGTTCTGGACTACCCACTCGACGGACTTCACATCCCGTTGTGTTGGATCTAGAGCAGGGTCCTCTCTAATGTTTTGGACCCGAAAACCCGGAAAACTGGCCCAAAAATTTCGGTCCAAATTTAGTTCAGGCCCAGACTTTAGATAACAAGTTTTGGACCCGGCCCGAAAAGTTCACGTTTGTTTTGATAATTGATAATGACGTGTGAGAGAAAAACACGCCTTAAAAGAAGAAAAAAAGGGGTATTTATGGTATACTTTTAATGCACGAAGCACATACTAATTGCATGTTGTGAGTATTCTATTTTTCTTAATGCCTATTACTTGTTATATTTTTTTAATTTATAACTAGCCTCTTAACACACGCTTACGCGTGTGTCAATTGGCTTTTTTTTTAATGTTTTTTTGTACCAAAAAATTAGTTTTACATAATTTATTTCTTCATCAAACTGCAATAAAAAAATAAGGAATAATACAACTCGAAAGTTTTCTTTGAATCCCTATCAATTTAGAAGAGTAGATATGGGGTGAGCCATCCCGTGCAATTCGGAGAGAGTGAGAACTAGGGTTGGAGAGAGTTAACAAAAGTTATCTGCCTGTCCGGCGGCGCCCCCGCGTCGGCCGTGGCTCCCTGCTCCATCGACGAGTGGCGGGTGTTGCCGGACGGGATCTTGGGATCTCAGGGGTCCTCCTCTGCTCTTTGCTTTGCTGGTCAAGGTCTGGTACTTCTCTTCTTTTCTCTGAGATGGCATCGTCGGTGTGGAGGTCGGATGGGTGGTGGTCGGCGTGGAGTATGTGGTCAGAGGCCAGATCATGGCGGCGGTATACCATGGATCGTATGGCGCTGACTTCTAATCTACGGTGGGTCGCTAGACGGAGATGGCAGCTGTGGTGGAACTGGGTTTTCAAGGTGGTGGGCATGGCAGAGGCAAGGCACAGTGAGTCTTTCATCGATTTCTTGTTGATAGATTGGCTGTGGTTTGCTGTATGGTTTAGCAGGCACCTTCGACTTGGGGAGATTGAAGACATGAGGCTACGGTGGTGGATTGCCGGCGAGTCATCTGACGACAAGGGTGAGGAGTACTGTGGCGGCGACTTCTTTCCTTTGGTTAAAGTCTTGTTTTTAGTTAGGTTGCTTTTTAGTTTACTTTGGTTATTGGTTAGTTTACTTTGGTCAATAGTTGGTCCCTACTCGTTTGAGCTAGGGTTGGGTCAAATTGATGTGCCATGGATGTGGTGTCTTTCCTGGGGACGAGTTGGTGTAATTTCGGTTTTATCTTATGGTCAATGTGTTAACAAGCGATCCTTGCACGTGGTCTGGTTTCATTGGGGCGCGGTGTGGAAGAGGGCGCTAGTTTCTCTGGCAGTTGTCTATGGGGTGTTATCGAGTTTCTCGGGGTTATCTGTAGCCTGTGAGGTTAGGCGAAATAGGTGGTTAGGGGTTGGGCTCTTTTGGCTCATGGATGTCATCCTGGATGACGGACCCGTAACTAGTTCGGTTTTTAGGGAGGAGAGTGGGGAGTTCTTGTCCACCACCGGTCATTCCCATATTATGTAATCTTGGTTATTTTCAATAAAGGATTCTTATTCTCAAAAAAAAAAAATAAGGAATAATACAGTTTCTGGACTTGTGGATACCACCAATAAACACGCCCGCCTACAAAAGACATTCGATTAAGGATTGAAAAACACTCCACCACTCTAGATGACTAGTGAAGCCACCAAACCATCTCAGCAAACATGTTTACTGATTTCGATGATGGTGGCATGTTGTTTGAGAAGTAGCTTGAGTTCGGTGCCTTCATTTATGCGTTCAGATTGGCTTATGGTTGTGTGAGGTTTTGGAAAATTTGATTCTCTATTTGGTGTTAGTCACTCTTTTGGGGCCTCTATTAGGAATCGGAGTGGACTGCTAGTCACAAGATGTTTGTACTTTGCAGTGCTGCTATTAGCATCCGAAGTTTCACTAGCCGCATCCAAGTTTCATAGACTTCCCTGACATCCTCCATCGTCTCCGATAGATTAACTAATACCTTGATGAAGTAGGAAACTACGAAATCCTTGAGAGACCAATTGTGTTCATTAATGGGCTTATTATTCCAACCGGATTCTCGGGCCCTACATTCCCCTTATGTTAGGTTTGGGTACCCCTTATCTATCCCAAGGCTCTTGCGGCAATTCCATTTTCTATCTTTGGATCTGAGAGCTATTTTAGGCTCATTCTCTAGTTATAAGACTAGGTTTTGGGCTAATGGTTCCCCTCCCCCTTTTTGTTATACTAGGGCAAAGGATGTAGAAAGTTCTGGATCTTGAGTTCATGACTTCTGTTTTATATAATTATAAGATTTCACATTTTTTATTTAAGATTTTTCTTAAGATGAAGTTGGAGCTAGTTGGGTGATATTTCTTCTTGTCAAATCCCATAAAGAGGGACATGTCAATTGGTTTTTATTTTTTAAATTAAATAGTTACAGCAATTTTCTCTCTTGATTTTAGGGAAATTTCTTATTTTTTCAAGGAAGGTATTGTAATTTTTTTCAAATATGATATAATCTGTTGACATATGGTAGTTCAAAAATTTAACCATTTCTTCAAGAATTGGCTTAATTATACATTTTTTTTTTTTTAAAACCTTTGGCCCACCCCACCCTTACATATGTCAATGAGAATCGAACCCATGACCTTTACAATGTTGGAATTATAATTTACCAACAGGTCACAGCTCACCGACAAATTATACATAAGATATACCTGGTGCAGTGAAAAAGACCAAAAAAATTTATTTAAAAAAAAAGCCACAATTCCGTATGGATTTTCGTCGAAACTTTAACATTTCGATCTTGTTCGGTTTGTCGCTCTTGCATATGTATATATTGGAAAACCTGCCGGACCTATATATACTCGTATTTAATTTTTTATTTATTTATTTTCATGTGGGTTTTGGTGAGTGGCGAAGTCTACACGCTCATTATAGACTTGCCAACATTTGATCTTGTGGCCTTGATACCTCTTCTTCATGTGCTCTTCTTCCTACAACTCCATGGCCACCACGTATGCACTTGCTTTTTCTCTCTTACAAGTCACAAAGAGTTTATTTTTACTCCTTTGTTTGTCCCTTGTTTGGTCTTAATGAATTGATTGATTTATGATAGATCGATTGTTTTCGGGTTGATACTACATGAATTGAATTTTAGATTGAAAAACTAAAAGACTATGAGTTAGTATTGTGACATATTATAGTTTCTTAGTCGGATCGGTGTAGATCATGGCATGATGAAATTGTTGATCTGAGACCAAAATTCAAAAAGTTGATCCGAAAAATTTTCGGCTCAAGTTCAATTTGGTACTAGTAACCTGATAAATTCTAATTGGGCTCAACCCGAAAAATATTCGGATTAAGTCCAATTTCATCCAAATGACAATATGGCTACCTGCACCGCAGCCTTTATGATATCAAATGTCGTCTTTGGTCTTAATAACATTATGGAGGTCATGGGTTCAAATAACACTGATATAGTAAATAAAAAAAGATATGCGTATTAATGGGAAAAATATGTACTTGAATTATTTGAATATTCAGTTAATCTAATTGAATCATATGGTCAAAAGTTCGGTAAAAAAAGGTGATACGGTACATTAATAAATTCATATAATACATGCATGATACAGCAAATAACCAAAAATGCGAATGTGAAAATATGGACATAAAACTACTTAACTTTAAATTTATAAAATTTTTGTTAATTTAAAGAGTGGGTCTATTCAATAATAAATAATAACATGAGCATGTGGATGAGCTTCCTAGCTTGATTGGGTTTCAAACCCCATTATTGATAAAAAAAAATTAAAAAAATGGTTCTATTCAAATCTCTACAATTAGTATTTGGACCTCCTCTCAAGATTTTTATCATCAAATTTCCAATTTTACCCTTTTTTCTCTCTAATTTTTCTATATCCAAAATTCTCTGATCTACTTGCTTTCTTCCATCATTGAATTAGAGCACATTTCTCATTTTATGCTTCAAATCTTAACCCTATTTATAAACAATAGTTGGGTTTTGTTCCCCTTACGGCATTCATGTTTCATCCACAAGACAATGGTTTTGTTTTAGTGGTGATGTGAGGCTAGATTCGTTTAATTAGGTGTGCTTTTAAGAGAAGAGAAGAGTATGGAAATGACCTGAAATTACCTGCAACTTGGAGTCTTAGACCATCTCCAACGGTCTTGTCAAAATCCACCGTAGAGCTCCAACGGTAACATAAGGCCTGTGAAACCAACTCCAACAAATTTGTCGAATCCTACGTGTATTTGACATATCAACCAAATTTGTCAAATTTGACAGATCTCTCAAAACTGTCAAATGCCTCAAATAGCTCATCTTCATCATCTTCAAAGATTGCTTTTTTGCCAGAATCAGAAAGAAATTGGTCTGTTCCCAAAAACCCAAATCGGAAAACTTCTTCACGATCTCGATTTGAAATCCCAGATGGCCAGATTCATTATTATCATGACAAGATCCAGAGCTTTCTCTCGATTTCGATATGAAATTCTCTCTCTCGATGTCGATCTAAAATCCCACATGTTGATACGTATATGAAATTCCCTCTCTTCTCGACATCGATGTTGTATGTCGATCTCAACAAAACATTAAACTGCAGATAATTGAGATAGATGAGGAATAGAAGATGGAAAAGAATTATTGGAAAAAAAATGAACAAAAACTCACCAGCCATGTCGATCTTTCTGATCTCGATCTGTCTCCCAAAAACTCAAACTAAAAAACTTGTTCATGATCTGAATATGAAATAGGGAAAGTGAAAATGGAAAAGATGAAGAGGAGTCGTTGGAAGATAAATGAAGAAGAGCTTCATTTTAGTTGCGGCAGGTTACTGAAGTGAGAGAGAGATTGACTGTGAATAATTGATGATCGGTTGGGTTTTGTTTGCAAACCCAACCAAAACGATGAAAAAAGCAACAGCAAGAAGGGGAAATTAAAAAAACAAGAAGGGGTTGGGTTGGGTTGGATTTGGCAGATGGGTTGGAGATGAAGTCCATAAAATATTATTTGCCAAGTCAGCTGTCAAATTAATCTTTTGACATCTCTTGTTGGAGATGCTCTTAATATCAACAATACTTGCACAATCACTTCTCACAATAATAAGTTGTATAAATCAATTATCATTCAAGGCTCTTGCAAACTATGAAGGAAGAAGCCAATATTTTTAGAATCCCCCAGGTTTAGGATTTCATTTAGAGAGAGAGAGGGGGAGAGGGAGGGAACCAGTCAGTTATGGGCTGCAAGATCCAGTGGCAAACAGAAAAAGTGAACAAAGAGTTGGCTATAGGGGTTGAGTTCATGTTTTTTTATATGTAGGGGTAAAATTAAATTTTAAACATTTTAAAAATATAAGGAGGCCTAAATAAAAATTATCAAATTGACACATCTCTCACTTTACACATTATTCAAAGCCATGTCAAAGAAAAAGCCTGGTCTTTCCATCTCTTGATTCGCTTCTTCATAAGAAGAGGAAGAAGGAAAAAAAAAAACAACAACAACAACATTTCTCTTTTCTTCTCTTTATCTCTCCTCACTCCGCTGACTTCACCGGTCAACAGCGGTGACTCGTCATTTACTTTAGTCATTCATTTTCTTCTTCGATCATCTAGTTTCTTCTTACTAAATTAAGAGTGCTTTTATTCATACCTCTTATATTAACATCTGGACCTCCACATGTTTTTGAATATTTTAAAACCCTATTTTACCCTTCTGACAAACAAAAACAAAATAAGACTTTTACACCTCTTTAATCATCTTCTCGCTCCTCTCCTTCATGAGGAACACCTGACTTCATTCGATCGTCTCCATATTTCTTATAGTTGATAACAGATTTACAAGCAATAGATTGAGTAGACCATATAATTATATGAATCCTTTGCCAAAGCCCCAATGTTTTGCATTTTTTTTCCTTGATAATCTTAGGCCCTTTTTTATTTTTATTCTTATTTACGAGCTGTGTAGAAGCAAAGCGCTTTGCTATAAGCCTTCTTTGAATTCAAATAAACAAAAATATATTGTTCTTAATTATTCCAACTATAACTAATAGTGTGAGAGTCAAAAAATTGCACTATGGATAGTTGGTACAGAAAGCTATCAGACATCAGCCACAGTAATGCAGCTCTGTTTTTGGCTTCTTCTTTTTTTTTTTTCCTTCCTTTTTGAGCTGAGAGATAATAACCATTGACATGGCATTTGGTTGCTGGAGATGTTTGTGTAGGTAGAGACGGATGGTGGATGATCTGGAGTTATGGCTATAGGAAGAAGGGGAGGCGTAGAGAGTAAAGGGAATTGGGTAAAATTGGAAGTTTAATGGTAAAAAGTAGTGTAGGAGGTCCAATGACTGATATAAGAGGTATGAATAGAATCACTCCTAAATTAATATGAAGAGCAGGCATATATCAACTATAGAAAAAAAGCACGATGAAAAGTTGAAAGAAATTTGAGTTTCTGATTAAGACTCATTTGAGAAGTTGAAAATAGATATAAATATAAGATTCCAAATCAAAAGAGTGCAGAAGGTTGATTTATAGGATAAGAGATGATTTTTTCTATTTTAGTTGCTGGATTTTTTTCTTTCTATTATATGAATTTTCGTATAATATTTTACGTGTATAATATGTTTGATGTGAAAATACATGAAATTTACCGAATGAATAAGAACAAAATGTCAATATATTTTTTTTATTATATGCGTATAGACATATAATACACGTTAACTAACAGAGGAAACTGTTATCAGAAATGAAGTGGGGTGGGGATAAAAACATAGTAATTTGCTATGATATATTTATGTCCCTTATTTAGAATGAAAAGAAAGTTACGTTGAAAATAAAAATCCCAACAATGTTCATCAATTCAATTGACTAATTGAGTGTTCACTAATCAAAACCATAGGATTGGTTATGAAATCCAAGCCCTCCCAAACTATTTTTAGACTAGCCGGACCAGCTAGTTGTGGAGATGGTACGCGCGTACTTCGAAATTTTACTTCTAAAATGGAAACGTTTGCTTCCATTAGAAATTATTTTATATAAACGTATGCAATCCTCCCGTATATGTCAATAAATTGGTTTGAGCGATTTTTTTTTTTCTTTTCTCATTTACCTTCTTTTCCAAGTGCTATTTAATCATTTATTTTTTACTAAGTGTGTGAACTTTTAAGATGTGTTCTTTAGCTGTGTGGAAGTTAACTACTTTGCTCCAAACCGCATTACTGCACATTGTTAATCAATACGTATAAATGATTGGATTTTCTAAATTTCTAACTGATATGATTACAGGTTTTGGGAGGCATGATGCGTACTAAAAATAGTAGAGAAGAATGGTTATTAATTCAAAAAAGTCAAATATGGGAATTACCCGAAGGAAATGAAAGAATCATGTCTGTTTTAAAGTTGAGTTTTCAAAATTTGAAATCATCACTTTTGAAACAATGCTTTGCATATTGCTCAATGTTCCCGGAAGATTTCACAATTGAAAGAGAAAAGTTGATCCAACTATGGATGGCTCAGGGATTGCTCCATCCTTCTCCTGGCCAGCATATGGAACAAATGGAGGATATAGGTAATGAGTATTTCAATATTTTATGTCAAAACTCCTTATTCCAAGATGTTACCAAGGATGATGATGGCATTATAGAGGACTGCAAAATGCACGATCTTGTGCATGATCTTGCAAAAGAAGTATCCAAATGTGAGAGTTTGATGCAGGAATTAAAAAATGTGATGGAAGATCACAATACGCTTGAGATTCGACATGTTTCACATGTTCCCATTTTAACACTAGAAAGAATGTCAGAGTCAAGTATGGCAAGATTGCGCTCTCTATTTATGAGTGATGATCAAGTCCCCAGTACCATTTTTCTAAAGTTGAGAGCTTTACGTGTCTTAGATTTAGAAGAGGCGGGTATAGAGGAGTTGCCGAATTCAATTGGCAAGTTGAAGCATTTGAGGTATCTAGACATTTCCTACACAAGAATCCAGGCACTCCCAAAATCTATTGGCAAGCTGTATAACCTTCAAACACTGAGAATGCGTCGTACAGATCTCAAAAAGTTGCCGCAGGAAATGAAAAACTTGATCAACTTGAGACATGTTTATTTTGATGAGGAAATTGAGATTCCAGCTGGTATATTGGGGAAATTGTCCAATCTTAGAACATTACCTTACTTCAGTGTGGGCAAGGAGACAGGACCTGGAATTGGAGAGTTAGGTGGCCTGAAGCAATTGAAAGGCCGACTAACTATTTTGAATCTAGAACATGTGAAGAGTGAAGAAGAAGCGAAGAAGGCAAAATTGGAGGAGAAGAGAGATGTATGCGAGCTAACATTTGAATGGACAAGAGACGACAAAAATGAGGAAGAGTCGGAGAGTAGCACAAGCAGCAGCATTAATGATGAGCATGAACAGGTACTAGAAGGCCTCCGGCCCGATACTAATTTGCAAAGGCTGCAGATTGAAGGATTCAGGGGTGCCAGATTTCCGTCATGGGTGATGTGTCTCAACAACTTGAAGAAGATTAAATTATTCGACTGCCCCAATTGTGAAGGAGTTCCAGCACTGGGTCAGCTACCTAATCTTAGACGTGTCAAGATTTGTAGGATGGATAACCTAAAATGTGTGGGAGCTGATGGTCTAGACTCGTTCCCTCTTGTTGAGCATATGAGTATATTTGGTTGTCCCAGCCTAGAGTCGATTCGGATCACACAGGGCATTGCTTCTCTCCGTGAATTGATCATAAAGGATTGTGATAATCTAACATCACTTCCAACCACACAGGGGGGTATTGCATCTCTAGAGTTGGAGATTAGTAAATGTGATCGATTATCAAGCCTACCAAGTGGTCTCCTCCTACGCTGCACCTCTCTGAAGCTTCGTTATTGTCCTAATCTAACATCAATATTTCCCATCACACAGGATATGCCATCATCTCTCCGTAAATTGACGATTACAGCTTGCACGGGATTATCAAGTCTACCACTAAGCGGGCTCCTCTCTCTTGATGAGTTGAGGATATACGATTGCTCTAGTCTAGCACCATCCATTTCAGTCCCATCAGGCGTCCTCCGCAGATTGATTGTTCTTAATTGTGAGGAATTGACATCCATTTCAATGACGACGTCAAGTCTTCTACTTTTGGAGTTGTGTATAGGGAATTGCAATAATCTACAATCTATTGTTCCAGCAGATTTACAGGGCTTCCCATGTCTCCGTGAGTTGATAATACGACATTGTGGGAAATTAAAATATCTGCCGACAGGGTTTCACTGCCTCACCCGATTGAAGAAACTGTTTATTGGCCCGTTCTGGGAGGAGCTCCATTCCTTCCCTGAGTTTCAGCTTCCACCACATTCACAACTTGAAGAGTTAACCTTGAGAGGGTGGCCTAAGCTCAAGTCTCTGCCCCAGCAAATTCAGCACTTGACTTGTCTAAACAAGTTGTATATAAGTGGGTTCGAAGGAGTGGATGCTCTTCCTGAGTGGTTGGGAAATCTCACATCTCTTGAGATTCTGGAAATTAGGAATTGTGAGAATCTCAAGTATCTACCTACACTTCAAGCTATGCAGCGCCTCACCAAATTGGAGATGATCTATATTACGAGATGTCCCCTCCTCAAGGAAAATTGCACCAAGGACACAGGCCCTGAATGGCCCAAGATTGCTCATATCCCAACTATCGACAGTATGCAACTTTCTTATCAAACGCTATTTATCCTTTTCCATTCAACAACTCATATTGATTGTTATGTCTCATTTTTCATCTTTCTTTCTTAACTCAGTCTAGGATTGAAGCTATGCAATGCCCAATGGTTTGTCACATATCAAGAGAATAATGTAGGTGCGTACCATACCATCAATAAATTTCAATCCCAGTTGCCTGAATTTTCTCCTTAAATTAAGTCTCTTCTTCTTACACTCACAGTTTTATTCTTTCATTTAGTGGTTCAATTACTTTTCCCCTGTACTGTATGGTTTATTTGCTCATTTTGATTAAACATAGTGCCCCAGATAATCATTTGATCTAATCATACAAATTTTATTCTGTCATGGAGGATACAGATCGATATTGTCCAACATCAATGTTAGAGACTAGTTGCTGCTGAATCTATTAAGGACCTCACCAAATTAATAATGCAGCTGGAAATTTGTGGCTTTTATCACCTATATATGCAATATTATGCTGAGGGGTGTCCCAGTTGTACTATATTAGTTGTATTCCAATAATTTGTGGATATGCCAAATGCTACATTCATATCCTAGTTGTGTAGATCTCCATTTGAAATCAACTGTAAACTTTTGAGATCCCTATCACCTCCACATCTTATGTGTAGTCCTCTCTCTCTCTCTCTGTTTTTTTTTTTTTTTTCATTCCAACAAGACAATTCAACATAGTTTTTGTGCCATTGCCTGTTGTGGAAAATCAGTTTGAAGCATTTTTTAAATGAAGAAAACTTGTTTATCCTTGTCTCTCTTTTTTTTTCATCAGCACTAAACTAAATCTCTTTTTGAAAATTG
Source organism: Rosa chinensis (assembly GCF_002994745.2). Taxonomy (NCBI): domain Eukaryota; kingdom Viridiplantae; phylum Streptophyta; class Magnoliopsida; order Rosales; family Rosaceae; genus Rosa; species Rosa chinensis. The sequence goes on along the minus strand of NC_037091.1, from coordinate 38,929,013 downwards.
AACTCAGGTCTGCAATAATTAAAGCTATGAGAATCCTCACTAATCTAGCAGAACAGGATAATTGTTTCCCCTGAGCCTTGAGGTGTGAGAATATTCCATTTTTGCAGATTACTTTCATTCAAGTTATGAAGTACAACAATTCCTAAAAGCATTGTCAGCTCTTCAGATCACTACCTTCTCTTCCCTTCCAGTTTAGACTAATATAAGATTGATTAACCTGCTATATTTTTTCCCGATGGCTGGTAATTACCATTGTTCTGTAATAATTTTCAACTCTTCATAGGCACACTTTATTGTACTCAAAATGGAAGAACAACTGATGATGTGCGATGGACACAGACCTGGTACAGGTAGTTTAGTTCTCTTTACCTTTGCATGGTAATTTATTCATTTCATTGAAGATAATGGTAACCATGAGTTTAATCCTAATACAGTACACTTCCATCTAATCATAACAAATGAGCAGTTACTAGAATTGAGAATATAACTATTCTTGATTTCAGTATTTCTGTGCTTCACTTGTATGCAACTGGTTTATTTTCAATCCTAACTAATTTTTTTTGAAATAGTTCCTTCTCCCTGGATATGTGGTACTTACCCTTGTTTAAAGTTATGAAATATTGATTCTAAGTAATGGTATGGGATTGTTGCAAACCTGCAGCATTTTTAGTTTCCTTACTTTCCCAACCTGCAAATAGAACCATAGCCCGTCATAAATAATTACATCTAGCATTAATTCCAGATTTCCAGTACAAATAATCTAAAGATCATGCAAACTGTGTTGAAATTCAAATGCATGGTTTAAAGTAATGAAGAAATGTTGCCATTTAAGTTGAGCAAATCAAACATTACAAGCGAGAAGACCAGTTTCGCTCAGCTATCATTATCAGTCATTGTTTTGAAGCTGCAATTTTTGTTTCTGAAGTTTAATTCAACATCTTCTGTTTTTTTCTTTTGTTCTCCTTATCAGTAGTTAATTCTTCCATTTATTATTCTCAATAGTATTAAGCAATGTGGGAGACTTCATTGTTGCACTTTGTAGTATAACAACATTATGTAAATTCACACCTTACACAATGACACCGTTCATTTATCTCATATGAAACCCAGTATTCTGACTCCTCTCTTCTGTTACATCAAATATTTAGGTCCAAAGATGAAGGAATTGGAGCACCCAGTTCATGATCTCTGGTGCCTACCACAGTTTTCAAATTGGTTAATTCGGCTCTTGGGAAAGGGTTGCAACTTTGGCCGGTTTGAGAACAAGCTTCCCTCCGCAGTTTGGATAAGCGCCACTCTGTGCAACAAAAGTCTTGTAGCATTTGTGGCCTTGTGGAACCTTCTGTCAGAATTCTCATTCATGCAATCTCTTGGTCCTTCGCCTATGGAGCTCCAATTATCCTAAATGGAGCGATAAACGGGTGCCCTGGTCAATTTGATACTATGGCCTTGGTTTGGAGCTACTCAAGTATTGTTAGAAGTTTTGCCATTGCTTTTAGGAAGTTTTTGCTCTGTACTATGAATTATGTAAGGATTAGTCTGAGTCATCTGACATCAATCAGAACCAAGTGAAAACATTCTAAATATGTATGCTAATACTGTAGAAGGCTGACAGCAGCACATTAGATTTAAAGGAATCAATGATCAATATATGACTAGTGCACTGGTTCTGATCTTGAGGCTTTAGTAGAATAACTACTTCTCATAAATGTTAGTGGCTCTCAAATTGGTTTAAGATTCTGTTTGATGATTTTGTACTTGGATTGCTAGACGGTAGAGGCCATCAGTTGCTACGTCTACCAATCTTGACTATCCCTCAAATTATAAAGAAATAGTCTACACTGAAGCAACATAGAACTGATCATATCACAGAGAGGGAAACCCTGTAACATGAACATTTAAATAGCCACCCTAATACCTTAAAACAAAGGGAAATATATTTGAGGATACCAGAAGAGCTAATCCTTAAACACAATGGTAACTCCCAGTGACTGTAAATCCTTCTTTTTATGCAGCAAAATTTATTAGACCCTTCAAATCTGGAACTTGAACATATAGGACCTTGCTGGATTGTAAATAGGAACTGAGAATATGAGGTGGGAATCAACTAGCTTTGTCCGGCTGTTCCGCCTTCTAATTACAGCGAACGAACCTCTGCTCATTATGACCATCTATATTGACATCTAGTATAGGTGGTAGATGGAACATGATCTTATGTGAATAAACAAACATTACTTTGTTGAACAATAAACAACACTAGAAATCAACCCCATGCTATGTCGCGAGTATGTTATATGTTTAACTACAGCAAATACGAACATTCAAAACTTTATACAAATAAATCTGGTATGTTAACCAGATACATACATATTGCAAAAAAATGGTTACGCTTAGCAAAAGTGTGTTCTATGGTTGTAGTTAGAACTTAGAACCAACTATTTGACATTAACTCCTCTGATGTATCCAGTTGATTTCTTCATGTCTGCTGCATCTTTCTTCATGTCACTGCATCTTTCTCAAGTGGAGTGAAGGATTGAATGCTTTTGCAAATTGCTCATTAGAAATCTCAGATTGACATGATTTAATAGGACTACAGGCCACAGGGTAGGAAGTTAGGAATAGAGGAGAGGGAACTATGTTCAAAAGAAAATCATGATGCTTCAATGTTTGAAATAAAAGATAGTCACTTTACCTTGAGATTGAGGCGTGGTGATGCTCCGGCATCATTACCTGAAACAAGCAATCACCTTTAAATTCAAGATTCCAATTAATGTTGCTTGATTAATTTGATATGAATGTTAATTGTTTGGTAAGTTTGTACCAACTATAATATGTTTAACGACCCATACGAATCAGCCCCAACAAATAAGTTGAAGCTTGAGACCACTGCATTACAACCAAAAGAAACCACATGATGAATAGCTATGTCTGCATTTTTTTTTTTGGGAAAACTTCGCAAACAGTACATCAAGTAAAAACCACTAATAATTTTTATACATAAAGTTCCAAACCAATCATTTCGATACACGAAATCTGAAACTCGACCCACCATCAGTACACGACATCAATGACGTTGTTAATTTGACACCAAAATGTCTATTATGCCCTCAGTTTTTTTTTTCTGCTCTTTTTTTTTCCTTCGTTTTTATCCCTTTCTTCTTCCTTCTTCTAGCTCCACGAAACCCACCTCTGTTCTTCATGTGAGAAGAAGCCCGAGCTCACCCACTTCGAAACCCACCTCTGTTCTTTAGTTTTCCTTTCTTTCTTTCTGATTTTTCTTCATCTATTCGATTCCTCCTTCCTCAGATCCCTCTCTCTCTCTTCTTGGTTCTCAGAAAAGGGAAAAGCAGCTTCCCTTCTCCATCTTCCAACCCAACACGGCTAAGAAATCTCAATCCCCAATCTCCAAATTTCCCTCAAAATTAAGCCAAAGCGGTGAAAGCCCAATTCATTTTAGGGATGAGGCTGAATTGGGGTGAGTTGATTTGGTGGAGTTGGGTGGCTCAAAACCTCAAACAATCAAACTCATCTCTCAATTCAAAACCCAGAAACTCACCTCAAATTCCCGAGGGTGGGTCGGTGATTGGAGGGTGGTTCGGTGACAATTGCGGCGATGGAGGGACAGGATTTGATCTTGTTTTGGGGAGCTGGGTTTTGCGTGATGAGTAGGTATGTGCGTTTAGTTTGGTTTCTAGTGCTTGGAGAGTTTGGTATTTATAATTTTATATTGCTGAGGAAGTATCTGGGGAGAAGTAGATATTGCAAGACAAGATTTGATCTTGTTTTTTGGCGTGGTGGTGTTGCCGCCGCCGCTGTTGGAGGAGGAGGAGAGAGTGGATGCTAAAGTGGGTGAGCTCGGGCTTCTTCTCACATGAAAACAGAGGTGGGTTTCGTGGAGCCGGAAGAAGGAAGAAGAAAGAGATAAAAACGAAGGGAAAAAAAAAAACAGAAAAAAAATTATTAAAAAAAAAGAGCTGAGGGCATAATAGATATTTTGGTGTCAAATTAACGGCGTCATTGACGTCGTGTACTGATAGTGGATCGAGTTTCAGATTTCGTGTACCGAAATGATTGGTTTGGAACTTTATGCATAAGAATTATTAGTGGTTTTTACTTTGTGTATGTTGAAGGAATATCGATTTAGTGTGCCTTATCAAACTAGGAGTAGCAATAGGAGAGAAGGTTCTAGATTTCCCAATCCTACACGGATTGGTATTCCTTGTAATATTAGAACTAGCACTTTGTAATCCCTATATATAGGGCTCCTATTCTCAATAATATGACACACAATTCTCTCAACAAATTCTCTCTCAAATCTCTTTTTCCTTAAACACGTTATCAGCACGACTCTAACCACAAAACAGAAAACCAAAACTCATTCACAAAGCAGCCCCTAGCCCGAGCTAGCCGAGCCTTCGCTGCAGCCCGCGCGCCCGTGCGCTTGCAACCTTGCACAGCAGCCCCTGCTTCCCCCTCCCTGCAGCCCTGCGTTCCAGCCTGCTGCCACCGAAGCATCCCTGCTGCGCAAACAAGCCAACGCACACCCACTGCATCTTTTTTCCGTTTCTGTGCACATCCGTCTTCTTGCAAGCCTCGAAACGTCTAGTTCGGAAGCTCAGATCGAAAAACTTTCTTCATCAAAGTTGTTCGTCTCTGTCTCTTCTATCTAATCTCCGAATTTTAGCCTTATCGGAGTTATATTGAGACCGATACACCAATTGAAGTGCAAGCTGTTCAGAAGAGAATCTGTTCCGAATTTCATCAAGTAAGTTTTAAGTTAAAGTTGCCGCTTTTGAAATTTAATTTCCTCCTTCTTTTTCTTCTGGGACTTGCAACCTCCCTTCTTCTACATCCCACCTTTCTTATAACGTGGGTTCAATTCTTGAGAAAGCGGAATCGTGGGGATTCACGCAATTAACGAACTAAGAGCGTTCGTAAGACTTCGGACTAAGAGCGTCCGTAAGCATCGATTTAACGAACTAAGAGCGTTCGTAAGCTACGGACTAAGAGCGTTCGTGAGCATAGATTTTGACCATTTAAACATCGTTGTTTCGGTCTAATCCAAATTTCTTGGAAATCGATTTCTTGGTAGCATTACTGCTCAGAAATCTCATATTAGTTTTCGTGGAAGCATTGACTCCGAAACTAATACGTTCTTGCTTTCCTTTTTAGGATGTAAGACTTGAACGAGCTCGATTTTACTCCATTGGATTCTACGGGCACGGAATTTTCATGTGGACTCAAAATGTTGAGCTCCACCTAATTGCCCTTGATTTATTGCCTACAATCCAGGAGTCTTGTTCTAAAAGAACCACTCAAGGCCCTCAAACTGAGATAGATAATTCCAGGGCATTTACCCTGATGAAGCGCCACATGAAGATGGCCCTCTAGTTTGAGTACATGAATGAGGATAACACTAACAACCTTTGGGTTGCGCCTCGTGAACGTTTTAGTAACATTCACAATTTTCCGGACTTAGAAGCATAATGGAATAATATCCGCTTCTCTAAACTTTGAAAGAGTTATGAAATATTGTTTGGAGGCTCTCTACATCATATTATTGATGCATGATTGTGAAAAACACAAAAGAACAAATTGATTGAGAAGACCCTAACATGACCATAGGAGTTATGACGTTGAGGGTATAGGGTTGGACACCATGGCGCCACTTTTGGCCATGGTTGCACTATTCCAACGCCATTGGTCCTAGGGACCATATGTATTGTGTCAATACATCTCAATCAAGAGAGCATCCTCTTCATGGTATTTTATGGAGTACCTGATCAATGGTAATCAAGATATCGAGCTATAAAAGACTTTAAATCTGGCGATGAAGATAGAATGCCGCAGATTTTTATTTAGAATAGTCTTTTAATTTCCAAGAATTATGTAATGGCAATTATGCCTTAATCAAAAAATGACTTATTGGATTATCTCTTTTCCTCTAGGCGTACTCAATTAAGTATGATGTCTAGGAAAGTAATTGAGATTAGTGGTACTTAAGAGAGCTTCGCTCCACCGACATCTCTCTCTACTTCCCTGGTCATATTTAATTGGAATTACCGAACGAATTGAGTGACTACAATTTGTCTAATGTTTGATTTTACTTTGGATTAGATTATGGTCACGAAACTTTGATGTAATCATTGGCTATTATTAATAAAGTATCGATTACTTAAAAGATATAAGAGCCAATGGTTTTCATGCGGAAACGCATTGTGAGAATGGACATGAGTTCCTTTGCATCACCTCTAATGACTACGGAAATAAAAGAGTCTTAGAGAAACTTATGTGTCGATCTAGTGGATTGTATGCAACCACTATTCGAATAATTGAATCCAATCATGTTATTAGGGATGATTTATGGGATTCCGACACATATAGGCTTTGGCACGACTGTTTGAGACATCCAGGTCGTGATATGATGATCCTTATATTAAAGACTTCACACGGACATCCATTTTTCAGAACGAAAAGAAGTCAAAGTCAGTTTTTGGACACCGATGGAGTCCCTGCGCCTCACGGCGCCGTTCACCCCCATATCCGGCCACCCTTGGCTGGCGCCGCCATCCCCCTGCGGCATCAGGGTGGCATTGACGCCACCAAGGCTCCTTCATCTCCAAATTTTACTTCTAAAGTCAATTGTGACTTCGTGGCTCAACCAAAATCCTCATTGGTTGTTTCTAAAGCCCACCATTCGTTCTGCAAAGCCTGCTCTTTAGCAAAATTAGGATCGAGACCATCCTTCGTGGCTCAACCAAATTTTTGTCCACTAGGAACGCTGCATTTGCTAAACTCCTAGCACAGATTATTAAGTTGAGGGCTCACCACCCTGATCATCCTATTAAGTCTATAAGATTAGACAATGCTGGGGAATTTACATCAAAAACTTTTGATGATTATTGCATGTCCATTGGGATTGAGGTTGAACATCCAGTTCCTCATGTTCACACCCAAAATGGTCTCGCAGAAGCCGCCATTAAACGACTACAAATGGTCTCTAGGGCATTGGTAATGCGCACCAATCTCCCTATTTCTGCTTGGGGCTATGCAATTTTGCATGCAGCTGTGCTTATTCGTCTGAGGCCCACTGCCACTCAACCCTTTTCTGCGTCCCAGATGGTGACTGGGTATGAGCCTAATGTCTCACACTTACGCATATTTGGGTGACAGCGCACCAAAATGGGTCCTCAACGACGATTAGGCATTTATGTTGGATATGATTCTCCAACTATTGTCCGCTATTTAGAACCCTTGACAGGCGATCTCTTTACCGCAAGATTTGCGGATTGTCACTTCGATGAGACAGTCTTCCCGTCGTTAGGGGGAGATAAGAACATAAATGTTCAACAGGAACGACAGGAATTGTCGTGGTCTGTCCCCACTCTGTCTCATCTTGATCCCCGAACCGCACAGTCCGAAATTGAAGTGCGGAGAATTCTTGATCTTCAGAACGTAGCAGAATCGATGCCTGATGCGTTTTCTGATATCGCTAAAGTGACGAGATCACACATACCTGCTGCAAATGTGCCTGCAAGGATTGATGTCCCTAAAATTAGAGGACATGACTCCACCTCAAGGGCACTTGAGCATGGCGCCAACGTCCACAGTGGTAGTGATGTTGTGGCTAGGCCCACGGCTCCTGCCAGGAAGCGCGGGAGGCCAATAGGTTTGATGGATTCTCGCCCAAGAAAGAAAGCCAGTTTGGCACAAAATAATCCATTAATCATCGATGTAAATAATCCATCTCATGAGAACATTCCGGATTATGGTTATGTCCAAAAGACATCATTGGGGGACGCTCCAATGTCAGAACCAACTCCAGAGAATAGAGAGGTCTCCATGAATTACACTAGTGTACATGAGATGATGGATAGAAATTCTATGGCAATTGATGATGCATTTGCATATCATGTTGCAAAAGGAATCATAGAATATGATGATATCGAACCTCGCTCTGTCGAAGAATGTCAACGAAGAGCGGATTGGCCTAAATGGAAAGATGCGATCCAGGCTGAATTGGATTCACTAGCAAAGAGACAGGTATTTGGGCCTATAACGCAGGCACCCCCAGATGTAAAACCTGTTGGCCATAAATGGGTCTTTGTTAGAAAGCGTAATGAGAAAAATGAGGTGGTTAGATATAAAGCCCGTCTCGTGGCGCAAGGTTTCTCACAACGCCCTGGAATGGACTACGAGGAGACATATTCTCCCGTAATGGACGTTATAACGTTCCACTACCTTGTCAGTTTGGTAGTTTCCGAAAAACTTGACATGCAGCTTATGGATGTGGTTACAGCATATCTCTATGGGGATCTAGATTCAGAGATATATATGAAGGTTCCAGATGGACTTCAATTACCCAAATCAAGTGGCTCTAAACCACGGAGCGCGTTTTCAATAAGATTAAAACGCTCACTATATGGATTAAAACAATCCGGACGGATGTGGTATAACCGTCTAAGTGACTACTTGATTGGGAAGGGATATATTAATAATGAAATATGCCCATGCGTGTTCATTAAAAGAACAAGTTCCGGATTTGCAATCGTAGCAGTTTATGTCGATGACATGAACCTAATTGAAACTCTAGATGAGTTGAAGGAAACTGCTAAATACTTGAAATCCGAATTTGAGATGAAAGATCTTGGGAAAACACGGTTTTGTCTCGGTTTAGAACTCGAGCACCGTAGTGATGGGATTTTGATCCATCAGTCTGCATATACTCAGAAAATCCTAAGGCGCTTTAATGAAGATAAAGCAAAGCCTGTGAGTACTCCCATGATCGGTCATAGTCTTGAGCCAGGAAAAGATCTGTTTCGTCCAAAGGATGAGGACGAAGAGCTATTAGAGGCAGAAGTGCCCTATTTAAGTGCAATAGGCGCATTATTGTACTTAGCTCAATGCACAAGACCAGACATCTCATTCGCAGTGAACTTGTTAGCTAGACATAGCTCTGCGCCAACACGTCGCCATTGGATTGGTGTAAAGACAATCTTTCGATACCTAAGAGGTATTATTGATATGGGCTTATTTTATCCCTACAGAGAGAAGAGGAATGACGGAAGAATGGGATCGGACCCCATTAGGCATGGAGCCACCGTCCACCATGACAAGGTGGCCGGCCATGTTGCCGCCAACGCCGTCACCACCACCAGGGGTGGCCGGCCTCACCCTATCCCCCTTCATCAAAACGACAATGATGTCTTGATGGGTTTTGCTGATGCAGGGTACCTCTCTGACCCTCACAAAGGTCGCTCCCAAACGGGTTATGTCTTTACCATGGGAAGCACTGCGATATCTTGGAGGTCTACGAAACAGACCCTTGTTGCTACTTCCTCAAATCATGCAGAGATTATTGCTCTACATGAAGCCGTGCGTGAATGCATATGACTAAGGTCTGTAATTAGACATATTCAAGGAAGTTGTGGTTTGAAGTCTACCACAAATGAACCTACATGCATTTATGAGGATAATGCAGCTTGTACTGAGCAAATGAAGTTAGGTTTCATCAAGGGTGACAACACCAAGCATATCTCGCCTAAATTCTTTTATAATCAGCAACAACAAGCACTTCTAAAGATTGAAGTGAATCAAATCCGATCAGAGGATAATGTAGCGGACTTATTCACTAAGTCGTTACCTAAATCCACCTTCGAGAAACATGTAAGGAGCATCGGATTGAGAAAGTTATCCGAACTCCCTCGATTATAGCAATCAGGGGGAGATATCAACATCAGGGGGAGTTATGATGTCTACATGTTCGATCTCGAAGAGTGAAGGACGTGTTGTGCTCTTTTTGTCCTTCGACCAGAGTTATTTTTGTCCCACAGGGTTTTTGTTACCTGGCAAGGTTTTTAACGAGGCAACGGATGAAGCGTCACCACCAAGTTTGAGCGGCACAAGGAGGAGTGTTGAAGGAATATCGATTTAGTGTGCCTTATCAAATTAGGAGTAGCAATAGGAGAGAAGGTTCTAGATTTCCCAATCCTACACGGATCGGTATTCCTTATAACATTAGAACTAGTACTTTGTAATCCCTATATATAGGGCTCCTATTCTCAATAATATGACACACAATTCTCTCAACAAATTCTCTCTCAAATCTCTTTTTCCTTAAACAGTGTACTGTTTGTGAAGTTTTCCCTTTTTTTTTTTTTTTGGATAACAAGAACCTTTCATTAAACCAGGCCATAGCCCCAACAGAGTTAGACAAACAGTCTAAACCCAAATACAAACTCATAAGGAAAGCTGAATTCTCCTACTCTACCCAGAACGATATAGTAAAGGAGGAAACAACCCACAAAAGGAAACCCATAACATCTAGCTTAAAGAAACTGGAGGGCAGGGAAGACCATCGTTCCTGAGCACCATAGTCAAGGCTGGTGGTGGCCTGTTGGCCCATCTGGTGAGTGTATGGTTTTTGTGAATATGAAGCATTACTGATTGGAACAAGGCGTAAACCTGTGATGCTGTTTTTGTATCGGAGGTAGAATATTCTTTTGCATCAATTGCATAGAAGAAACCAGTGGCAACAGGTGCACCTATAAGCAAGTGCTTACAGTCTGAAAATTTACTACAAATATCAATTTTGTCAGAAATCAATAAAACAAAAGCTTAACGAAAGTGGGAAGATACTAACCCTTGTCCATGAGTATGGGTAGTAAAAGTTTTTGGTATACCTCCATCATACTTTGAAAAGTTGAAATCCAAAGGACCTGTACAAAATTTAAACCAGGAGTCATTTCTTTTTTCCTTCCTCAGCAATTACAGTTACTCGTATGTGAATTTTGTCCATTAGGATGAAAAAGATAGTACCATTTTAATAAATGAGGCCACTGAAAGCAGAATAACCACGGTCTCTACTGTATCAAAGCAACAAAGGGTCTACTTTGGGGTCTCCCTTCGACTCAATAAAGTAGTAAAACATCTCTGATCTGTTAAGAGTCGTATACCTTTTGAAAGTAAATGTAATTGTAAGATGAGAAGATAAGTAATTAGGTAAATGCAAGCAACCAAAAACCTAAATCTTATGAATCCAAAGAAACCCATCGTTCAGAATTACATATACCTCGTGGAGAGCTTGAAAGGAAGTTCACCATCGAATCATGAAAGAGACTTGACAAGTTGCCACAGTGAACTGCATTTGCCGAGAATATTGGTAGAAGAAGCAAATGCAAACAAACCCAGTTCATAGTTTTGTTGTTAGAACTAAATGCCATTGTTAGACAATGAAAGCTAGTTGCTAAGTTTTGGTTCAGACTAGAAATTGAATGAAAATATCACCAAGGTTTTGCACTTGAAAGAATAAGGAAGCCTGTTTTCAAAATAAGGAACCTATTTTCAAAATAACACCCCTCTTACAAACACCAGCAAATAGAAACAATAAGCCAAGTTGGAACAGCAGCAATTAATAAAACTGAGACCCATATGTCAATAAACTACAAAATAAAGGCATGAACAATAGTATACCTGATCAATGAGCAGACAAGTGTTTAAAGTTTTCTAGTGTGAAGGATACCAAATTGCGGCTGGAATTGTGTTGATCACTATTTTTGCCGGAAGAGCCCACCCACTGATTCAACCATGGCTTTAGGCTTTCTAGCACCGAATTGGAAAAAAAAAAAAAAAGTTTGCTATTCGAAGCTACAATGCTGCCACAGATGCAAGATAACGTCGCCGAATAGATGTATCTGATCATATCGTGTCCTTAAAAGAGGAAGACGAGGGGAAAACAAATAGAGAAGTTATACCAAAGAGAAAGATCGATGTTTTCAACGTCTACTATCTACACTCCTTATATTTTAATAGCTCGTCACATTTAAATTAATAGAAAATTACATACAAGTGTTAATTTGAAACTTAAATTAGACATAAGGCCACCAATGTTTTCTTGTATATATAAGGCCACTTGTAGCTTTAAATTATTTCAAACCTGACAATTTTACCCTTCCACTAACTCCATAATCATCCTGCCAAAATGAACAGAAATTCATTCCCTCTGCTCTCTCTCTCTCTCTCTCTCTCTCTCTCTCTCTCTCTCTCTCTCTCTCTCTCTCTCTCTCTCTCTCTCTCTCTCTCTCTCTCTCTCTCTCTCTCTCTCTCTTTCCCGATCTCTCTTCTTCTTCTCTTCCCTCTGCAATCACCAGAAAGAATCAATTCCGGCCATCATCTCTCATCACCGTCACCATCAATTGAACCACAACACAAACCCGACCAAAGCCCCGCCACCCCCCCCCCCCCCCGCCCCGATTCCGACGACCACTACCTCTGATCTGCTGAAATTCCAATGGATCCAAGCTTACAAAACCTCGAAACGGTGCCACCATGCCTGAAGACGATGACGACAATGACGACGAAGAAGCTCCGATCGGAGCTACCTCACTGGAGTCTAACTCAGGTCTCTTTGATTCTCTACTCATCTCTGATTCACTCAGATCTCCAATTTCGACTTGAGACGCCTCACGCGCCTCGGCTCCGGCAACACCCTTCCTCCACCGCCACCATCACCTCTTCTTCCACCTCACCTGCATCGGAAACCTAAATGAGCACTGATTCTTCGACGACGACGACAAGGCCCGCGGCCTCTTCATCTCCAACCGGAAAGTCTCTCCAGCTCTTCGACATGGCCTACAGGTTAGACAACGACTACCACTTCAAGGTCGTCTTGATCGGCCATTCCGGCATCTGCAAATCCGATTTGTTGTCCAAGTTCATGCGCAATGAGTTCAACCTCGAGTCTAAGTCCACCATCGGTGTCGAGTTTGCCACCCGGAGCATCCACGTCGATGATTAGATCGTCAAGGCCCAGATTTGGGACACCGCCGGCCAAGAAATGTGATAAGCCTTTCAATTCCATTCGTTATTGTCATTGTATTTGGTTTAGTTATTGAGGTTGAGACCAAATCCTTCTGATATTTTTGTTGAAATTAATTAGACGGCATGATTAGAATTTGTTTAGTTTGGTTTGATTTGATTGTGATTTATTGGAATAAATGGGTTTGGATTTGTTTGAATTCATTTGTTGTGGAATTTTGCAGGGGAGAGAAAGAGAGTTGTGCTTTTGTGTGATGGGGGGATGGTTTTCTGGTTGAATTCTGTTTTCTGATGGTGTTGTGATGTATTTTGATTGATGAATAATGAACCATTTCTTGTATGCTATTTGTTGCAGTTAGTAACTCTCTATAACTGTTATAGCGGCTTTTCAACATAGTGATAGTATCTTTCTATATCTATGTTAGTATTTTTTCAACATGATGTCAATATCTTCTATTTTCATTTTCATTATTTCAAGTTAGCAGCTCCGTGTAATTGTTCTAGTGGCATTTTCAATATCGTGATAGTAGCTTTATGTGTCTATGTTAGTATATTTTCAAGCTAATGTCAATAGATTTTTTTTTTTCAATTCAGTAGCTCTCTGTAATTATTATAGTGGTTTTCCATCATAGTGATTGTAGCTTTCTGTACCTATGTAGTAGCTCTCTAATGTTAGTGAGAGTAGATCGTTGGTGTTAGAGACAGTAACTTTTGTTGTTGGTAAAAGTAGTTTTTGGTGTTGGTGAGAATAGTTTTCTGGTGTTGGTGAGAGTAGCATTTGTTGCTGATGAGAGTAGTTTTTAGTATTGGTGACAGTATCTTTTGTTGGTGGGGATAGTAGCTTTTCGTTTTGGGGAGCATAGGTTTTTTTGGTAAGGAGTAGCTTTTGTTGTTGGTGATAGTAGCTTTTGTTATCCCGCTGGAGGTTGTCGGAAATCTCACTAGAGTAGCTTTTGTTGCTAGTGACAGTAGTTTTTGTTGTTAGTGATAGTAGATTTTGTGACCTCGCCGGAGATGGCTAGGAATCTCATCAGAGTAGCCTTTGTTGTTAACCACAGTAGCTTTTGGTGTTAGTGACAGTAGCTTTTGTGGTCGCCGAAGTTCACCGGAAGTTGATCGGAGGTCTGCCGGAAGTTGGTCGGAGGTCTGCCGGAGCTCTCCTGAGGTCGACCAGAGACCCGCCGGAGTTGGTCGGAGACCTCGCCGGAGAGTAGAGAGAGAATGATTGTTGATTTTGTATTCTAGTGGCATTTATGTAAATATGTTGGTTTTTAATATGCAAAATATAACACATTTTTTAGTCTAGTGGCCTTATGAGGGGAAAAAATTAATTGGTGACCTTATGGTTAAAAAAATAAAATATGCACTTATATGTAATTAACTCTTAAATTAATGATGTGCATAATGGTAGTAAGCTTATGTTCGGTTAGACTGAAGCAAATCCGGAATGTGATTCAAGTTCAGAAAGCTGTTAATAAAAATCCAAAACATCCCATTTGGTGAAAAACCTTTTGCTGTCGAGTATCTATGCCACATAATTATCATTTCAACACAACTAATTTTCCTTTTTCTCTGATTTAATTTTTAGTTTGATTATTTTGTTTGTGTTGTAGCCGTTTTAGAAGAATAATTTTTCTTAATAAAATTACTCATATGCCCTTCTCTTTTTGCAAAATCAAACTTAGAAAACATCAGACATACGATACCCTTTTTATGTTTTACTTTGAAAAAAAAAAATCATGAATACAAAAGTTCAATAGTCACACCTAGGGCTGTCACTCGGTCGGTTTGAATCGGTTATAGGTATTACCAACTTCAAAACCAAAGCTTTTGGTTTCAAAATTGAGATACCAATTACCAACCAAAATTTTCAGTTTTTAATCATATCTACCAAATTCGGTATTTCAATTTTCAGTATTACCAACTTTAGAACAACTAATTCTTTGTAATATCAATTCGAATAAAAAATACTAGGTTTTTCAATTTTATAGTCGTAAACTTTGTATTCATCTACTTATTATAGCATTCTTTTATATATATATATATGACATAAAGCTTTAGCCATTTTCAATAAAACTAGGTTATTTAACTAGTCAAACATGGGTTACTTAAGATACATGTGCTATTAATGTAGTATAAGTAGTAATGTTGATACTATTATGAATTTTTTTATATTTATTTCTTAATATACATGTAATATACATGTATGTATATTGAAAAACTATAGTATATGAAACTAATATTAGATAATCGGTAAATTCGGTATTTAACAAAATCAAACTAAATTTTTCAATAATTTTCGATTTCGGTTTTATCGGTCTCGATTACTAAAAAGTCGGTTTACTAAACCGAAAACATCGGTTAGTATTTGGTGTGTGTGTGTATATATTATGCTTTTTGGATGAGGCATATTTTCAATTAGTTGTGATTGATGATTTGTTTAGTACCTCGCAAAGCATCTGTGCATAGGACTACAAACTGAGAGTAGTGTGGTGTCACAGTGTAAGTGTACGGATTCGTGTTGGGCAAAAGTTCAAGGTTTTCATCGATATTGTCTACTAGTGTTTACCGTATTGGGCATGTGGAATCGGGTTTGGTGCTGCTATTGTTATTCCAATCTTTCATTGATGAGCTCAATTTTCCCCACCGATGGACCAAATGGTCGGTCACTCTCAGAACCTACATCCCTTTGAGCATGTGTAATGTACCCGACTGTACAATGCCACGGCAATTTGGGGAATTATAATCTTTCCTTGTAGATGTATGCTTAGTTTTGGAATACTAAGACTACAATTGAACTTGTATGAGAAATCTAATGGGTAAATATGCATGCTTTGACGAAAATATACTAAAATGTGTTTTGACCAATATATTCTTGATTTTAACAGAGGTTTTGAGGGAAGTACCAAAATGATAAACAAAATATAAAGTTGACGTATCAATCTAATAGTTATGAAATTTGAAGTACTAAAATGTAGAATCATCTATAGTTAGGATACCATTTGTGATTTATCCCAAAATGTTAGTATTAAATGTGGATAGATGCAAGTTTTGGAGGTGGAGGGGAGGTGGAATAACGTTAATTATGGAAGTATTTGTAGTTCTTTCTTTTCAATTAGATAGTACATATAAATTACATAGTACATATAGTTTTTATTTTTTTAAATTTTTTTTATGACACTAGGGATTTTATAGCTCTTAAAATCAACTTATCAGTAGGAAATTTCGTGATGTAATTTATTCATTTGTTTTAAAATCCAAGTGTTCAAAAATTTTGAATGGAACTGTGGAAGTATATACCACAGTGCTTTATTTATATGAACCACAAAATCAAAATGAAACAATGGACAATGGCTGAAATGTACTCGCAACTCTAAATCATATATATTCAGTATATACATTCCATAGCTTAATTACACTTCAAAGTTTCGAAGTCCACATATCAGACCTTTTGCACTAGACAATGGACTACCTTGAACTTTAGAACTGAACGTTGTTCTGTTTTTACATAGCTAAGATGCACCTGGAGCTGGTACCTTTCAAACTCAGGTTCTCAAAGTCGGCCAAGATTCCATCAAGAGGTCTTCTCATATCAGCCATCCCCTTTCCCAGCAAATCGACACCTTTGGTAGTCGTCTTCTTCTCCATGTCGGTGGCGGCAGCACTGGTAATTGCCTCATTAGGCTGCTCGTTGGGCTTGTGTTCTTCCACTGTACTAGTGTCTAGGCTGCTTGGTTTTTTGGTTATTTCTGTTTTGCTCTTCTTGTGATCATTGTCACCAGCAGCGACAGTTTTGTGCACCACCTTGGCTTTCACAAACGATGTGGGCCGCCGCCACAGCTTAGTCCCCTGCTTGTAATCAAAACCAAGACCTTCATTTTTGGACCTCAATTCGGCTTCAATACCTTCCTCGTTTTTGCCGAGTCCACGTCCGTTATAGCCCATCTTCATCTGCAATTTCATGCCGATGCCCTTTGTGTGTTTCTCGAACTCCCCAATATTCAGATCCCCACCGTCGTCATAGGGTTTCAAGGCGGATCTGACGGGCCTGGTGGGCTCGCGGCGAGCTTGGTGGATGAAACGACGGCGTTGCAGCCGCGGTCTCGCCTCATGCGTTTTCTGGAGCCGCCGTTGTCTCCGTCGTCGACGTCGTGGTCGGAGGAGGAGGAGGAAGCAAGAGCGAAGATGCGGAGATTTCCTTCCGAGGTCTCAACGACGCGTCGGAGATTGTCCTCCTTGCGCTTGCGAGAAAGGCGATCGATTTCAAATCTCAAATCCATCGATCTCAGACCAGATTCAGATCTGCAGAGCCTCTCGATTTCAGATCTCAAATCCATCGATCTCAGATCAGATTCAGATCTGCAAAAGAGACCGAGAGAAAGAGAGAGATTGAGAAGAGTGAGAGAAGTAGAGAGAAAATCCTAACTCTTCCTCGCAAAAGCGAAGTGACGAATTTAAGCGACCGAGAGAGAGAGTCAGGAAAAAATGAAGTAGAGACACAATGGAGACGCGTTCCCCTATTTATAGATTTGGAGAATCTCCTGGATCCAGTAACGAAGCTATTAAAATAATAATAAAAAAGGGAAATTCCCTGTGAATAATTGCGTGGCCTATACGCATGACTTGTCATTGGGCCTACTGGGCCGGTATAGCTGCCAATAGGAGAAGGACCAATCGGGTCTAAGCCTGTAAGGTTTTAAATCCCAATCGAATAGGATTGGATTAAATTGAGCTAATTTAGGGCAGAGATCGTTATTTCATTCTTTTACAACAAGGAACTAAATGGGACAAGAGAAATTTTGAATACACAAGTGCACACCGTCTCATTTTTTCATCAAACTTTCATCTATACCTCTCATTAAATAAATAAATGAGAAAAACTTTAAAAAAAAAAATCTTATGTTAAAGGAAAAGCACATTATGTGTCTTCCTCAAATAAACAGACGAAGAGGGAATCAAGCAATTACAAATCACAGCTCAATCAGCATTTAGTATCATCAATATAATTGATATTTCCGTTGTAATCATATCCCTATATAAAGGGGTTATGAATGAAATGAGTAGACCATTCCCATCCATTTTTACTTTTACACGTTATCAGCACGCTCAGAGCAAATAGCCAAGAAAAAAAAAACTCAAACCCTAAGAAGAAAAAAATTTTCTTCTTTTCTGCCGCAGATAAAAAAAAAAAAAAATTCGTGCAGCAGCCTCCGCGCGCACAGCCCAGCCTCCGACCCTTGTAGCAGCGCCTCCGACCCTTGTAGCAACGCCTTCGACCCGACCCGACCCTGCAGCAGTGCCTCCGACCCAGCCTTGCTGCCTCTCACCTGCAACCCACCGGCAGATCCCTGCAACCTAACAACGATCGCAGCACCGATCGATTCCTGCTGCATTTCCCGATTGATCCCGACCTCCAGTCCACCGTCGCTCCCCATTGTCGCAGCAACCACTGATCGTAAACGACGTAACAGCCCCGCCTCGCCCTCCCCGACCTCCAGACCAGTCCGCTCCTAACCCAGAAGGAAGGAAAGCCGGAGGAGGAAGAAGAAACAAAATATATATATATATATATATATATATATATATATATATAAAAGGGCAACTCGGGCCGAAGTAAGGACCTGGCCCAGAAAGAAAAAAAGGGCCCAAAGAACAGAAGGCCCAGAATAGAAGAAAAAAAAAAGGAGCAGGCCCAGAAACGAAAAAAAAAAACAGAAAAACAAAGGCCCAAAGAACAGAAGGCCCAGAAAAAAAAAAACAAAAAACAAAAACAGAAACAGAAAAAAAAAACTTGACCCAAAGTAAAGGGGCCAGTCCAGAGAGCAGACCCGGCCCAGACCGAAAAAAAAAAAAAAAAAAAAAAAGTGGCCTTGAGGCCCAGAAAAAGAAAAAAAAAACAAGGCTCAAAAGAGAGAGGAAGTGGCCCAGTTTTTCTCAAGCATACAAACATCGCACGCCTGCATCAACACGAGCGTGTGTTAGGATTGTTTTTCTCAAAACCAAGTATGTTCTCTTTTATTTTCATACTATGGTATATTTAATTATTTATAATTAGATTTTATTTATTTATTTATTTTTGAGCATGCTATTTTATTGCTTGTTATATATGTGATATATATTCGTGGAATCTAAAGCATGTGAAATTTATTTATTTTTAAGCATGTTTTATACCTTATTGTTTATACCTTTATTATATTTTGTTATTAAGCATGTTTAATTAGATAATTTTGATCATTTTAAGCATGCCTTATTTTTATGTTTTATATAATTACCTTTAAGCATGATTATATATTTCATTGTTTATGGTTTATTTATGAAATTTTGAGCATGTTTTTTTTTATTTATCCTTATATAAATTATTCCTAAGCATGCCTTTATATTATGCTCTCATTTGTATTTTATGTTATGCATGATATATTCTTGCTATTGTTATATGTAGTATATAATTTGTTGTATATTTGTGAAATTTTGAACAAGCCTTGTCATTTATTTTTATGCTATGTTTTATTATTAAATGTGTTATAGTTATTTTTGTAATACAACATATAAAATTCTGCTTTGCCATGATAATGAAAATTCATGCGCATTTATACACACAAACATTACTGTGATAAAGTATTTTCACATAGCATCGAAAAATAAAAATGTGACCATTACGAATCTTGGTCTTGAAATCTAATTCATATTTTTAGAAAATAATATACGTGGATGTCTTTATGACTGCGTAATTTATATCTTCTCTCTTGTTTATGTAGATGGCTGATCCAACTCGACTTGAATTTGACATTTTGGACTTAGAATGACTTGAGTACCACCGTTGGGTTTCCGATGTAAAAAACTGTCTTTGTGGCAAAAGACTACACTGCCACCATCCAAACTCCCACTGACCCAAAAGACGATGGACCGTCTAATAAGGTGAAAGCAAATGCCTTAATGTTTCTGAGGCGACATATTGATCCTAGCTTACGCTGGGAATACCTTCAGTTGAAGACACCAAAGAACTGTGGGATGCCCTTAAGGGACGTTTTGGGAACATTCATGACACCTTGCTCCCAGAACTAACCGTTCAGTGGAATCAAATCCGCTTGCTTGACTACAAAAAGGTCAATGACTTCAACAAGGACATGTTGCGCCTAAAGGCACGTCTAAATTTCTGTGGAAAGGAACTCACAGAAGATGATATGATCCAGAAGACTCTTTCCACTTTTCCTACTTCAGCAATTATACTAGCGAACCAGTATAGGCTGGAGTATGATAACAAAAGAATCACAACTTTCAACAAGTTGATCAACCTACTGCAACTGGCTGAGAGGCATAATGAGGTTCTTTTGAACAACAATGCAAGGCCCGTTGGGACAAAGAAAATTCCTGAGGCTAATTATGGCAAAGTCAAAGGTGGAAAGAACCCCAATGAAAAGAGGATTGGACGTGCTGATCCCTACCCACGTGGCACGAATGCACGACGTGGCAAGGGACGTGGGGGTTGTGGTATGGGCCGTGGAGGCCCTCCCAATGTATGGCGCAGAGATGGTGGTGTTGGCCCTAGTGGTCATGGAAACAAGGTGCAAAGGGCACCCAAGAACCCTTCAGTCAAACTTGGTAGAGTTGGTAATGAACCATGCTATAGATGTGGAGTCATGGGGCACTGGTACAAGAATTGCCAAGCAAGCAACCTGGTTGCAGCCACTTACAAGAGGTATAGGGAGTCTAAAGAACAAGAGGCTCACTATATGGAAGAAGGAGGCCATGACCCAGACGTCAACCTCACATTTGCAGACTTCAATGGCAACAAGGAACTTGCTCAGTCAATAGATGCTTCAGATTTTGACTGATCTGCTTTATTTATTTTATTTTCCAAAACAGTTGTGAAGGCATAATGCCTCATTTTTAGTTAGATTATTGCGTATTCTTAAAGTTTATTTCAATAATTGTTTGAATTAGATTTCTGAACAAGACCTTAATTTGATTATCGTTGGCTTATTAATAAATTTCGGATTTTATTCTGAAGCATTGAATTTATTCGATTTTTATGTACCACATGTTAGCCAAATAGCCACCCTCAAGTATAAGGGGTACAAGTAATAGTATAGGGATTTAAGAAAGGTTGTCGAACCCACGAGGATTGGATTCCTTTCACTAGCTAGGGTGTTAACCTAAGGAGAGCTAGAATATGCAAATGTATAATCAAAAACCTAAATTCACAAGGAAATCTAGGCTCATGGTGAGTATGTGCATTGTGGTGATAGTGAAATTGTTGGTTGGGTAGAGTAGTGAACCAAATTAAATTAAATGCTCAAATATAAACTAAATTACTCTAAACTAAACTAGTAATATAATGGATGAAGTTAGGGGTTGGATTGTCTACCACTAACCTCCCTTGCAAGTATTGAAGTTCAAATACAAGTGATGCTATTCTAATTTCCCAATTACCCTCTTTGCATCCGGATAAGACTACAAAGGCTTAAACTCCTTTTATTTTATCAATTTCCACCGGATAAGTGCGAAACTCTACCCAAGAATAAGTTATATTACCGGATAAGTATCAATTCCTTGCTCCTAGATGCATAAAGATTTGAGTTTAGATAATCAAGCAAGCAAACCAATCCTAGATCTAGGTGATTTTAACTCACTACCCTCACATGCACATAGAAGATGCTATCATGCTATTAATGTTCAACGTTAACTACTCCCTAAACATTTTTTCATGAGATGACAAACACAACACATTCAAAATAGTTAAGTTTGAATGAATGCATTCACTTCTTGAATTAGCATATGAAGATGAAAATCACAAATAACAACAAATGTCAATTAAAACATCAATTCATACAAGTTTGGCTACGGCTTTCAACCCTAGCCCAAACAAAGTAACTACTCACTCATAATCATACAAATTGGCATCAAATCTATAAAGTAAATCAAGGTAAATTAAAGAGTTAAGGGAAGAAAGAACTAGTTGAAGCTTGACAAATCAATGGGTAGCTACTCCTTCATTTTTCTCCTTCAATGCTCCTTGAATCCTCCTTGATGATGGAATGGATGGATATGAACTTCTTGATGGTGATGATGAATGAAATGGTGATGAAGATATGATGCTCCTTTGGCTAACTTTGAGTGGTGGTGATGAAGTTTATGGTGGTGGAAGATGGTAGTTGTGGTGGTGATGATGGAGTAGATTGGGTATTGTGGGTTTGGATTTTGGGAGGTGGAGATGGAGGTTTTGTGAAGGAGATGAAGAGAGAAATCAGATGTAATGGGATGAAGGAATTCTTCTTTGAGAGTGAGAGGAGAATGTGTTTAAATAGGGAAGAAAAAGAAGAGTGAAAGGATGAGTGGCAGAAAAATAATGAAAGTGGAGTATGGAAGGGGTTTGTAAAATATAGAAAAGATGGAGTAATGATGAGATGAAAGCAAAGCATGAAGGTGCAGAAATATGGAAGTGATGATGATATATTAAAGAGAATGGAGTAGAAAAATATATCCAAGGAAAAAGAGAAAAGCATCTAGCTTTCTTCATGTGGGTGGGAATATGTTGAGCTGTTTTTCAGGTCACTTTCTGCCCCTTTATTCCTTCAATTATATCTCCACCAAGAATTCCGAATGGGCCTCTAACTTCTACATATAAAATGTTCCTCCATGAGTCTAGATCATCCTGGTAAAATCTCAGAGTTAAATTCATTGTGGTTCGACGATAAATGCTTCTGAAATACGTACAGGTCAGGTTTTTCAGTTTTCATCTTTCAGAAGATTGGACCGACTGTTTGAAGGCTTTCCACTCAAAAATAGCTCTAGTACTCTTCATAAAAAATGATCTTTGGGATGTCTAGGATGAAACTGGAAAGTTTCAACTCATTTGGAGTTTGTTTGATTAGGCAGCTACCCCTCCTTTCTTGTCTAGCTCACTTTCTCCTAGCCGGAGTAAGAAAATGTTCTAGGGTTGACTTTTTAGTGCATTTCCATTCTTCTCCATCATTTCCTAGCATGATAAGGAAAACATAATAAATATATATATAAATAAACACAAAGGTTAACCAAAAGTACAAGATTAGGGAAATAATGAAATTGGATTAGTCAACATTAAATTTGGACTTTAGAACAAGTAATTTCCATGTTTTAGGGCACAAATATGTATATGAATTATGATCCAACACCACACATATTCACATGGTTCGAAAAAGCACTATAAAGATGTAAAGCAAAACATCTAGAGAAAAAAAATTATTAGAATGAAAAAAAATTTTCATTCTACTAAAATAGTCATGCTCTAAAGAATATGAGTTATATTTTCAAAATTAATAATATATCCCATTTATTTGTAGGAACGTATCGAGGAGAAATCGAGTGCTTAGTTGATAGTGGGACTACCCACACCATATTAAGGAATAGGCAATTATTTATTGGATTAATAGCCTATAATTCGTCTGTGACTACGATGATTGGATCATCACAAGTAATAAAAGGGCGAGGAACTGCCAAATTTTTGCTGTCTAATGGCACAACATTTAAAGTCACAGACGCTCTATATGCACCTAGAGCTAATCGAACCTTATTAAGTTTCAAAGATATTCGTGCCAACGGTTATCATGTAGAAACACACTGTGAGAATGGAATTGAATACCTTTATATTACCTCTAATGAATGTGGAAGGAAATGCATTTTAGAGAAACTTATGAGTCAATCTAGTGGATTGTACCTCACTATGATTCGGATCATTGAATCATATGTTGTCACCAACAATGAAATGTGGGACACTGACTCATACAGGCTTTGGCATGACCCCCTAGGGCACCCTGGTCATGACACAATGATCCGTATTTTGAAGAACTCACACGGACATCTCTTCTTTCGAGTGAAAAATAAAATGAGAGAAAAATCCGCCACACTGAAAGGTGTTGATCCTCGTATTGCTCAAATGCAGCCATTACATTCTGAGGTACCAAAAGCACTACCTCTCTCCCACTATGCCTCATTGACTATTTCAAAGGCACATCACTAGTTTTGCAAAGCCTACTCTTTAGCAAAAACAGGATCGAGACCTTCCTATGCTAAAGATACAAAATAAAACATTCCATTCTTACAAAGGATACAAGGAGACATCTGTGGACCTATCCATCCAGAATGCGGACCATTCAAGTACTTTATGGTTCTAGTGGATGCCTCGACACGCTGGTCACATGTCGTTTTATTGTCCACAAGAAATGTTGTATTTGCAAAACTCCTAGCACAGATTATACGCTTAAGGGTTCACCACCCTGATCACCCTATCAAGTCTATAAGGCTTGATAATGCTGGAGAGTTTACATCAAAAGCATTTGATGATTATTGCATGTCTATTGGGATCGATGTAGAGCATCCTGTACCCCATGTGCATACACAAAATGGTCTCGCAAAAGCCACCATCAAAAGGCTACAGATGGTAGCTAGGGCATTGGTTATGGGCACCAACTTGCCTATATCTGCATGGGGTTATGCAATATTGCACGCAACTTTACTCATTCGTTTCAGACCCACTGCTAGCCAACCATTTTCTGCGTACCAGTTGGTAACTGGATATGAGCCTGACATTTCACACTTACGCATATTTGGTTGCGCCGTATATGTGCCTATTGCGCCCCCACAGCGCACTAAAATGGGTCCTCAGAGACGATTAAGTATTTATGTTGGATACGAATCTCTAATGATTATCCGCTATTTAGAACCCTTGACAGGCGATCTCTTTACCGCTCGATTTGCGGATTGTCACTTTGATGAGACAGTCTTCCCGTCGTTAGGGGGAGATAGGAAAAAGGATTTTCCAAGGGAACGACAGGAATTGTCGTGGTTTGTTCCCACTCTGTCTCATTTTGATCCCCGCACTTCACAATGTGAAAGTGAAGTGAAAAGAATAATCGATCTTCAAAACGTAGCAGATTCGATGCCTGATGCATTCACTGATATCGCAAAAGTGACGAGATCACATATACCAGCTGCAAATGTGCCTGCAAGGTTAGAAGTCCCTAACAAGAGGCACAGTGTCGCAGATAAAGGCACTACAACCAACACTTAGTGGAGGTATGGTTGAGGCCGTGGCTCCTCAAAGGAAGAGGGGGAGGCCACTAGGTTCGATTGACACTCACCCAAGGAAGAAGAGGGCGAGTAAGGCACAAACCGATCCATTAATCATCAATGTAGAGAATCCCTCTCATGAGATTGTCTCTTATTATAGTTATGTCCATGAATCAATACTGGAGGACGCTCCGATGTTTGAAATGATTCCAGAGAACAAAGAAATCTTAATGGATTATGAGAGTGCGTATGAGTTGATAGAAAGATCTTCCATACACATTGATGATGTATTTGCATACACTGTTGCTCAAGAAATCATAGAGCACGATGATATCGAACCGCACTCTGTTGCACAATGTCAACAAAGAGCAGATTGGCCTAAATGGAAAGAAGCAATCCAGGCAGAATTAGATTCTCTGACAAAGAGACAGGTATTTGGTCCGGTAGTGCTAACCCCACCAAGTGTAAAGCCTGTAGGACATAAATGGGTCTTTGTTAGAAAGCGTAATGAGAAGAATGAAGTCCTGAGGTACAAGGCTCGCCTTGTGGCACAAGGTTTCTCCCAACGCCCTGGAATTGACTACGAGGAGACATACTCTCCGGTAATGGACGTTATAACGTTCCGCTACTTAGTTAGCCTAGTAGTTTCCGAAGGACTGAAAATGCAGCTCATGGATGTGGTGACTGCATATCTCTATGGGGATCTAGATTCAGAGATATATATGAAAGTGCCTGATGGCCTTACATTACCCAAATCAAGTGACTCTAAACCACGGAGTGCGTTTGCAATTACGTTGAAACGCTCACTTTACGGATTGAAACAATTTGGGCGGATGTGGTATACCCGTCTAAGTGACTACTTGATTGGGAAGGGATATAAGAACGATGAACTATGCCCCTGCGTATTCATAAAGAAAACAAGTTTCGGATTTGCAATTGTAGCAGTATATGTCGATGATATGAACATAATAGGCACTCTTGATGAAATAAGAGAAACCGCGAGCTACTTGAAATCCGAATTTGAGATGAAGGATCTTGGGAAAACTCGATTCTGTCTAGGCCTTGAACTAGAACACCGAGTTTGTGGAATACTAATCCACCAGTCTGCGTATGTCCAAAAGATGCTCAGGCGATTTAACATGGACAAAGCGCATCCTGCTAGCACTCCTATGATCAGTCGAAGTTTGGATGCAAAGAAAGATCCATTTCGTCCAAAGGAAGATGACAAAGAGGTGTTGGGAGCTGAAATTCCCTACCTAAGTGCAATAGGCGCATTATTGTACTTAGCCCAATGTACTCGACCAGATATTGCATTCTCAGTGAACTTGTTAGCTAGATTTAGCTCAGCACCAACGCAGCGTCACTGGAATGGTATCAAGAACATTTTCAGATACCTAAAAGGAACCATTGACTTGGGACTGTTCTTTCCCTACAGAGAGACAAGAGGGACCGTAGATGGAACTGCAATCCCTGAAGGAAATATTGATGGTGAAAGTGCCACACACTACACCGAAACGCCAAATGATGTTTTGGTTGGTTTTGCTGATGCTGGGTACCTCTCTGACCTACATAAAGGTCGTTCCCAAACTGGTTATGTATTTACCAATGGGAACACGGCGATATCTTGGAGATCAACCAAGCAAACCCTTGTGGCTACCTCCTAGAACCACTCAGAGATCATCACTCTACATGAGGCGGTTCGTGAGTGTGTATGGTTAAGAGCTATCATCACACATATTCGAGGGACAAGTGGTTTGAGTTCTACCACTGAAGAGCCTACTTGCATTTATGAAGATAATGCAGCTTGCATCGAACAGATGAAGATAGGATATATCAAGGGTGATAATACAAAACACATATCGCCAAAGTTTTTCTACAATCAGCAACAACAAGCCTTCCTCAAGATTCAAGTTAATCAAGTAAGGTCTGAGGAGAATGTGGCAGATTTGTTCACCAAATCATTTCCTAAGGCCATATTTGAGAAACATGTGAAAAGCATAGGAATGCGAAGACTTTCCAAGCTTCATTGATTAATGTAAAGATCAGGGGGAGGTGTAGACGCCAGGGGGAGTCTAACACACACATGTCATTCTCAAATGTAGAAGGTGCGTTGTGCTCTTTTCCTTCGACCAAGTTTTATTCTTTGTCCCACAGGGTTTTTATTGTTACTTGGCAAGGTTTTTAGTGAGGCAACAACTTATGCACCATTTCGTCTTTGACTAGACACAAGGGGGAGTGTTAAAGGAAAAGCACATTATGTGCCTTCGTCAAAGAAACAGACGAAGAGGGAATCAAGCAATTACAAATCACAGCTCAATCAGCATTTAGTATCATCAATGTAATTGATATTTCCGTTGTAATCCTATCCCTATATAAAGGGTTTATGAATGAAATGAGTAGACCATTCCCATCCATTTTTACTTTTACATCTTACTCTTTTTTTTTTTTTTTTTTTTTTGATGACCTTCACAATGTGGAAAAACTTGATGCCTCTAAGATTTTATAAAATTCAATATATGTTAATATCTTCATGATCTATATAGTCATGACATATTAAAATCGGTAAAACCATGGCTCAGTCAGTTGTTTTGAAAACGAAGTGATTGATGATGATGTATTCATGTATCCAAGATATATTTGATGATTTTATAACCTCTTTCATTATGTTTCGACCAATTTGATTACTTGCTAGTTCTTCATGTGAACTACAATTATTTCATTTATCATTAACGTTCATGTATGATCTTGAAGAGAGGTCGATTCTATCATGATCAAAGATGAGGAGAAAATTTAACCTATAAAAAAATATTTAATTATTATTTTGATATATAAAGCATTTAATGTTCAAAAAAAAAACATTTAATTCTTATTTTATTTTTGTAGATTGTTTTTTGTTTATTTATTAATAAGGGGCATAGATGAAAGTTCGACGGCAAAGAAATATAGACATGTGCATTAAGTAATTGGGGATGTATATATAAAACTTCTCATCGGAGAATTGAGAGCAGCAACTAAAGATCCAATTGATAGAGGAAGCGCCATAGAGATTAAGCAGGGACTGGACCATGTCGAATTTTGCGAATTCTGAAAACAAAGTAAATCAAGAGGAAGGAGGTGACCTCCTTGGAGAGAGAAATGATGGAAGTGGCTGAATGCAGGCGAGATGTGAATCTGATTGTGAAAACAATAAGGGAATATGAGCGGCAACTTGGAACAGAAATGTGACAAGAAGAAGTCCAGACAATGTTTCTACGTGCGGCCACCTGAGGAACGAGAGAGAACTGTCTTTGTGTGCACACCTCAATTACCAGAGAGAAAGTGCAGGAACCGGAAAAAATTACTGTAACCCACTCCTTAGACCTGAGGACAATACCAAAACCACTCAGCAAACTAGCAAACTTACCCTATATAGTTTGGTTTACTAATCAATGTCTTACATGGTATGTTGAATTTCAATGATGTTTGATTCTTTGGAAGTTTGAATTCAATCTCTATGCAGAGTAATTATGAACAATGGAAACAGAAAATTAAGCTGAAGAACAGTACTTCATCATTTAATATATCATCAGTCATTGATCTAATTTTGATCCTCTATAGAATAATGGGGTCTCCTACTCCCCCCTCAATCATCATTCTAACAATTTTAGACATCAATTTAGATTTTCAAAAACTATATTAAAGTGAATAATACAATGCGTGTCAAATCTAGAATGAGTATACCAAAGTAATAATCCAATACCAAAGTAATAATCCAATAGTCCAAGGAATACTGCTTTCTGAGAACGCCCCTCACTCGCCTTTCCCAAAAGCCTAGCCATTACCTAACTTTCGTACCGATTGACCACTGTTGATTTCCATCTTTTCCTGCTCCAATTGTCTACCTAATCTCACTGGTGGCATCGCCAGCCTTTGTGTTCTCCGCCCTTCCATCAGGAAGTGGCAGGGAGTCTGATTTAATGTCAATTTAGCGTAAACGTGTGAAGAATGGCGGGGATATCAGCTCGGCTCTGGAGGCTCTCCTGATGGAAGATCTAGACACCACTGTGCAAAACACTGTTTCTTTGCAACCCCAAATGACCTATGCTAGCACTTTGAAGAACCCAGTCGATCGCTACAGGAAAATCATGATGGAAGAGTTCGAATTCAATGATGATGATTGTACCTACTCTCAAGGTAAACATGGTCTGAACGTTTCATTCTCTGAAAAAGTTCACAATAAGCTTGATTTTGATTGGAGATGTGCTGTTGTTGTCAAATTGATGGGGAAACCCAACTCGACGAACAGTTTTGACTTCATGCTTAGAGGTCTCAGAAGGAAATGGCAGGTGAAAGGAGGTTGGCAGCTTAATGACCTTGCTAATGATTTCTATATTGTGAAATTCAACCTGGAATAAGATATGAACCATGCTCTCTGTGGAGGACCATGGATCTTAGCTGGACAAACCCTTATTATTAGAAAATGGAGACCTGACTTTGACCCCATGAAGGAATTCATTGGCAAAATGGCTCTCTGGGTGAGAATTTTTGGCCTACCTGTTAAATTCTTCAAGGATTTCACTGTAGCAAAAATTGGTAAGATCCTTGGAGATGTGGTCAAAGTGGACAAACTCACTATTGGCCAAGCTAGGGGACAATTTTCTAGAGTGTGCATTGACATTGATCTTAGTAAGCCCCTGCGTCCATTTGTCGAAGTGGAATCCATTGCATATCAAGTTGTCTATGAAGGCATTTCATTGATCTGTTTTGAGTGTGGTTGTTTTGGTCATGCTAAAGACAAATGCCCTACTCTTAAGGTTAATGATAATACTCACTCCAAGCAACCAACTATGAATTATGATGATGTGACTAATCATGCCAAAAATGTTGAGAATGAGGTGGCTGACGTGAGTGACGTGAGTATGCAGCAAAGTGTCCCTCAAAATGATGTGATTAAAGAGGACATGGGTCCATGGATGTTGATGAGCTACAGAAATAAAAAGAAAAGTGGTGATACTAGCAGTAATAAGAAATCTTCTGCTACTGGCTCTAGATTTGCTGTGCTTCAAGATGAGACTGTGGCTGATTCTGAACTGCCTGGAAAGACTATTGATGACAATAATAATGAACAGTCCCCTACTATTGTGAAATTGTAGCAGAGTTTCCATGAGAAAAAAAAAAGAAGATCCCAAGCCCTACCAAAGTTGTCGATACCCCTGCTGGTGTCTCCTCTAGCAAGCAGCCTGCTACTGAGAAAGCCTCTTATCCTATGGATAAAACCACTGGCCCCAAATCCAAGAACCTTCTAAGAGCACCAATGAAAGAAGTGTCCAATTTTGGAAGCTGCATTAGATCTAAGACTGACCTGCACTATCAGAGAAAGACCAAAGGGCTGCCCAATTTTGTGATCAAACATCAGACTCACGTTTTCAAAAAACTTTCTTTTGAAAAGGTGAGCTCTAATGTTATGGGGAATGGAATTTCAGCCATTTTTGGGTATACTCCCCCTGATGAGCATCCTATTAAACCTGATATTCAAAGTTCCCTTGTTCATGATGCTGACAAATTTGTGGAAAATATTTTTGTTGACAATAGCATGTTGACCACTAATGATAACCTACCCTCTCAAAATGGTGAGGGTATGGTTGATGCCTAATTGGGAACTCCACCCTTCCCTTATTTGCAGTTCCAATGTTTAAAGTCTTATTTTGGAATGCTAGGGGTGCAGGTAGTGATAATTTCAGATCTGCTATTGCAGACCTTGTTAAACTTCACTCTATTGATATTTTGGCCATTTGTGAACCTAAAGTTCAATTTTCAAGAGCCTGTAATGCTCTTAAATGGTTTCACTGATTTAAGAATTGTTGAGGATGAAGGTTTCTCTGGCGGTCTTTGGCTTCTATGGAATAAGAATAAGACTCAGGTAGACTTTATTGATGATAACTTTCAATCTATTTCTGTTAAAATTAGTCTCCCAGGCAAGCCTGCTTGGATGCTTACTGTTGTTTATACTAGTCCAACTCACACCACAAGGTCTTCTCTGTGGCCTTATTTTGATAACCTTGCTGCCCACTAATCTCCCTTGGATGATTATTGGAGATTTTAACGAGTTGGTTTCCATTGCTGATAAGAGTTGTGGCCCTTTTACTGGTAGATTTGGTGGTTTAAGGGGTTGGATCAACATGAATGCTTTGATTGATATGGGGTACAAAGGATCTTGCTACACTTGAAGCAACAATAGGGTTAAAGAAAGACTGGATAGGGCCTTCTGTAATTGCTCTTGGAGGTCTACTTTTTCTGATGCCTTCATTCAACATTTCCCAAAACAAGGTCTGATCATTGCCTTATTATCATGCAGTTATATTCTAACGATTACATTAACAGAAATGATAGCCCTTTTAGATTTCAAGCTATGTGGTTTTCTCATGCAACTTATTCTGATTTTGTGTCTGACACTTGGAATGAGATGCATGGGAATTTTCATTCTAAAATAATGGGACTCTCTTCTGCTCTCTCCAAATGGAATAGAGAGACTTTTGGGCATCTGTTTCAGAAAAAAAAAAAAAAAAAAAAAAAAAAAAAAGAGAATTTTGGCCAGGATTGGTGGCATCCAAAAGGCTTGTGACAAATATGAGAACCCTTTCTTAATTAAGCTGGAAGCTAAGCTCATCCATGAATATGAGAGCATCTTAAATCAGGAAAATCTCTTTTGGAAACAGAAATCTGGAGATAAATGGCTTCAAGGAGGGGACAGAAATACCAAATTCTTTCACTTGACTACTTTGGTCAGAAGGAGGCAAAATATGATTGAGGGTTTGTTTCACAGCAATGGAAATTGGTTTACTGATTCTACTTCCATGAAAAATATTGTTGTTGATTTCTTCACTAACCTGTTCTCCTCCCATGCCAGATTGCTGAAGACACTAGATTTATAATTCCCTGGCTCTTTCCTGAGATTGATCAAGATGCTCTTAACAATATCTGTAAACCTGTGTCTCTCCTTGAAGTGAAGGACTCTCTCTTTGCCATTGGTGGTCTTAAAGCTCCTGGATTTGATGGTTTTCCTGCTATTTTTTTCCAACATCACTGGCAACTTTACTCTTGTGAAATTTTTAATGTGGTGAATGATGCTTTCAGGTCTGGTGTTATTCCTCCTGGCCTAAATCACACAATCATCTCTCTCATTCCTAAGGTCGATGGCCCTCAACACATGACTAATTTCAGGCCAATCAGCCTATGCACTACTATCTACAAAGTTATCTCCAAGGTCATTGTGGCTCGGATTAGGCCTTTGATGCAACATCTCATAAGTCCCAATCAGGTTAGTTATGTCCCTAGCAGACACATCTCTGATAATGTTAGGATTGCTCAAGAAATGCTTTTCAAGTTCAAAAAATCCTATGGTGCCTCGGGGTTTTTTGCTTGGAAAGTGGATCTATCTAAAGCCTATGATAGACTTAGTTGGAACTTTATTGAAATGGTTCTCTATGAAGCTCAGTTTCCCCATTGTTTGGTTAAACTTATTATGAGTTGTATTACTTCTACTAGCTTCTACATTTGCTTGAATGTTGAATTAACTGCCTCTTTCAAAGCTTAAAGAGGTATTAGGCAGGGGACCCCCTCTCACCTTATATTTTTGTTCTATGTATGGAGCTTTCACATCTAATCAAGTCTACTGTTGATATTGGCAATTGGAAGCCTGTTAGGGCCTCCCAATCCAGGCCAAAAGTTTCCCATCTTTTCTTTGCTGATGATCTCATGCTATTTGTTGAAGCTTCTCCTTACTAGGCTTACACCCTAAAGAGATGTTTGGATGCTTTCTGTTCTCTTTTTGGTCAAGCAGTTAGCTATGAAAAATCTCTAATCTTCTGCTCCCCAAACACTTGTAAAAGATTGGCTTATGAAATTAGCAAAACTTGTGGCTCTCCTCTGACAAATTATCTTGGAAAATATTTGGGAATGCCTCTCATTCACTCGAGAGTCAACAAGCATACCTATGATAGCCTATTTGACAAAGTTCAAAGTAGACTCTCTAGCTAGAAAAGCAAGGTGCTCAGCATGGTAGGTAGGCTCACTTTGATTCAGTCTGTTACTTCTTCAATCCCCATTTATGCAATGCAAACTGCTAAGCTTCCTGTGAGCCTCTGTGATAGAATTGATAAGCTAAACAGAGATTTCTTATGGGGAGACTCAAATGAGAATAAAAAAGTTCATCTTGTTGGATGGGAAACTGTTTGTCAACCAAAGATACTTGGTGGCTTAGGAATATAAAAAACTGCTGACATGAATCATGCCATGCTAGCTAAGGTAGTTGGAGACTTTTTCAGCAAGATTCTGGCTTATGGGCTTCCATTTACTCTGAAAAGTATCTCAAAAATTGCTGTATAACTGATGATAACTACCTGCCCCCACTTGATTGTTCTAGTACCTGGAGAAGCATTTCCTATGGTACTGTTATGTTGAGGAAAAATCTCAAGTGGAGAGTTGGGGATGGCAAGAAAATCAAGTTCTGGTATGATTACTGGGTCCTACCTATTGCTTTGATCAACTTTGCTTTACCTTCTGCCACTATTAATGATAATGCCACCATTTGTGAATTTTGGGATGAAACTGGTTGGGATGCTTTGCTTTTAGCTTCTATGGTTCCCAGTGATTTAGTTAGCTTAATTATTAATGTCCCAACTGGTTTTGATGGCTGTGGTAATGACGTGCTTATATGGAATGCAACCTCCAATGGGTGCTTTTCTGTCAAATCCGCTTACAACTCCATGTTTGATATTAATGGTCCCTGCAATCCTCACTGGAATGCTATCTGGAACTTGAGCTGTCCTCCTAAGCTGAAGACGTTTATCTGGAGTGTTTTCCATAAAAAGATTCTCACTAATGTGCAAAGAGCCAGAAGAGGCCTCACTGCCAACCCTACTTGCCCCATTTGCAATTTTGCTGATGAAAGTCTTCTTCATTTATTTAGAGATTGCCACAGGTCTATGGCCATTTGGAAACCTTTCCTTAAACCTGGTACTATTTTTAACTCCTTCTCTCTGGATTGGAATAGTTGGGTGGTTGCTCAGCTTCACTGCCATACAAGGATCAAGAATAATATTAAGTGGTGCAGTTTATTTGTCTTTATCTTATGGTTCATTTGGAAATGTACAGTACGAACGTGTTCCTCCTTGAGAACTTGGTTGTGGTTGAAGTTGTTGAGGCAGTGGTACATATTTTGACGGTGAAGGCTTGGTTTGGACAGTAAGACTTGATAACTCCGAATGGATTGATTTGGTGCTATCAAGTTAAGTCTCATCTTTGCGTATATATGCAAAGGCATCCTCAAGGGTAGGTGGAGTTCCACGTCTGAGCAACTCACCCTTTGCACTAGCATGCTTGTTGTCGAGACCATGAAGAAAGATATGTAGCCTTATTAGATCCTTCTCTTCATTGTGTAGCTTGATGTCATCAGCATTCTTCATCTTGTTGGGATGCCTTTGATCAATTTCCAACCATAGACCTTTAAGGGCAGCATTGTATACTGCCACAGGCCGCCCATCCTGCCTCATCATGAACGCCTTGGTATGAAGATCATGTATTTGAGCAAAATCTAAGTCATTCAGATACAATTGCTTCAGAGTACTCCAAATTTCTGCTGCATTTTCACATCCAATAATTAATTGTACTACCTCATCCGTCATGGCTTTGTAGAGCACAGATATCACAGCACCATTATGAGTTTCCCACTTTGCATAACCCACATCTTTTTTCATCCGGTGTCTGAATCAATCCATTCACATAGCCCATCTTGTCTAGACTGCAAAGATGAGCAGTCATCATCTTCCTCCAAGTACGATAATTCGTGTCATTCAGCTTGGCACCCCCAAATCCCCCTCCTAAGGATTCTTGATTCACAGATACCTCTACCTTCTGCACATCAGAAGTCACAATCTGCTTGGAACTTTCTTCTCCACCCATGATACTTGAACTACAACAATCTTCTCACTTTACACTGCGGAAGCAACGAACAACAAACCAAGACCAAAAATCCAAGATCGGATTCTTGGCTCTGATACCAAGTTAAAACTAAGAATCTCTAGAAACAAGAAGCTATAGAGGATGAATATTCTCACTTTCATTCAATATGCAGAGGCATATTTATACAACTATATACAACCCTAATTCTAGACTAACAAGGAAAGTAATCAAATCACAATTACAATCCTGATTCTATACAATTAGTATAATTTTATTCCTAATAGTAATCCTAAAATATCTATGACTCACAACAATATTTCTATGAATTTTTCTATACTCATTCATCAATTACAATAACTAAACTCAAGTTTTTAATCTTTGTATTTCACATATATCCGACGCAGGGTGATGTCATACATGCTCTCATTGAAGAACCTCACTATGCTATTATAAACAACAAGATGCAGCAAGGCCGAGTTTTTGATATCCTTCATTCCTACTCAAGAGAAGATGATTCTCCATTCAAAGTTGCTTATCACAAAGCACAGCTGTTTTTCAACAAAAAAACAGAGTTTACCCCAATTGAAGAACTTATCCCATGAATACCACGACATTCCTTTTACCTTCTTTAATTCAGTGAGTTGGCAGATTCTGATAGGCAAGTATCCAAACTCTATATGAGTCAACTTTCAATTTACAAATATTACTAAAAGTAACAACCTATTTACCGTCTCTGTTTTCTTCTCTTCATAAAAGATGTTTATGGCTATGTGAAGTCCATCATGCCAGAATCCCAAGTGTTTATGAGGAGCAAAGAAAAAATGGAATCAAAGTGTGAAGTCATTTTGGAAAATCTCAGGTATACTATCTTCAATCATCCTTACAATTTAGAAAATAATATCCTCTTTGATAAACTATCACAGATTCATGGTTTCAACAAAATACAGAAGAGAAGATGTGAGAATCACCTTCTGGGGTGATAGCGCCTGAGAATTCGATGTAGAAGCTGTTCAAAAGCGTCCTCCTTTTGTTCTAGCAGTATTTACAAGTTTACAGATCACTGAATTCCAAGGTACATACCTCTAAAGAATGAAACCTCCTCTTGTTCTAGCAGTATTAATCACTATTTTCTAATCAAATATTTTCACAATTTACAGAACAGACCACACTCACAGCAACGAATCACACTTGCATGGTTATAGATCCACAAATTCCACAAACGGATGAATATAGAAAGGAGTAAGTTGTTTCGATCATATTCTCACTAAAAAAATCAAAATCTATTAGTTATATTATTTCTTGATTCACATAAGTTTACAATAATTTACTAACAACACAACATAAAAATTACAGATTCTCAAAGCCAGGTGATAAGGTGAAGGTCCTTGCTATTCCATTTAAACAGCCAACACAACAAGACCTGAAGAGCCAGAGAAAAAAAACAGTACGAGATCTAAACACACTCAATACGCACTTATACGCAGTACGAACAATCCTATTTTTCTTCTTTACATAGCAATGATTCACTATTATAATTTTTTATCCATCTAACTACACTCTGACAATATACACATAAAATTGCAGAATGATACTGTTTATTGCAACGGTAAAATCTCCAGATTCTCAACACACGACAGTTGGTGGTACAACGGCTGTCCATTGTGCCACAAGCAACTTCGACAGAAAGAAAATTCCAGCCAATTGAGTTGCAACAAGCATGATGCGCAAGAACCTCTCCCATGGTAAACTCTGTTCAAAACATCGGTCAAAATGTCACAAATACATTTCAATGATGAAAATACTAGGACAGAATGTGAATTTCTGGAGAATAGGGATTGCAGTATATGTATCAATCCCTACTGGGCAGATATCAGAAATAATAGAACAAACTCCAGACTTTTGGTTACGCAGTGAAAATCT
This sequence comes from Rosa chinensis, assembly GCF_002994745.2. Taxonomy (NCBI): domain Eukaryota; kingdom Viridiplantae; phylum Streptophyta; class Magnoliopsida; order Rosales; family Rosaceae; genus Rosa; species Rosa chinensis. The sequence continues at coordinate 38,892,293 of NC_037091.1, read as the reverse complement.
CAAGATATGAGATTAAAAACACTGCGGGGCTCTTACTCTTGAGAACCCAAAATAAAGATCATCATATTGAAAAGGATATGTTCTTTTACAAACTTTGAATAGCGCTAGCTCGGCTATAAGATTCACACAAAATCTAATACAAAGTTTGTCTTCGTTCTTGAACTCCTTCACTTGATCAATCTTCAAATCTTGCTCTTCTTTCTTCACAGTCTCCCTACTGATCTTGAGAGAGTATTATGCATATGAAACTATGATCACAAACACTTATACATGGACCAAGTGTTTTGACTCTTTGTGAAGATACAAACTCAAACAAACATGCAAGACTCTATCACAATTCTTGCCTCCTCAAAAACCACCTTTTTGCCGTGCATCTATCCTCAAATATATCAAGCACTCACGGCAAAAACATCTCTACAAAGATTCTGCCCTGATTCTCTTTTAATTAGGAAAGTAACTTTCCATATAAGAAATCCAATCAATCTTAAAGAAAATCAATTAGGAATAGACAAGTCCTAAAAACCCTAGGGCATCAAGACCACGATTTTAACCCTCAGAAAATCTTTTAAAGACATAAATACATAAAACCTAAAATCTATTTTCCAAAATTGGACTCCATATAAAACTGACAGCTGACTCGGGGATTGCAACACACGCTGCAATCCCATGCATATGCAGATGCAATTACCTGTGACTCTTCGAGATCAGTAAAGGACTTTGTCATAGTTTTGTATGGGAATGCCAATACGATATGTACAAGAATTGTACTTACAATCTCCCCCTTTGGCATTCCTATACAAAACACATCTAATCCAAGCAAACTCCCCCTCAACAAGAACTTGAGAAAAATCACATGAAAGAAGTCATCAAACCTGAAACACTTAACCACACAACCTTGTGAACCAATCATGATAGTAATAAGCATAAACTGGCAATTTACGAGATCCATTGTCACATTAGTTCAAAGTCAACAACTAGCTTAAAAACTTGACAGAGAGCACATAGCCACATTAGTCTGAACCATCTACGTCAAAAAAGACTAAACTAGTTATGTCAAAATAAGTCCTTTTTCTCCCCCTTTTTGGATAGGTATGCCAAAGCTCACGAAGAAACGCCAAGATCGGCACGAAGAGAGTGAAACTCCCCCTCAAGATGATCCACACGCTGAAGAAGAGCACCCACGTCAGTCTGAAGCTGATCCAACTTGCGGTTGACCACTGTGAAATGGTCAAGCAAGCTCCGCGAGATAGAAGTGATGTCAACAGAGACACCCCTGGTCTTGCTTTGACTGGAGCTGCGAAGGAGAGAGCTTCGGGAGAAAACTTTCAGGGGAGGTGCCATTTCATCAGAGTCCGTAAAGACAACTCCCTTGGCTTTGCAGACAGCAGTGATCACAGAGGGAAAAACTAAAGCGGCCTTTTTGTGTCGACGACCTTCAACAGCAGCATTCCGGATAGCGGTATACATGAAGTGCTCGGGAGGAAGATAGGGACCCTTGGCATTGAGGACATAGATGAGACGAGCTTCCTCCAAGGTAAGCTTGCTGCTTTGAGTAGAAGGATAAAGTAGAGTACGAACCAAATGTCCCAACAAGCGGCAGAACTCACTGAGAGCACCAGCGGAAAGCTCCGTGGGTGTGGCATCCGGATGAGCCTCATATAGGGCAGCCACAACAGTATCAATGGACAAAGCAGCAAGCTCCTCATCAATCTTAGGCATCTCGAAAACAGGGGCAAGGAGACCCAATGTGTCACGGATGGTGGTGGGGGTGAAAGGAACGGAGACACCGCGAATATCCACATTGCATCCAATCAGAGTAGCCGCATTAAGCAAATCAACCTGCATTGGCATATTTGGAGAACAACAGGCATAGAACTCTCTAACCACAGTAAGGTTAGGAGTTGGCAACACATCCAATACAGATTCCCAACGAAAAATTCTCACAGTTTCGGCAAACAGAGTACCCAACTCAGCGACATTGAAACGCTTTTCATAGACCAAGGGTCGGAAACATGTAAAATTTTCATAATCAAGTCGTTGAGTACGAGTGCCAAAGCGAGAATCCTTACGGGGTTTAGGTGACGTGGGCGTCCGGAAGGTGGAAGGAGTAGAGCTGCCGGAAGTCCGAGGTTTCTTGGATGGCGGAGCGGTAAAGGAGGGACCAGGCGAGCGGCGCTGCGTTGTGGGAATCAGGGAAGGAGAAGCAGGGGCAGGCTCAGAAACAGCGGAATCGGAAAGAGCAGCGGCGGCGGAGGAATGCTCGGACCCAGAAGGCGATGATGGAGCGTGGGCCGGAGACTGAGATGGCGAGTCCGGCAAGGCCTGAGGATGCTCAGCGGAGGTAGGCGGGCCAGAGTCCCGAGGCCGGTGGAGGCGACTGGAACGCCGAGTAGTACGGGGGGCTGGAGGCGGGCCGGAGGTGAGGCAATGGCCGGAGCTTTGGGACGCTGAACGGTGTGCTTGATGCGAGCCATCGAGAGAGAGAGAGAGCGGCCGCGAGGGAAGGGAGAAGTTGTGAGGTAAAAATAACCTAGCTAACACACTTTAACCAGACCGTGAAAAAGAAAAGAAGAATTTTTTTTTTTTTTTTTTTTTTTTAATGTTTATTAAGTGATAAGGTCGAATAAGACACAGAGACAAGAAACGCAAGAAGCACAAAGGGAATCAAGAAGAAGGCGACCTAGGAACCAAGTTTCGAAACTCTCTCTGAAGTGAGAATGAGATGAATATGCAAACATGCGATGCAAACACACAATGAGGCTGGACTGAATTCACAAGATATAACAGACTGACGTTGCAAAGCCTTTCCAACAAGAGGAACACCACTGAACCGCAAATAGGAGTGCAACAAAATGAGTTGACACGTATGAAGATATTTCGACAAACACAAAGTAAAATAGAGGATGACCGAGTATTCTATAGCTCTTGTTGTGAATAGTGAACATATCTCAAGATGGGGTGTGTAATATTTGTGGAAACCTGAAAAGCAAGACTCACATACGAAACACATGTAAGCACATAGACTGTATTCCCCCTTATAACACCGTGTGGGCATGATTTTGAATTTTTCTTTTGGCCTTTCACACAAAGTAACATGTTTGCTCAAGAAGACTACGACCCATGTAACGAGTATTATGCTAGCAGCTCCCAAGTCAGATGACTTTAGGGTACTGGATATAACAAGGACATCCCAAAGAGCACATCTACTCGAGTCAATAGTTTCACAATCCACCGGGGTGACCAAACCATTCCTGTTTCTTCCCAATCCTCATATCGTTCGTCACGACCGAGGCCTGTTTACTTTGGGAATAGCCTGGCCATGCTCCATAACCAATAATCAATATTTTTTTTTTTTTTTAAAAGGAGCAACCAACAAGAATAATTTCGTATATGAGCAGTGAGAGCAAGTTAACCATCAAGTTAGACGTACCACCACGTTGAGTATGTGTGCATGTGAGGTTTCAAGAGTGTAGAGAATATGTTGTTCAATCTCACAAGTACAGAGTGATGTAAAAACAAGATCAAAACGTGCTAGGCACCGTATTGCACTCAAAGTTAAGAGAAAGAGCGTGACTCTGGTCAATCTAAGTTCAAAATCAGTTGTCAGACACTTAGGAATACAATCCAGCATGCAAATTGAAATGAATAAGAAGTGAACCTAAACAATGCAGAAACATAAAGCAAATGTACCTATGCTACCATGAAGACATCCAGAATGAATGCATGCAGTGATAGAAGGAATTTAAGAAAGAGTTTTAGAACTTAGAATACCAATGGCACTTCTAAGTGATTCAAATCGTGCATTATCCAATGGTTTTGTGAACAAGTCTGCTAATTGATACTCAGTAGGAACAAATGTAAGTTCAAGTATGTTTTTCTCAACTAAGTCTCTGATAAAGTGATATCTCATGTCTATATGCTTAGTGCGAGAGTGTTGCACTGGATTTTTGGAAATATTAATAGCACTTGAATTATCACAAAAAATGGTCAACTTACCTTGTGAAATTCCGTAGTCACGAAGCATTTGCTTCATCCATAACATTTGAGTACAACAGCTACCTGCAGCCACATACTCAGCTTCAGCAGTGGAAAGTGATATGCAATTTTGCTTCTTGCTATGCCAGGCCACCATGTTGTTTCCCACAAAGAAACAGCCACCAGATGTACTTTTGCGATCTTTCAAATTTCCACCCCAATCTGCATCTGAATAACCTGCAATTTCAACGTTAGTATCAAAGGTAAAGTAGATGCCACAATTTACTGTACCTGAGACATAACGTATAATCCTCTTCACTGCCTCCAAATGAGATTCTTTCGGATTTGCCTGAAAACGAGCACAAACTCCAACACAATATGATATGTCAGGCCTACTAGCCGTGAGATAAAGAAGACTACCAATCATACTCCTATAGAGAGTTTGATCAACAGACTTACCTGTGAGATCTTCACTAAGTTTGGTACTTGTACTCATTGGATTGGTGACAATTTTTGCAGATTCAAGTCCAAATTTTTTCACAAGATTCTCAGCATATTTAGTTTGTGATAGAAACATACCTGCTTTTAGTTGACGAACTTGTAGACCCAGAAAGTAATTTAGCTCCCCACACATGCTCATCTCAAATTCACTTTCCATGATGTTAGTGAATTCTTTAACATAAGTATACGAGGTAGAGCCAAATATGATATCATCAACATAAACCTGAGCAATCATGACATGGTTTTTATCCCTTTTCACAAACAATGTTTTATCTACTGAACCTCTATGATATCCTTTACTCACTAGGTAGGTAGATAAACATTCATACCAGGCTCGTGGAGCCTGTTTCAAACCATACAAAGCCTTTTTAAGTCTATACACATGATCAGGTTTACAAGGGTCTATGAATCCCTGAGGCTGTTCAACATAAACTTCCTCTTCCAAGACACCATTTAAAAAGGCACTTTTTACGTCCATTTGGTAGAACTTAAACCTAAGATGACAAGCAATAGCAAGAAGAAGTCTAACAGATTCTAGCCTTGCAACTGGGGCAAAGGTTTCATCAAAATCAAGTCCTTCAACTTGTGTGTACCCTTGAGCAACAAGTCTAGCTTTATTTCTAGTAACATTACCATGCTCATCACTTTTATTTCGAAAGATCCATTTTGTACCAACAACATTGAATCCACTAGGTCTAGGAACAAGATACCACACATCATTTCTTGTAAACTGATTCAATTCATCATGCATGGCGTTTATCCAATCATCATCATTTAAGGCCTCTTTAACATTCTTGGGTTCAATGAGTGAGACAAAACCACAATTGGAAATTATGTTTATGTTCACTTCATTTTCAGTTAGAAAACAAACAAGAGCAGAATCGATACTAACCTGTGATGCAGCTTGTCTGCGCGTTTGAATTCTCTCGTGTAAGTCTCCAATAACATCCTGAGTGGAGTGATCTTTTTGAACTTGTTTGAACCCTGTTCTCTGAACTGGCGAAGGATCAAAAATAGGATCATTTGAGGGATAATCCGTTTCTTCATTCAGTTCCACATTTACTCGGCTTTCTGAGGGTTGATCCTCATCTAGAGTAACCTGAACAGTACTCGCAGCACAATCGTCAATAGATACATTATATGATTCCATTACAGACATGATTCGCTTGTTGTACACCCTGTAAGCTCTACTATCTAAAGAATAACCAAGAAAGATGCCTTTATCACTCCTAGCGTCAAATTTTCCAAGATATTCTCTATCTCTATAAATATAGCAAGGAGAGCCGAAAACACGAAGATGACTTACATTGGGTGTCTTACCTTTCCATAGTTCATATGGAGTTTTGTTAGTACCTGGTCTCAAGAATGCACGGTTTACAGTATAGCAAGCAGTGCTAATCGCTTCGGCCCAAAAATTTGGAGTAAGTCCAGCTGAATGTAGCATCACTCTTCCCATATCTAGCAATACCCTGTTCTTTCTTTCAACTACACCATTCTGTTGTGGGGTAATTGGAGCTGAAAACTCATGTGCAATTCCATGCTCAAGAAAAAAATTAGCAAACAAGGCATTCTTAAATTCAGTTCCATTGTCAGTCCTAACTCTAACAATGCACAAGTTTGTAGAATGTTTTTCATTTGTTATTCTTTTGCACAATCCTTTAAAGCTTTCAAAAGTATCACTCTTCTCTCTAAGGAAATTTACCCAAGTAAAACGTGAGAAGTCATCAACTACAACCAAAATATATTTCTTACCGCCCATGCTTTCGGTTTGTGAAGGTCCAACAAGGTCCATATGCATAAGTTCTAATGGATGAGTTGTAGTGGATGAATTTATTGCTCCATGTGAGGCACGAGTTTGCTTACCTGCCTTGCAACCATCACACATCTTGTCTGGCTTACCACTCAGAGAAGGCATACCTCTTACACTTTCCTTGTGTGAAAGTTTCAGCAAGTCTTGAAAATTTACATGCCCCAGACGCCTATGCCAGAGTTCAAGAACATCATCTGAAGTCTTGGCTTTCAAACATGTCTGTACTTCAACAGATTTATTAGCATGTACATGATAACAATTATCTTTAGAGCGCAAACCACCCATAATATTTTTGCCATTATTATCAGTAACAATGCATCTTGTTTTATTGAAATTTACATCCTCATAATCATCAGCTAATTGACTAACACTTATGAGATTTGCATGAAGTCCTTCAACAAACAAGACATTTTGGAGATTAGGAATACCTGGAGTATTTACGGTTCCCTTACTAATTACCGTTGCCTTTTTTCCATCTCCAAACGTGACTGATCCACTTGTAAACTCACTGGAAAAGGACACAAACCAACTCTTTTCACCGGTCATGTGTCGTGAGCAACCGCTATCAACGTACCAAACGTCACTTTTCTTATCTGCAAGAGCAGTCAAGGCCACAAGACAAGTGGCTTCCACATGTTCAAACTCATTGTTGGAACTATAAGATGAAAGCAAACACGTTGCATCAATACATTCAGAAGATATGTCAAAATTATCAATCTTAGTTGAGAAGCATTTGGGTCCTTTCTTAACCCAAGTCTGTTTTGTTTTCGTTTCCAGATCCACGGGGATTGAAGCCAGCTTTGCAATCCTGGCTATCAGGTTCAGCCCTTCTTTCAACTCAGCTTGCAGTGAGGCAGGTGAGTTAAATCTCAATGTTCTTCTCTGATTTTGAGTGACCCTTCGAAGCATGTTGCACCTAGGACGTATATGTCCTAATTTTCCACAATAATGACAAGTAGGAATGAAATTTTTAGAGTTTGGAACATACCTGGGCTGACGTACATTGGTGTGCTTGTCAGAACTTACCGTAGGATTTTTCTGGTGTGAAGGAATGACTCTATGAGGTTCTGTTCGTTCAACTAACTTAGAGCCAAATGGTTTGTCACTAGAGCTTTGTGAATTGCTTGATGAGCTCTCACCTTCTACACTTTTTACAAAAATCAAAGGTTTGCACGACTCACCATTATATCCTAATCCTTCCTTATTGCCATATGCTTTGCCAATTCCCATCATTTTAGAGACTTTTTCAGATCCTATAGAGAATTTGTTAAAGCTCTCCTTGACTCTCAATAATTCTTCCTGCAATTTTTCATTCTCAAGGGTTAGAGAAACATTCAAGGAGGATTGAGCCTTTATTTCCACCTGCAAAACCTTTATTTTGTTAATGAGTTCCTCATGCTCCTTGTTCAAGTCATGAGACTTGGACTTTCCCTGCAAAACTTTAATCTTATCAACAAGGTCAGTTCGTTCATCTTCCAATTCTTTCAAAGATAATTCAAAGTTTTGCTCAAGTTTTTCTTTCTCACTCCTTAAGAATTCAATTTCCTCTTTGAGTTTATTATTTTTCTTAAGAACAATTCTTGAGGCATTGTACAATTGTTTGCATTTTTCATTTGTTTCTTCATCAAACGTGTCATCTTCTAAATCAGAAACATCAGACAATTCAGAATTGAAAGAAGAAGTAAGAGCAAGATTTACCTCTTCACCATCGGAATGAGTGCTATCATCACTGTCACTCCAAGTAGATTTTAGTGCCTTGTTACCACGCAAATTGTACCTCTTATTGCCACAATCGGCAGCAAGATGTCCAATTCCACCACACTCAAAACATTTTGGTTTTTCAGGAAAATTTTTCTTTTGAGGGAATTTAGTAAACTTTGGATTTTTATCAAAACGATTTTCAGACATTTGATCCCTCCTTGAACTCGAAAAGTTTTTTGAAGTATTCCCTGAAGAATTTTTGTTTTTCAAAAAATTCTTAAATTCTTTAGTTAACAAGGCTAAATCAACAGAATCATCAATGGCTTCTTTCTTTTTGATAGAAGAGAATGCAACACTTTTTACCTTCTTTTCTGGCTTGAATCGCATCTCAAAGGTCTTGAGATTCCCCACCAGTTCATCCAAGGTGTAAGTGTCAAGGTCTTGAGCTTCCTTAATGGCAATCTGCTTGGCTTGGAATTTTGAGGGAAGAGCCCTGAGAAACTTCTTGACAATTCGGTGCTCCTCAAATGGATCATCAAGGCTGCGGCATTGGCTAGTAACATTGAGAAGTCGAGCATGAAAATCATCAACCGATTCATCTTCCTCCATGGTCATGTTTTCAAATTCCAACACAAGTCTTTGAAGCTTCTGACCTCTAACCTTCTTGTTTCCTTCATACGTGACTTGAAGCAAATCCCAAGCTTCTTTGGCTGTGTCACAATGGCTAATTCTCATTCTCTCCTTTTTGGACAAGGCCGTGAATAGTGAATTTCTAGCCTTAAAATCACAATTCCTGTTACGAACTTCCTCTTCTGTCCATTCCTTTCTAGGTTTGAGAATTTTTGCAGATGACCCTTCCACTTTCTTTGATTCGTCGGACTTGGTTGGGTGTTCCCATCCAATCTCAACAACATTCCACATGTTTTCATCTTGAGAGTAGAGAAACGCTCTCATCATAATCTTCCATTGTGAATAGTCTTCACCATCAAATAGAGGCGGGCAATTTATAGAACTAGAGGCCCTGTCACGTTCACGTTCCATCCTTGACCACGGATCAACTAAAAGACTTTAGAACCTGCTCTGATGCCAAATGGAAATACTAGGACAGAATGTGAATTTCTGGAGAATAGGGATTGCAGTATATGTATCAATCCCTACTGGGCGGATATCAGAAATAATAGAACAAACTCCAGACTTTTGGTTACGCAGTGAAAATCTCAAGATATGAGATTAAAAACACTGCGGGGCTCTTACTCTTGAGAACCCAAAATAAAGATCATCATATTGAAAAGGATATGTTCTTTTACAAACTTTGAATAGCGCTAGCTCGGCTATAAGATTCACACAAAATCTAATACAAAGTTTGTCTTCGTTCTTGAACTCCTTCACTTGATCAATCTTCAAATCTTGCTCTTCTTTCTTCACAGTCTCCCTACTGATCTTGAGAGAGTATTATGCATATGAAACTATGATCACAAACACTTATACATGGACCAAGTGTTTTGACTCTTTGTGAAGATACAAACTCAAACAAACATGCAAGACTCTATCACAATTCTTGCCTCCTCAAAAACCACCTTTTTGCCGTGCATCTATCCTCAAATATATCAAGCACTCACGGCAAAAACATCTCTACAAAGATTCTGCCCTGATTCTCTTTTAATTAGGAAAGTAACTTTCCATATAAGAAATCCAATCAATCTTAAAGAAAATCAATTAGGAATAGACAAGTCCTAAAAACCCTAGGGCATCAAGACCACGATTTTAACCCTCAGAAAAATCTTTTAAAGACATAAATACATAAAACCTAAAATCTATTTTCCAAAATTGGACTCCATATAAAACTGACAGCTGACTCGGGGATTGCAACACACGCTGCAATCCCATGCATATGCAGATGCAATTACCTGTGACTCTTCGAGATCAGTAAAGGACTTTGTCATAGTTTTGTATGGGAATGCCAATACGATATGTACAAGAATTGTACTTACAAATGATAATTATTACATTTATTTACATTCTAACTCTTAAGCGCCCTATTTTCATAACCTATTAAAGCTAAATATATCGTTGTTCTTTTATTAATGGTACATAAACATTTTTCACACAGTTATAGAGTGTAGATGACAATTGAAGATCTTGAAAATGAAGCCACACTAATTGTGATGGGGAAAGCAGCTGAGCAACTCTTCGGCAACAGCTGTCAAGAATTAATGAATAGAAGACAATATCCAACAAGATAGACACTGCCAAAGGAAATCGAGGATACGATTGGCCAACATCACCTCTTTTAGATCGAGCCAAGGTCTAACAGCGAGCTTATTGTGAAGGCCATATTTCCTGATCCAGAGGCTCCTGTAGGAGTAGCTACCCCAGATCGTTCTACCTCAGAAAAAAAAAAAAAAAAAAAAAAAAAAAAAAAAAAAAAAAGTAGAAACAATTAAAAGAGCACTCTTCATTGGTGAACCAGAAAAGATAAGCAAAAGGTAAGTATTATCTATTTATAATACATTTGTATTGAACCTGAAACTGAAATCAATTTATACAAATTCCTAACAAAAAATCTTATAATAACTTGATAGGGAATCCCGGCATGAAAGAACTACATCACCATCACCGGGAACTGAAGAAGATCAGACAAAAAAAAAGTGAATGAATAACCGCTCAACTACTATGCATCTTGTAAGTATGTTAGGCTATTCTCATTCAACACACACATTCCCCATTCCCAAAGACACTAGGAGATGAGAGGTTGCACAGAACTAGAAGAGTATTTCTCCTATTTTCTCGGTGGTTCAAAGGAAAAAAAAGAAGATTGCATAATCGGATCATGAAGAGGAAATCAAGGAGCATCGCCTCACTGATCTTGAGTTAAAAGTGGTATTCATTCCATATCATTTATATAACTTTGAAATTGATATGCATATTGATTAAGTTGATTTGAGATACTTATCTCCATTAAAAGGTTTTTGAGATGCATATCAAATATAGATTGGATTTGCAAATAGTTAGAAAGTATTGAGTGTTTATTGAAATCAGTTGTAAAAGCTTTCTTTGTTTATCTTGTTTGATATGAAAAAGAGATTTGATTGAGGGGGAGTCTTACTCCTCTATAAAAGGTTTTGAAACTGATTTTATTAGGTAGAGTTTTTGAGCATCTAAAAGCTGTTAGTTTTGTGTTGCGTATGTTTTCACAAATCATTTACTGAAAAAACTCTCTTTGCTTGTTATTTGTTCTTCCCTGTGTACTGTGTTCATTTGCATATATCATTCTCAAGATCAATGAGACGTTGAGTGCAAGGAAGATTGGAAGATTAACTCAATCAAATAGGGTGATAATTGAGTTAGGAGTTAGAACAGCTATAAAACAAGTTAGCTATTTGATAAGTGAAAGTGATTGTTGTGAACAACACTACTTGTATACTGTAAACTCATTTGATTCATAGTGGATTGATTTTGTCGTGTTGGCTACGTTAAAGTCAAGCAGTGAAGTTTCCTCAGTGGAGAGGTTTACACTGGGTTAGCAATCTTGGTGTTGACTTGAAAGTTCATATTACATTTGCAAAGCAGCCTTCTTAGTCATTTTGTTTTATCTGGTATTTACAATTGGCATCAAAGCGGGTTCTAGATTTTTCTAGTAGATCACAGTGACGATGGAACAATCACGAGATAGAGCTGGTGGTGGATCTGTTAACAGTCCTCCATGGTTTGATGGAGGATGTGAAAAGTATACTCAATGGAAGATATACATGAAATCATATTTGTATGCTCAAGATGAACATGTATGGAATATTGTGGAAAATGGCTGGAAGACACCTATAGTTCCAGCTAAAGGTGAGGGTTCGTCTGCCTCCATTCCTAAACCACGAAAGGATTGGACTGATGAGGAAGTACGTGATCTTCAAGCTAATTTCAAAGCAAAAAATAGCATCTTTACTGCTCTATTTGAACGTGAAAAACGTGAAAAGCTGAGGATCAGTCATTGTGATACTACAAAGCAAGCTTGGGATCTGCTGCAAACTACATATAAAGGCAACAAAAAGGTATGTGCACAAAAACTACAAGGTCTGATTTATGAATTTGAAACTATGACTATGGGAGATGATGAAACCGTGGATGACTTTCATGGTAGAATTTTAAAAATAATTGGTCAATGTCGTAGTCTAGGTGCCCCTTTTGATGAAGATAAGGTTGTTAAGAAAATTCTTAGGGCCTTGCCTGAGAAGTTTCATTCTAAGGTCACTAGCATTGAGGATTCTTTTGATATTGATGAATATCCACTGGATGAACTTATTGGAAATCTCAAAACGTATGAACTAAGGCTAAAACCTGAAAAGAAATCCAAAGGTGTAGCTTTCAAGGCCGTAAAAGGGACAGAAGAGGAGGATGAACCACTTGACCTTGCTCTTCTGACTAAAGAATTCAAAAATTTCCTTAGAAACAAATCTTCTTCTCGAAATTTCAATACTCCCAAGAAAAACTTTGTCAGTAGTGGTAGCAGTGATAACAATGCTAAAAGTGGGAAAGGAAATAATTCTGGAAAAATTAAATGCTATGAATGTGGTGGCCATGGCCATATTTCTACTGATTGTGGTAACAGGAAGCATGGAAGTAACAATAACAAATCTCTTCTCTCGACATGGAGTGATGATGAAACTCAAGAGGCTGAAAATGTAGCTTTCGTATCATCTTTCTCACTTGATTCTGAAAGTGATGAAAGATTCTCAGATGACGAGACCACTATTTGCTGCAAACAACTCTATAAAGCATCAAAAGCCACATTGCTAAAAAATGCAAGCTTGGAAGATGAAGTTGAGATATTAAAGGCTGAGAAAGACAAGTTGGAGCGTATGTGGAGGACTTATCAAATCACATGGGAACAAGAAAAAAACAAGCTTACAGATGAATTACACAGTCACAAAAGGACAAAGATTCTCAGACTTGGAAGAATGAATGTGCAGAGCTCAAGAACAAAATCAAGATGCTTGAACTTGAGGTAAAAGGACAGCGTGCTTTAAACTTGAACCTATTAACTGAAAATGAATCATTGCAGGAAGAACTGAAGTCCACTCAAGAGAAGTTCACAAAGTTTGAGATAAGTTCTGGAACTACATCAAAGTTATTTAGTTCAGGAAAAGCCCATCATGATACATTTGGACTTGGATATTCGGGAGAAGGTTCCAAAAGTACATGCTTTGTGAGAGAAACGAATCCAGTAGTGGGGCAAGGTGATTCAGTCACTAAGGTCATCAAGGACACTACCACAAGACCCAGGACAAAAGTTGACAAGGAACCGAAACCTCTTCAGAATGTCACTCAGGTAAGGATGGACCAGGAAACTTCAACTGGTCAGAACAGGTACTCAACTTTTAGATCTTTTATTCCTACATGTCACTACTGTGGTAAATTGGGACATATTAGACCTAGGTGTAATGAGAGACTTATATTTCCCTTATCTGGAGAAGAAAAGCTGTCAGTAGAATCATTCATTATGAACTCAAAGAACAAAAAGTCCTTATTAATAAACTGACTGATTTGGTCACCAAGGCAAACATGCACACTGTGAATAAACCTATCTAGATTAGAAATGAATTGAACAATTACTCTCATAATCACATTGATTCATCTAACCCCATTAATGCTAATTGTCTTATGGCATGTGTAAGTACATATATTACTTCATCACATATTGATGCAACCTGCCTGGTAGCACTGACTGCCTTGGCAGAAAAGCGAAAGGATTTCTGGTATATGGACAGTGGTTGCTCCAAACACATGACTAGTGACAGGTCTTGGTTTTCTTCATTTCAAGATGAATGCACCACGGGCTCAGTTACTTTTAGTGATGGGAGGAAAGCTAAAATTCTTACACGAGATCCTGTCAATACTCAAGGAATTCCTAATCTCAAAAATGTCTTGTATGTTGAAGGTTTAACTGCTAATCTAATAAGTGTCAGTCACTTGGCTGATGATTATGAGGATGTTTGGTTCAAAAAGCAAAGATGTGTGGTCCTCGATAAAAAGGGTGAAAATATTATGGGAGGTAAGAGATCACCAGATAATTGTTATCACATTCAAGCTAATGAATCTCTGAATACATAGGCTTCCTTCTCTGTACAATCTGCTAAAGAGACCTTTGAAACATGGCACAGAAGATTGGAACATGTGAATTATCAGGATCTGCTCAAACTATCCACCAAACAATGTGTTAGGGATCTACCAAGTCTGAGTGGTAAGACTGACAAGTTATGCGGAGGATGCAAGACTGGAAAGCAACCAAGTCTCCCCATAAGGCAATAAACTCTACAACTACCACTAGAGTGTTGGAACTGCTGCATATGGATCTTATGAGACCAGCTCAAACAGAGAGCATTGGAGGTAAGAAATACATGCTAGTTGTAGTCGATGATTTTTCCATGTATACTTGGGTTAATTTTCTAAGAGACAAAGCTGAAACTTGTGAATCCTTCAAAGGATTAAGTCAGAGAATGTTAATTGAAAAACAATACACAAATATGTGCTTGATAAGAGTAAGGTCCGATAATGGCACTAAATTCAAAAATGCTGCTTTTGCTAACTACTTTCATGAGTTAGGTGTTTCTTATGAGTTTTCAGCTCCCATCACTCCATAGCAGAATGGAATAGTTGAACAAAAGAATAGAGTGCTGCTGGACATGGCAAGACTCATGATACATTCTGCAGGTATAAGCACAAATCTCTGGGTTGAAGCAATTAGCACTGCATATTACACTATCAACAGAGTCTTCTTGAGACCTAGTACTGAACAAACAACATATGAGCTGTGGAAGGGTAAGAAACCTAACATAGGGCATTTTCGTGTTTTCGAAATTCCATGCTATATCTTGCGAGATCGAGAGCAACTAGGTAAATTTGATGCAAGAAGCAATGATGGTATTTTTCTTGGATACTCTGTTAATAGTCAAGCATATAGAGTTTATAACAAAAGAACTAAAATTGTTATGGAATCTATTAACATATCTATTGATGATCATTATATTAGACAGGCGGATGTTGATGTAGATACATCTTCTCCTTCAAGCTCAGTCCCACAAGACATGTCAAAAACTGATGAACAGGAAGAACATGTTGACAGCATTTTTAAGCCAGCTCCTGTAATAAGAAGAGGGTTCAAGCAAGTCCAGAAGGATCATTCCAGTCAAGATGTCATTGGAAAATTGTCAGATGGTCTCAAAACTAGGAAGCCAACCAGCTACACAGGTGAGTCTGAATGAGGTAATTCAAGAAAATGTTTTGCTTTGTTTTATTACAGAAAATCTGATCACTATGAATATTATATCCCAATGTGGTTTTGTTTCTCTCATTGAACCAAAAAATATCAAGGAAGCCTTGTTGGATGATGACTGGATTAGAGCTATGCAGGAAGAGTTAAATCAATTAACTAGGAATGATGTGTGGTACTTGACTAGACCTGGAAATTGTAATGTAATTGGCACTAAGTGGATCTTCAGGAATAAGCTAGTGATGAAAAAAGGAATGTAATCAGGAACAAAGCTAGGTTAGTGGCTCAGGGTTACTCACAGGTTGAAGGTCTTGATTTTGATGAAACTTTTGCTTCTGTTGCTAGATTAGAATCTGTGAGACTGCTTCTGGCTGTAGCCTGCCATCTAATAAGATTCAAATTGTTTCAAATGGATGTTAAAACTGCCTTCCTGAATGGGATACTGCAGGAAGAAGTTTATGTGGAACAACCTCAACGTTTTAAAGATCCACATAATCTGGACCATATCTACAGACTCAAGAAAGCTCTGTATGGGCTGAAGCAGGCTCCTTGAGCCTAGTATGAGAGGTTGTCCACTCATCTTGTGAAAAAAGGGTATACAAGGGGCTCTGTCGATAAAACCTTATTTGTCAAACAAGTAAAGAATGATATTATCATTGCCCAAGTGTATGTTGATGACATTGTTTTTGGTTCTACATCTAAACATTTTGTCAAAGAATTTCAATCAGTCATGGAAAGTGAATTTGAAATGAGCATGTGTGGTGAACTAACCTTTTTCCTTAGATTGCAAGTTAAGCAGCTTGATACAAGTCTATTTCTCTCACAAACCAAATATGTTGAGAATCTCATCAAAAAGTTTGGTCTTCAATCCAAAAATGTGGTCAACAATCCCAGGAGCACCACTACAAAGTTGAGCGATGATCCGAATGGGAAATCAGTTGATTCCATACTCTACAAAAGCATGATTGGTTGCTTGTTGTATCTCACTGCCAGTAGACCTGATATCTCCTATAGTGTGGGAGTGTGTGCTCAATTTCAAGCTAATCCTAAAGAATCTCACTTAGAAGCTGTCAAAAAAATAATCTGATATGTTGCTGGTACAGTTAACTGTGCTATTTTCTACACCTTTGACACTAATGTGGAGATTGCAGGATATTGTGATGCTGACTGGGGAGGGGACTTGAAGGACAGAAAAAGCACCTCTGGAGGCTACTTCTTCATTGGAAACAATCTTGTTGCTTGGCACAGCAAGAAACAGAACTGCATTTCACTGTCTACTGCTGAGGCTGAATATGTTGCAGCTGGGAGTTGTTGCACGTAAATGCTCTGGATGAAGCAAATGCTCAAAGATTATGGAATTTCTCAAGGTAAATTGGCTATCTTTTGTGATAATACAAGTTCCATAAATATCACCAAGAATCTTTTCAACACTCTAGGACTAAGCACATTGATCTCATATATCACTTCATTAGAGATTTAGTTGAACAACAAATTCTTGAATTGATTTTGTCCTTACTGACACTCAACTAGCTGATCTTTTCACTAAGCCACTCAACACTGCTAGATTCGAAATGTTAAGGAATGCTCTTGGCATTTGTAGTAAGGTTTAAGGATGTGTTGTTTCTGTCCAACTGTCAGGAAGTAAAGTAAGAACTTAGTGTACTTTGACCACTTCCTTTACAAGTTGTTCATATTTTTAGTTTACTTTTACTACTACCATGTCTTATTCTGGATAATGTTTTTGTACTCTCTTCTTGGTTATCAGTCAGTCATGCTTATCTCGCACTAGCACATATAACTATAAGTGGTGGCATGTTATTAGATCAGAGGGATAAGCTTTTTGGTATAGTTGGTGAACTGAGTACAACTTAACAACACAAGGTCGAATGGTGTTACAGTTGCCTTTTCTCAAAGTAATCAGGTCTTGGTTGTGGTGAACTTTCCAAGGCTTGTAAGAACTGAGGCTAGGCCGGTGCTTACCAAGGAGAAATTCACAAGGTCGAAACTGCCTTTCTCAAAGTAATCAAGTCTTGGTTGTGGTGAACTTTCCAAGGCTTGCAAGAACTGAGGCTAGTCAGGTCCATAAAAGAGGTTTATTATTGCATCTACAGGCAGTCACTCGAGGTACATTTCATCGAACATCCTTGTTATGCTTAGTACTCTAAGATCATTTGATCTGGGAGTTACTGAGATGTCCCTCACTACATGAGTTTGAACTGCACTTCCTAAATTGACTAACACGACCACATAACTAGAATACTCAGTTCACTGTCCTCGCTGAACTGTCTTGCCCTCTCTTGTCTATCTCCAAGCTCCATTTATTTTCTATGTTCAATTTCACCACAGCCTTACTGATTGGTCTCTGGTTTTGAGTTCAAATCCTGTTTGTTGATGGAATACATCATGGTTACTTCTTCTAACTGGAATAGACATGTGGGTCACTGTTTGCCTCAAAGCACACATTTTGTAATAAATTCTATTGTAAATTCATTTCTCAACTCTATTTGATTTCAGTTTTTTTTTTTTTTTTTTTTTTTTAAGAAAGAAAATTTCAGTTAGTATTATCATGAAGATAACTTCTAGCTTCTAATAATGATTCAAACCAATAACCAACATACTTGAATACAACTAGAAAAACATGATTTCATTCGTAACTATATCGGACAAAATTTCAAAATTACACTCGGTAGCTTAATTACACTTCAAAATTTCAAAGTCCACATATCGGACCTTTTGCACCTGACAATTGATGAAAGTCCAATAGCCTTAACTTCAGAACTGAACTTTGTTCTGTTTTTTCACCACGTAGGCTACATGGCTAAGATGCACCTGGAGCTGGTACCTTTCAAACTCAGGTTCTCAAAGTCGGCCAAGATTCCATCAAGAGGTCTTCTCATATCAGCCATCACGTTTCCCAGCAAATCGACACCTTTGGTAGTCGTCTTCTTCTCCATGCCGGTGGCGGCGGCACTGGTAATTGCCTCATTAGGCTGCTCGTTGGGCTTGTGTTCTTCCACTGTACTAGTGTCTAGGCTGCTTGGTTTTTTGGTTATTTCTGTTTTGCTCTTCTTGTGATCATTGTCACCAGCAGCGACACTTTTGTGCACCACCTTGGCTTTCACAAACGATGTGGGCCGCCGCCGCAGCTTAGTCCCCTGCTTGTAATCAAAACCAAGACCTTCATTTTTGGACCTCAATTCGGCTTCAATACTGTGATGCCCCAGAAATTCGTAATTATTTTCCGAGGATTTTCCGGAATTAGTTTTATAACTATTGGACGGTTTAGTGGCTCATGGATGGAGCGGAAGTGTTTCGGGCGAATAATTAATTGAAGAATATGGTTTTAGGGGGGTTGCCAAAGGTTGACTTTTTATTCGTTGGGATTCTCCGAAAACTTCCTTCACGAAAGTTGTAGAGCGCGTCGATACGAGTTCGTGGACATGTGGAACACGAGAATCGGAGTTCGTATGAGGAAGTTATGGCTATTGGAAAAAGTTTCCATTTTAGTATATATAGGAAAAAAATCAGAAAATATTTTCATTTTCCTCATTTCCTTTTCCGGAAGCCATTTTTCTCTCTCTCTTCTCTCTCGTCCGCGCCCTCTGAGTCGAAGATTTTCGACTGACCCGACCCGAACCCGGCCGACCCGACCCGGATTTTCCGGCCAACTGCGGCGGTCTCTGGCCGTGAAACTTGGTCAGCAGGTTCGCCTCCTCCGTCTGGTCGTCCCTGTGGTGCCCTCTATTGCCGATTCATCTCCACGGCGGCGCTGCAAGGTGGTGCAGCCTTGTGTTTTCGGACCCGGCCGGAAAACTCAACTCCGGTGACCTCATGACTTCAGGCTTCTTGGGTTGAGTTCAGAACAAGCTCGCTGATCGATCCTTGGTGTTTGTTTCGACCGGTTTACGTGAAAATTCGATCAACTCAGTTGGGATTACTGTTCACGGCTTGTGAGGTAGTTTTCGACCCTTTATGCTTGTTTTCTGACTTCGAGCTAGTTATGAGTATTCACAAGCATGCTTAGATGAAGAACTTTGATGTTGGGAGTTTTGTGAAATATTGAGTTTTGGCCGGTGGCGGTGCGCCTCCGTCTGTGGCGGCGTTCCGGCGGTGTTCCGGCCACTTAAGGAACTGTTTTTGGTATTATATATGTTCTACTCGTTGATACGAGCGTTTCAATATATAATATGCAAATTTTGGAGTTCGTATGGAATTGTTATGATTTTTGCAATTTCATACCGATCGATTATTCTATCCGTGAGGATTTGAGCGTCCGATCGACTTGTGGTTTGGTCACATCGATCGTGGACGTATTCCAGAGACTTTGGGAGGTCTCGGATGTGGTTTTGCCTTGATTGGCGCCACTTTGGGGATTTTAGTTCAAAACAAGGGTTTCGGACTTAAATCAAATGTGAATCGTTACTGATTTTGATCATTGGTGATTAGGTGCTTCTAAAGGTGAATTGGACGAGTTGTTGGTGATAGTGTTAGTTCGGTTCTGTATAGAAGACGCAGCGGGAGTTTCGAGATGAGTAATCTCACGAAGTTCATTCACGAACGGGAAATACCCTTATTGTTTTGAGAGTTATTTATTAACTGCAAACTATAGATGGTATTAGCGGCATTTCTAAGTAGATGGCTATGTATGTGTATATATATATTATGGGATGTATATATATACATACGTATTCATGTATTAGTAGATATATGTTTGCGTGAAATATATATGTTTTGGGTGGTTTGTGGATTTGTGAAAACAATATGCATGAAATGATGCTTTTTATTGTTTTGGGGTGAGGCTTTTGGAAAACAAATGACTTGTGGAAATGATTGATTTCGATTTGTTTTGAAAAGCGTTGAGATTTGAGAAAAGTGTTGAGATTTGGGTATGAAAACAATAGGCATGAATAGATGCTTTTTATTGTTTTGTGTTATGGCTTTTTCAGAAAACAATGATTATGGAAATGTTGATTTCGATTGTTTTCAAAAGCGTTGCGATTTGTGTAACATTTTGGGTCCTGTGCGACTCCTTTAATGTTTTGCTCCAAGGGACATTGCGGCCCGAGGATCGAAGGTCTGAGACCTTGGGCAGAATATCAGGTGACCACGTCTTTGGCCGGACGAGTGGTTACGTTTTTCAGTTAGAGCTCTAATCTGTCTGCCATATAGGTAATTCATGGGGTAACGGGAATTGGTTATTTACAACTCATGACATTACGTATTTTTAGGGAACAAGGTGTGAGTTGCTTCCTTATTAATGGTTTTTAAGGGGACAAGGTGTGAGTTGTTTTCCTTATTAACGTTTTGATAGAAATCAAGGTGTGAGTTGCTTTCTATGGTACGATTATGGTACATTTGATAGGAAACAAGGTGTGAGTTGTTTTCTATGTTTTACTGATAGAAATCAAGGAGTGAGTTGCTTTCTATGTTTTATTGATAGAAATCAAGGTGTGAGTTGCTTTCTATGTTTTATTGATAGAATTCAAGTGCGGGTTGTTTTCTATGTTTCGTTTTAAAAGGAAACAAGGTGTGAGTTGCTTTCTTTTATTTCGATTTGAAAGGAAATTAAAGTGTGAGTTATTCTCCTTCATTTCGTGTTTTAAGGAATCAAAGCGTGAGTTGTTTTCCTTATTTTTGGCGTGAGTTGTGTGTGGTTTGAGTTACTCATACGGGCTTGCAAAAGCTTACCGGGTTTGTTGTGTGGCAACCCGGTGCACTATTCAAACGGTGTAGGGGTTAATCCTGCAGGTTAGGATAATCGGGGCTGAAGCTGAGGTAGCGCCTTTGCAGCTTTACGGTAGGAAGCCATTTTTGTAACTTTACCGTCGATAAGGACTTCCGTTGTATAGTTAACTCTGAGCTACATTTACGTTTTATTTTGTTGTTGACAATTTAATTCGTATGCTTGTGTAATATATAACTCTATGGATGAGTGTATATTAACTTTGAGGGTTCAGGGCATCAATATCTGTGTAAGTTAAAGGGAAAAAGATTCCAGGTATTTTGTATTGATGACTGGACGTTCACGCATATATAATTATGGGGTTATATATATATCGATTTTCATGTGTGTAAAATCAGGGGCGTGACAAATACCTTCCTCGTTTTTGCCGAGTCCACGTCCGTTATAGCCCATCTTCATCTGCAATTTCATGCCGATGCCCTTTGTGTGTTTCTCGAACTCCCCAATATTCAGATCCCCACCGTTGTCATAGGGTTTCACGGCGGATCTGACGGGCCTGGTGGGCTCCGCGGCGAGCTTGGTGGATGAAACGACGGCGTTGCAGCCGCGGTCTCGCCTCATGCGTTTTCTAGAGCTGCCGTTGTCTCCTTTGTCGACGTCGTGGTCAGAGGAGGAGAAAGCGAGAACGAAGATGCGGAGATTTCCTTCCGAGGTCTCAACGACGCGTCGGAGATTGTTCTCCTTGCGCTTGCGAGAAAGGCGATCGATTTCAGATCTCAAATCCATCGATCTCAGATCTGCAGAGCCTCTCGTATAAACCCTAAAAGAGACCGAGAGAAATAGAGAGATTCAGAAGAGTGAGAAAAGTAGAGAGAAAACCCCAACTCTTCCTCGCAAAAGCGAATTGACGAATTTAAGCAACCGAGAGAGAGAGAGAGAGAGACAGAGGAAAAAATGAAGTAGAGAAAAAATGGAGACGCGTTCCGTATTTATAGATTTGGAGAATCCAGTAACGAAGCTATTAAAATAATAATAAAAAGGGGAAATTCCCTGTGAATAATTGCGTGGCTTATACGCAGGACTTGTCATTGGGCCTACTGGGCCTGCACAGCTGTCAATAGGAGAAGGACCAATCGGGTTTAAGGTTTTAAATCCCAATTCGAATAGGATTGGATTAAATTGAGCTAATTTAGGGCAGAGATCGCTATTTCATTCTTTTACAAGCCAAATTGGACAAGAGAAATTTGGAATACACTCCCTCAATTACTCAATGCCACTCCCATAGTTGTTTGTCTCATTTTTTCATCAAACTTTCACCTATACCCTTCATTAAATAAATAAATGAGGAAAAAACTTCTTTTTTTAAATCTTAACTCTTTTTTTTTTTTTTTGATGACCTTCACAAGGAGGAAAAAATTGATGCCTCTAAGATTTTATCAGATTCAATATATGTCAATATCTTCATGATTTATATAGTCATGACATATTAAAATCAGTAAAACCATGGCTCAGTCGGTTGTTTTGCAAACGAAGTGATTGATGATGATGTATTCTTGTATCCAAGATATATTTGATGATTTTATAACCTCTTTCATTATGTTTCGACCAATTTGATTACTTGCTAGTTCTTCATGTGAACTACAATTATTTCATTTATCATTAACGTTCATGTATGATCTTGAAGAGAGGTCGATTGTATCATGATCAAAGACGAGGAGAAAATTTAACCTAAAAAAAAATATTTAATTATTATTTTGCTATATAAAGCATTTAATGTTCAAAAAAAAAAACATTTAATTCTTATTTTATTTTTGTAGATTGTTTTTTGTTTATTTATTAATAAGGGGCATAGATGAAAGTTCGACGGCAAAGAAATATAGATATTTGCATTAAGTAATTGGGGATGTCTTCTCATCGGAGAATTGAGAGCAGCAGCTAAAGATCCAATTGATAGAGGAAGCGCCATAGAGATTAAGCAAGGACTGGACCATGTCGAATTTTGCGAATTCCGAAAACAAAGTAAATCAAGAGGAAGGAGGTGACCTCCTCGGAGAGAGAAATGATGGAAGTGGCTGAATGCAGGCGAGATGTGAATCTGATTGTGAAAACAATGAGGGAATATGAGCCGCAACTTGGAACAGAAATGTGACAAGAAGAAGTCCAGACAATGTTTCTACGTGCGGCCACCTGAAGAACGAGAGAGACCTGTCTTTGTGTGCACACCTCAGTTACCAGAGAGAAAGTGCAGGAACCGGAGAGAATTACTGTAACCCACTCCTGAGACCTGAGGACAATACCAAAACCACTTAGCAAACTAGCAAACTTACCCTATATAGTTTGGTTTACTAATCAATGTCTTTAGTTTGGTTTACTAATCAATGTCTTACATGGTATGTTGAATTTCAATGATGTTTGATTCTTTGGAAGTTTGAATTCAATCTCTATGCAGAGTAATTATGAACAATGGAAACAGAAAATTAAGCTGAAGAATAATGGGGTCATTGATCTAATTTTGATCCTCTATAGAATAATGGGGTCTCCTACTCCCCACTCAATCATCATTCTAACAATTTTAGACATCAATTTAGATTTTCAAAAACTATATTAAAGTGAATAATACAATGCGTGTCAAATCTAGAATGAGTATACCAAAGTAATAATCCAATAGTGGATTTTGGTAAAGCGAAGTAATACTATACGATGATCATTATACAAAGAGGTCGATCAAATATTGTCAACTTGCCCTTCTCTTTGTCCATACTGTGAAGAACAGTGATATAAACCCAGAGATAAACTCAACCCTACCTCCAAATGCCCAAGATCAAAGCCTGTTGCAAATAACCAAAAGATGAAACCAGAAAATCAGAATTTACTGAAAGCCATCACTTGTTTGATCTAGAAGAACATCAAAATATACCAGTGTCGAAAGCACGAATACAATGATCACCTGAAAGGCAGAGCATGATTGTAGAAACCCATTCCTTATCCTTAAGGCACACAGGGGTTCAATAATCTATAGTATGGGGAAGGAGCTATCAGCAACTACAAATCCTGAGGTTGTTGTATCATCTCTCTCTAACAGATGTTGAATTTGATTCCGGATCATCGTTCTCTTGACTTAACTGGCTGTTCAGAATTTCCAAAACATTATCTGGTGGACATTTATCTGCCAGATTCTTTGGAGATGTTTGGCAGAAGCATTCTGGCCAAGAATTTGTATAGAAAGACTCTGGTGAGATCCGCTTGTGAGGGCCGCCAAGGTTTGTTTTTAGCATCACTTGCCTAACAGCTTCTTCGAAACCTGATTTTCGTCCTTTTTCACGATCAATGAAGATTGGAGCAAGGGCTTTTCTATCAGGTCTAATTGTGGTCCGGAAACCATAATAGAGGCGGTGTCCAAGGAGATTGTTGGCAAAGTTGCTAGGTCCATCATATGTAGGCATAAAAATATCAGAAAGGAGACAAACCATGTAATCCACTGCAGACCCTATTAATCCCTGGGTGTTCTCTGGTAGCTCATCTGAGTGCTCCACAGAACTGTGGTTCTCAAGGTGAGGGAACAAAGCACGGAATGGTTTCATGAATCTCTCCCCACCAAATAGTTCACCAGCAGCTAGGTATATCCTGGTAGAATTGTTAAATTCCATTGCGCGTAAAATAAGACCGACCTGCATAGAAAATGGTCATACTTTAGTACTTGTGAAGAGGAAATAGCATCTATGGCCTGCTATCACAAAATGGAAAGCAAAACATAACAAGATAATGATACTAAGTATTATCCATCCGGGGTGATGTTATATTCTTGATGTCCAACATCAAAACAAGTTTCTGGACCACATAGCCAAAAGAACATTAAGAAGAAGACAATATCACCTCTTCTGGAGTTAATGGGCATTTTCCGATTGCTCTTCTTTCCTTATAAACAAGCTTCTTTGGTGCAAAATTTTCATTTCGATACTTCTTCAAAATCTCTTGCTCTTTTGGGTTAAAGATATCAAAGCACCTGCAAAACCATCATACCCAATGATATACTGTTGTCAGAGCCATTATCTCTCAACCTCTGAATTTCATTCATGAACTAAAAAGATATCCCTTGTCTGGATATGCAAGCTAAATAATTGGAATGACGTATAGAAAAATAGTCTAGTCAGTCTATCAATCAATAATAGAAACTAGTAAATGAGATAACAATAAAGGTAAAAAAACCTGTTTGGTCAATTAATGTACCAAAATCTTACCCAGCAAATGCCAGCATATCCATCTCAAAACGAAGATGTATAGACATGAAGTGACCTTGTGTACGGAGCTTATCAACTATTGATTGACTTAACTTCATAATATTTGGCTTAAATATCAGAGCATGATAGTTAACCCTGCACCTCAGCCGTTGGTACTCGGCGTTGTCAATTTCTTCCGCCAAACGATGTGAAAAGGGAGTTAGATAGATAGCCCCATGCTCCTTCATTTTCTGAAGAGCATCTGTAGTATACCAACTGATAGGAGCATCTCTTGGTGGTCGGAGCTGAAACAAGGTTTAGAGGAAGAGAGAGTAAATACTTCACCTATTGAAAAGTATAGTTGATTTCCAATTATAAAATGTAATGAAAACAAATATGGACTTTATACCTGTACAGCTTTTATCTTCTTGGTCTTCCCATTTTTGCGAATTTCAGGCATCTTTTCTACAATATTTACATCAAACCTTAATGACTTGATGAAATGCTCAACATCATAGATTCCCTGAAAACCACTACACGTGGTAAAGATAACATCACTGAGTCAAAATCTTTGAATGATTTATACTGTTTATACAACAAGTATGAAAAAAGAACAGAGTAGACACCTTACTCACAATTCCTCAAAACAAAATCCTTTCTTTGTGAAGTTATTTATTGTTTATGATGTTTTAAGAAGTTGAAGCGAGATATTCATATGACCATGCCAAAGGTTCTGCAGGATTATGCATTCATGCATTAATTTTGCATATTTAATTTACCATTTACCAATTTTTAGCCAGGTTCTTGACATAAACTGCTATACATTATTTAGAGCAAAGAAACTAAGATGGTTGCATCTATTAACCTCTTGTGCCCCACTGAACAGTAGACAAAGACAGCTGAGCTATCCTACATATAGACCAAAGAGATCTCTTCTTTTGGTATACTTGAGACTTCAAATTCAGGGAAGAAGATCATTTCTGATGTTAGCCCATCTAATGAGCTTTTACATTTCCAAGGGAACAAAGTTCAACTTTCCTAATCTCCTATATCCTATTTAAACCTGTAAGCACTGTAACTCAGAGCTAGAGAACTCAAGCAGAGGAATCAACCTGTGTCAACCTGTTTCCCAGAAAATATTTTGATTGGTTTGTAACTATTAAACTTCTCTCATACAAGTCCCAAGAGAAGAGTGTTCCTAAGCTCAACTAACAGAATAAACTGGAAAAGTTTAGGCCATAGATGTTTATATGATGTAAGCTTTAATTACTTCATTCCTATGAAGAAATTCTATCTGAAAGAGAAAAAAAAATATATGCAACCAATTCCTCCTTGATAGCCAAACTATACAAACCAGTAACTAGGGAGACCTACTTTATGGGATATAGCCTTGCACCCGTCACAGTTTTATCTATCTCATCCTTCTTGGTTTAATAGCCTCAATCAGAAATTTACAAACTCGTAGTTCAGGAAAAGGAATTTGAATGTGCCAGGTGAAACAAGATCTCTAATGTTAATTAAGGGTTACAGAACAATTGAAAAATACCTGTCATCATGCCAAAATGAGTTTGCATCCAATTCCGGCAGCACAAGGGTAGCGTTCATTATTCTTGCTGCCAGAACTGCATTACAGATCTAAACCATCCAAGAGAGGACAGAAAATATTTACTTGTAAGAACAGGAGTGAAATATGGAATTACAGAAAATAGGGGAAAATGAAAAGATACAAACCGCAGTACGTTGTTGATTGAGACCACCATTACAGCGCACACGTAGGTAGCCGTTAGTCTCGCTTGGTGGAGCTGCCACAAAATAGAAGCATAAGTGCACTTGTTAAATTTTCTTTAGAAGTACAGAATTCATCAGCAAAAGAATGTCATACGAGGCCAATCCGATCGTGGAGCTGATGACGGCCTCCAACCTCCAGAGTCAGCACTTCTCCAAAGTTTTTCCAAATTGATCTGCATATGCATGCTAAGAGAATTCAGAGTCTAAGTTTCAACAAACAAGTAGAATACAGTTCCACTGTTTTGAAAATTCTATTAACATAAGATCATCCACCTTGTATGAAACTTTCAAGACACTTTTGAACAGGAAGAAAGAGGTAACAGCCTAAACACGTTCTTTCTTCCCTATTGGAGACTTCTATAATTATTCATAAGCTTCTAATGAGTATAACTTCACTCCAGTCTCCCTCTCACCCATTTTTTTCTTCACCGGGGCCACCACAAAGTACACCCTAGAAAACTCCTAGTAACATTGAGATGCTGATTTATCCTCAAACACATCTCACATGGGTACTTTGGAATTCAGTTCTTTTATGTCCTTTTTTCTTTTTCATAGATGTGACCAGATTAATTTGTATGAAATTATGTTTTCTTGATTTATATAAACTTTGAACTTCTCCTAAACCAATAATTTTGATCAACCTCTTAGAAGATATTGCATCATCATCACTTAATTACATCCTTCATTAATCAGAAATTTCAACAATCTCATCCTTACCAATGATACTACTCAGTTCCTCCACTACCAAACAACCTAGGGATTATTTGAATGCTACCAAAGATCTCAACTAGCACTTAACAACTACTTCAACATGATAGGCATACCTAGCAACCTAATTCAAATCATTCAAACACTAATATCATTTTAACTTACAGACAACCGCATTAGGGTTCCAGGCATGGAAAATGTTCATAGAACTAATCACAGAAACCTATAAACACAGACGGCAATTCTGGAAATCAAAATTGAAGGCACTAACCTCAGAGCGATAGCCAGATCCAGCAGCACCGCCACTGGTGGAGGCGGACGTAAAGAGCAAGGACACGGTGCAGATCAAGAGGACGACAACGGCGAGCAATAGCTTCCCAATCTTGGCCTTCACACTCGCTCCTCCTCCCACTTGCTTCGCATGCTGCCGATTATAAAGCCCCGCTCTGCATCAAAAATCAATTTCAAAAAATTTCAGATCGTTTTCAGTTGGCTTTTGCCAGAAATGTTTAGAGCCGGAGTGAAAGTTTAGCCACCTTCGCATTGCTTCAGAAGTTGAGCTTCTCACTCTTCAACTTCCACTTTCTTTAATCTCGGTGCGCCCTGAATCTCTCACGAGAGTCCCGACTATATATTCGTGTTGGTCGGGTCGGGTCGGGTCGGGTCGGTTCTATTATTCATTTTTTCTATTTATGAAATGACAATTTTAGGGATCCTACAACATTCAAAACAATAATGCAAAATTGGGTTTGTGCATTCTTGTCTTATACTGAATTTGATACATGTCGATGCTGATCGATTACTTTCAGGGCACGTTTACTTACTTGGAAGGAAAGGGAATGATTACAGGGTAAAAGCATTCCTGCGTTTACTAACACATAAAGGAATCGGAATGATTCCGGGTAAAAGAATTCATGCGTTTACTAACACATGAAGGAATCGGAATGGATGTAGGTCTCACCTCCTTATCAGGAATCGATTCCTGAATACTTAGGAATTCGATTACGAAGGGGGGAGATGAGTTTAGGAATCATTCCTCCGGAATCAATACCGATTCTTTTCTTCTCTCATTCCACTTGTCTCCGATTCATGATTGTTTTCCATTCCAAGTAAGTAAACGTGCCGTCAATTCTTGCATAGTTTGTATTGAAACCGCATTTTTCTATCCGAACCCGAAATCAAACTGACCAGCTGCGACTTAGAAGTTAGAAGCAGCTATTGATGTTTCCTATAGATAAGAAATAAAATGTAGGACTTAAGAATCATAAAATACAAGCTTCATGATTTTAACTTTTTTGTGATTGCCTCTCTGTGACTTAAAGAATCAATTTGAGACGATAATTACTTGCGGTCTCAACTATCAATTTGGGATGGAGAGCTGTTAGATGTAGTTATCGAATATATCTCTTCACTGTTTTTTTCTTCTTCTTTTTTTTTTTTTTTTAAATTGTCTTTAGCAAAACTTTAGAGAACTTTGAGAAGATTTATGCCATATTCGACAGTTCAATTTCTATATAAATTTAGCCGTGAATCGTGACATGTAGATTAGCTGGCCTAACAGTTATACTACTAAGCTTCTGCTCATAGGTGTTGGGAAAAAACTGCTTCATTAAGCTAAAAGCTGAAACTATTCATTTCCTTTTGAATGACTAAAATATGCTCCCCTCCTCATTTGGCCAATTAGGTATGGACACATGTACTTTTACTTAAATTGGGCCTCTACATTCCCGACCCGTTTCTGGACCCAAACCCGAAATCTAACTGACCGGCTGCGACTCACAAGCTGCTATTGATCACTGTCACTGTTGCCTAGGGAAGAAGAAGAAGAATAGGGAAGAAGAAGAAGAAAAAGAGAGACAGAGACAGAAGGCTCCGGTGATCAGGTGAGTACCTAACCCAGATCTAGTAACCGCCACCGTCGCATTGCCAAGCCAAGCCAATTCTGAGAGCCACTCGCAGCCACAGTCTCACAGTGATAAAGAGAGAAATGGCGTCTCGGCTGCAGAAGATCGAAACGGAGGAATCGGTACTACTGCGAGTGACGCATTCCAACCTCAAGACCTTCTCGGCGGAAATCCGGTTCTCCCTGCAGAGCACCGTGGAGGCCGTGAAAGACAAGCTATGGCGCAAATGCGGCACTTCTGTGAATTCCATGTCTCTTCATCTCTACGACGATGCCAACACCAAAGTCGCCGATCTCGCCGACAATTCCAGACCCCTCGGCTTCTATTCCCCCCTCGACGGGTCCGTCCCTCGCTCTCTTTGCTCTCTTTTATGTTGTTCTGATTTGATTTTGATATGATTCAATTTCTGATTTGTGTGAAGAACTGTGTTTTGAAAGGTTCCGGCTACATATTATAGACCTGGACCCGTCGTCGGTGACCTCCGGCGGGTGGCTGGAGGACACGTCATTGGTGGAGAAGTACACGATTTCCCAGGAAGCTTATGAGAAACGCGATGGTAACCTTCTCAAATTAGAAACTACATTTATTTTTGTTACTTTCTTCTGTGAATAAATTTTGCCTGCTCCTCATATTTAGATAATGTGTTATTTTAGGAGCAAAACAAAATGGTGTACAAGTGTGTATTTAGTTCACTCTAGATCATGAAATTTTGTTTCGAAGAGACTGTTACTATGAGTGTATTGTTTTGTAATTCCATCTTCATGCTGTTTTTCAGGCACTTTTAAAAAGTTTAAGGACAAATTGGCATCTCAGAATACATCAGCTGTTGATAATAAAGTAAGCTTCTTCCGTCTTATCTGTTTAATATGCATATTAGCTGTACAATGAGTTTAATCCCTCCAGCTGGTATCTGCCTTTGTTAACCATGGATCAAATCGATAGAAGTTCGTTTTTAGTCAGCCTTGCGTGTGAAGTTTATTGATTTGTTTTTAACTTTTCTGTAGATACCAGACAACTACATGGAAGACCTCTGTGCGAATATTAAGGTCAGTTAACTTCTCTTTCGCTTTTTTTTTTTCATTTGTAGGTCTGGGTAGTTTTTGAAATATCACAACAGAATTTAAGTTCTTGGAATGATACCTGTGACTTTTTAAAAGGAATAGAGATAATTGAGAAAGACTAAACAAAAAGGGATGTAAAGAATCAGGAATTCTGTGAATAAATACTTCCTTAAGCTGTACTATTCAGTGGTGGTGAATGGAAAACATTGTTTACTTTTCAACTTTCTTATTTTCAGGCATTATTGTGGTTTAGTGGGGTCATTTTCCAGATCTAGTTGCCATTTTCTTCAGCGTATGAATACATCAAATAGTGTTATCTTTCTCATTTGAAAAAGTTGTTTAGCTTGCCTGTTATTATTAACACAGTTGGTTTTTTTTTTTGGGTTAATTTTTAATACATTGTAGGTAGGAGATAGATGTCAAGTTGAACCAGGGGACAAAAGAGGTGTTGTTAAATTTGTCGGCCGAGCAGAATCTTTGGCTCCTGGTTTCTGGGTTGGAGTTCAATATGATGAACCATTGGGAAAGCACGATGGCATGTAAGTGAGCACTGATTCATAAGATGATTTTGGCTTCTCATTGGTCAATAGTATCAATTTTCTATTCTTCATCCCCCTAGCTCCCACCAATGTCTTATTTCCTTACAATTAAAGAAGTCATTACAAAGTTTATATTGTTTACCATCTTAAGTGTATCTAATGATAGTCTACTAGGTAGAATGAGCACGTAAATTATTGATGGATTTTTTTTATCTACATTTATGAGTTGAAGAACCCTATATGCTGTGATGTACATGACATTCATAAAATGACATTGATTAGAAAAGAATGAGAAAGATTTAGCTCTTGATTCGTACCGGATCTGAAATGAATCATGTCTATTCCTATCCTCAAAGACTAGACCTCTGGGTCTGGAGTTGAATACTGTTCCCACTGATTTTTTTCAATATAGAGGAGTTAGTGGCCACCACTAGTTTTTAGTGAAAAATGAGCTGCTTTAATTTTTTATATTGTGTGTTCTTAAGTGAAGAAATTATAACAA
Organism: Rosa chinensis; assembly: GCF_002994745.2. Lineage (NCBI taxonomy): Eukaryota > Viridiplantae > Streptophyta > Magnoliopsida > Rosales > Rosaceae > Rosa > Rosa chinensis. The sequence continues at coordinate 38,860,643 of NC_037091.1, read as the reverse complement.
CAGATGTTAATTACAACTGCTTATCTTGTGATTGGCATTAGCCGAGAAATTTTTAGCTATAAGCTAGAATATGAAATGAATATATAAGCTCCTGCTATCTCTTTAGTGTGTGTGTCCCAGTGTTTTATTCTCATGAATTTATCTAGAGGATAAATTCCTATGTGCAATGGTAAATAACTCATAGACTCTTGTTTACTGGCGAAAGTAGTACGGGAAATTGGTCTACTACTAGCAGAAAGAGATAAACTGTCATGTTTTGTTAATTTGTTTAGATAATGGAAAATTTTCTCGTATGAAATCTTCTGTAAATGTGCTGGAGTGTTTAGGGCTCTCTGTTACTTGCCAGAAGGAAAGATATAGCCAGGCAGTAGCCATTCATGTCACTGAATGTGTTCCTGGTATTGATCAATCTGGAGTATTCTTCACTCCAGATCTTGCACCTCACCACCTCATATTCTTGAAATCAGTGTCTGTTACTAGTAGGAGATCTTTGGTATGCTATCAAATAATCATGGTGAAATGTTTGCATTTTGCTATAGTATGAGTAGAGATTTTGAATTTGCGTCTTCTAAATTGGTATTCCATATTGGTTGAGAATCTTGAGACTCCTCCTTTTCATATCCCAGGGTGAAAGGAACTCGTTACTTCAATTGCCCCCCTCTTCACGGTGCAGTGGTTCGACCCGACAAAGTCAAGGTATGTGAACAACTTTTAACCTAGAAAAGAAATGTAATACCGTTTTTCTGTGTTCCTTTTTATTTTTTATTTTTTATTTTAGTTATCAAAGGAAAGATTTTCCTTTATATAAAGCATATTATAGTTTATTTTGATTGGTTGTTTGACGAGGAACATGAATGTGTCAGTTTTCACTTTCATACGACCTGTTAGGTCTGCCTCTAAACGTGCTATAGTCTATGACATCCAATCATTCATGAAAAGAAGATTAGTTTGGGGATAGCCCTGGGTAGGCTAGCAATTAGTGTTTCCCTTCTTGATATGTCCCGTTGTTTATTGAATTCCATATGAATGGCAATGGGATCTGTAGAAAAAGAAGAAGCGGTTAAAGGAGTGGAGTCAGCTTAGGAATTATTCCATCAATGATGTCTTGATCAAGTTGAAAATACCTTATTGTGCTTCTGAGGGGTACAAGAATGTTACACTTTTACTATCTTACAACTAGTGCGGGGGTGTAAGCAGCAAGGCCTACAAGGCCACGTAAATCAGTGAAATTCTGTAGGTGGTCTCTGGAGTGGTGGAGTAGTTAAACACATGTGATATGTCATTTCTTTACATGTTAGTTTGAAACAATAACTTTTTAGTTTTTACCATAGCATATGTATTGTTTCTTTATTGTTAGCAGCCTCTGTAGTCTGTACTTACTGCATGATTTCAATATGGATTTGAACGATGCTGCAATGTTATCAAATTTCAGGTCGGTGAATACCCAGAACGAGATCCCTTCGAGGAGGATGAAATTTAAGCAGACCTTGAGGAGAGTACTTGTTAGACCAAAAATGAGGAGATTACTTATTTACCACCTGTTTCTACTCGGCGGACCTTTATTAGGCAATCACCTCAAATTCTCTTTCTTTATTACATTTCTTCAGGTTGTAACGTTCGAGCAAGTGAAACCTTCCAAAGTGTTCAAAGAACTGAAAATTGTTTAAGGTGCTTCAGGGGTCGAAGTGGAACTTTAAGTTTGAAGCTGTGCTACCCCTATTGGTACATTACATGCTTTGTAGTTTGTCAGGGAGAAATGAAGTGAATTAAAAAACAATGTTCTTGCTGAGATCACACTGAATTTAATTTGTGCTTATTGGGTTTACATGTTCAAGTCGTTTTTCTTATTAAGTTGCAGTAAATTGTCATTCTCCCATGAGAAATGAGATCTGATGCATATACTTGTTATTGTTTGGGCTAAAGTAAATTTCTAAACAGAAACCAGTAGATTGATTCGATCAAGTAAACCACCGGTGATGATTAAACTCAAAAATTACTCGTGACACTCTCAAATTCTAACTCGTGACACTGTATTTGTTTTTGGCAGTGTGCACTTTTCACTTGTGCTAAAAAATGTCAGCGTCAAGCATGGCATGTTCACCTGACGCAAGAATGCTTGCCTGACTGCTATTATTCTAATTTTGGAACTTCTGCTATCCTCCTGAGGTGCAATCTGCCGTTGATCTGTCGCTGAGCATTGACCTGGACGTCTACCGTAAGAGTTTAATGACCGAAATTGGCAGAATCAGCAAAATTGTTCTATGATCAATCACGAGCAAAACCGACTTCTAGCGCAGCAGGAGGACGATGAACAGAGGCCACTGGTTTAGATCTGCGGCTCTGATACCATCTTGAGATAGTAAGATTGAACCACAATTATGTCTAACGCTAATGAATCTAAACGAAAATGAAGAAGTTAGAGAGAAATGATGGAGAAAGATGACTCTCATAGACTAATGGCTCAGTTTGGAAGAACTCATGAGCATTAATGGATCGCAAAGCATAGACACCTTCATCCCGATAGTGCAGAGAAGGAAAAGCATTGCTACATCTGTTAGCAGAGGGAAGAATCAGAGCTCAGTGTGGAAGAAGAAGAAGAATATATCATTTAGAATAATAGCCTCATCTTCTTCTTCTTCCTCACTGAGCTCCTTCCCTCCGCTAACAGATGTACGTTGCTAGCAACACTGTTCTTTCTCTGCACTATCGGGTTAAAGGCGGCTGTGCTTTGCCATTCATTACTCATTCTTTTTCAGCAGTGGAAGCTTCGTATAATGCTCGGGATGTGGCTTGAGATCAGCCAAAGTCCCCGAAAAGATGAATGGGGCAATAATAAACACAAATCAAGTGATTGGCAAGCAAGCTGTGAAGAAGCAAATACTATCTTGTGTTTATATAGGAGACACCTGACGTGTATAATAGGCACGAATAAATATAGAAGTTGATGTCTTCGTTTCTATTGTGGAAAAGTGGCACAAATTAAAAGTCCAAATGTTTGTGCATGTCAAGTCGTAAAGACTTGGAAATCAATGGATGTACGTCGGGCAATCAAGGTTTGGCCTCAATTTGTTCTGATGACAAGTTAATATGTGATGGTTAATGCATGTGAGTGAGATTTACCGTTAATTCTTCATCACACTTTAAGATATTTATAGTGTGAACCTTTCGATTCTCGACATGAATTTGGTGTTAATGTGTTATGAGTTGGCATGAAGCTTCCCCATGAGAAATTTTTGTTGATTCCACAAGCCTTGATAGTCCCGCTTGCTGATGTTGAATTCGGAACCCAAACTGATAGTGATGTACAACAACTATTCCGGTCAGCAGTCCCTATTTTGAGCTCTAGCATATTACTGTGGAATATTCATCAAACTACTTCAACACAATATTTTCCAATCCGCAGTGAGTTATCAATGACAAATGGTTGTTAACGAATTCATACTAGTGTTGCTAGTCCAGAGTGACTAGTTTTTATGATCTAATCGCTGAAAGGAAACAACAATTTTAAATGTATTTAAATTAGCTATTCTACTCTCAAAATTGAACTTTTATATTTCAAAATAAAAATAATTGAAATAAAGAAAAATTAGAAAATGTAATATGCTATCATTTTCCCAAATGTAAATGCCACATTTTGTTATAGAAATTTGGGATCTCTAGCACACTATTGCGCACCACTCATTGTACTAAGTACCATATATCCAATTCCCCTTGCACCGTTCATTTTGTTTGTCTTTTTCTCATGAACAGAGCAGTGATTGTTCTGCTTTTGATCATGCGTGTTATTTTTTTCGAGAGATTCTTAAGTAGGACAGGCGTGCCACATGGCGATACGCTCAACCAATCATTACTTATGCAGATGGGTGTTTTGGGTATTTCATTTCATTAAACATGGTAGTTTCATAATACAATTAAAAAATAGAAAGACTTGATTTTTTTCTACCTGTAGTAGACTCACTAGACTGACAAGTTTAAGCTATTTTTTTTTTTTTGGTCTATATAAGGGCTCTTGTCTGGTGCCTTCTAGTTATCAATTTCTATCACTTAAATCCTAATTTCTCTCGATTAGATTCTATTTTCACTCTTTTCACATCATCCATTCTTCTGCAGAAAATTTCCATCTTACATCACGTGTGGTGTTTCTAGTTAATCCTAAACCGAGCATTGATCCAGACGCCTAAAGTAAATATGGATAATTTGATTGCTTTTGTTGTGTGTTTGTGATATAACCTATACAAAGTAATATTGATTTGATGACACGACATAATGACTTCAATTGATATGCTTCCTAATTTATTATTGATTTTCTAACTTATATATATACTTTATTCCTCCCCCTTATTAACAAACCGACCTTAGCTCAGTTGGTAGAGCGGAGGACTGTAGTGGGTAAAGCCGTCAGATATCCTTAGGTCACTGGTTCGAATCCGGTAGGTCGGATTAAATTTTTTGTTGTTTTTTGTTCTGCCTCATTTCTTCTTCATAATTGATTCCCTGTTCAAATCTCGCTACGATTTCGGAGGCAGCAGGCAGTTGGTCTAATCTCTCAATCTCAAATGGTAAGCCATCCCATTTACTCTTTTTCTCTTTTTCATTTCAGATTGTTCTTCTTCATGTTGGCGGTACAATCTCCTTTGTTTCCCCATAGAGTCCTTTTGTTCGATAAAGCTTTCATCTTTTTATATCTTACTCTCAACTTGTGGCTGGAATTAACTTAACTTAGGGCCCGTTTGGATATAGGGATTTGGATTTGGATTTGAAACCCCCAAATCCAAATCTGCTTGTTTGGCTGTGCCTTCTTAAGTGAGTATTTGGATTTCTTCAAAATCACCCCAGAGATTTCAGATTACCAACTTTTGATGATTTCAAATCATCAGGTCTTGGATTCCTTGAAAGAACAGATCGTGCACTCTCTTTCTTCTTTTCTCCTCTTACTCTCTCTCTTTCTCTGCGTTTCGGCTCAGCTTCTGTATCTTCTTCTGCGTCGCCGACGACTCATCGACGCCGGCAATGGTGGCTGAGCTCTCCGCCGCCGCCGACTTCATCCCCTCCAAGTCAAGTTTCAGATTGCTCTGAAGCCTTTGATGGTTGAGGTGGATGCTGTTCTACTATTACAAAATCTAAATCTTCAATTATAAATCTCTATCTATCTTTTTTAATCCAAACAGCAAAATGTAGAATACACATATTTTAATTCTGCAGATTTTAAATACATAAGATTTGAAATTCAAAATTCAAAATCCAAATCAAAATTCTGTTTCCAAACGGGGCCTTAATATATTCACCTGATTCCAGTAATGGGTAGTGATTTTGATTTTGTTTTTGGTCTCAGGCAAACACTTTGAGATTGTACTTGACCTGCATACGCAACACTCTAGATGCTGCAATGTGCCTGCAGGTACTATCTATCTCTATATCTATGTCTATATATCTGTCATTCACAACAAGTCTTCTTCTTATCATGCCTGTTGAATGGCTTGTGATGTGTGCACCCTGCAGAATTTTCCTTGTCAAGAAGTTGAAAGGCATAACAAGCCAGAAGTTGAGTTAAAGTAAGTTCGTCAGCTGCACTTTGATCTTAATAATATTAGACCAGCTTCCCCCTTTTAGTTATAATTTTCATTTTGTATGACTTACAACAGAAAAAGGCAAACAGGTTCTGTGGACACACAAGGAACATAATTTTTATTTATATGTCATTAAACTAACATTAAGAATTCAACTAAGGAACTGTTGTAGTTTATGTTTTAAGAATTATGTAAGCTAGTTCTTGTGCAGCATATTAGCCTATTTGAATACTGTGCCATTATTATTTAATAGACTCCAGTGGAATTTAAACAATGTTATCATTACAAAATCTTGATATTTTGGGTTCTAACCTGTACAATGTGGGGAACCACATCTCCTTTCCTTGTTGTCTCACTGTTTATGTTTTACAGGCATATCAATTGAATTCATCAGATATATGTGAGTCAAGTTGTTTACATTCAAGTCATATGTCAAGTTTTAGAAGCATTCAATAGGAAATAAGTTAGACAATCAAGAAACTTATTAGGAGGTCAGGGAAAAACTATGATGCCTCACATGCTTTCAGCCTAAAACATGTCACTTTAAATGCTTTTGCAAGTATGCGTGAAGATTGAACGAGGTCTCATAGAACAACCTAGTTGCTCATTGTTAGATATATGATTGAAAGTTAAAGTGCCATTTACAAGTGTTGACTGAATTATTTTGTGAGGAAGGCTGTAATCCTCTGTTTATTTTTTGCAGGACCAGCCCAGAACTTCTGCTAAATCCTGTGAGAACCATCTTGCTATAGTGAAAAAATAGTATTCCTATCCCACCCTTCCTACTTTAATGGTTATGTTTGAAAAAGTTGGTTTATTGCATATATGTGGTTCCTAATGTCTTGAGCTGTTGGAGGACTCACATTCGTTTTTCTTTTCCACACTTGATCTAAATAAGCATGTTGGAATGTGTAAACTTTGTCGTATCAGTTACAAAGTTTGGCAAAGATGGTTCTCATTCATGCCCAAGCTTTATTAGCAATATCTTTACCATTTTCAGACAAATTCTCTGCGTAGGGATGAAGAATTTCAAAGTTGAACAGGCATATAAAAGGCGGAAGTTAGAGCTAATAAAGCGGAAACATCCTCAGCATTTCCTCTCCATTTTTGTTTTAATGTTCTGGTAGATACATACTTTGAGTATTCATGCCATATAGTAGGAACAGCTCTTTTTGCTAGGTTACGAAATTTGGTCTTCCCCTGAAAAGTTAATCTCCAGACTTCATAGTTTAAGCTTACAGCTTACAGGATTTTATAACTGTCAGTGAACACATAAAACTCAGAAATTCTGGAAAAAGAATTTTGTTACGTAGCTTGTTAAGGTTATTTTCTCCAGGAGTTTGACATCAGTCTTTTGGTCATGGAATTGCTATTACAGGTTTTGATATGTCGAAATGAGGCTGAAAAATGCTTGATTGAGACATCTATTAATTCCCTTCGTATAAGCCTCAAGGTGAGTATCCATATTTGAATGCTTAAGTGAGAGTTGGAACTATGCCTATCTGAGTTTGAAATTGTTTAAATAAATCACTACTTTTGCTTGCATTTTTTGTTTGTTTCGTCTGCTCGTCTGAACAACCTAAACACAACTGTATCTTTCCACTCAGTTGTTATAGACCTTTCTCAATAAACCTGTTTTATAAAGGGTGTATATTGGGTGGACAACTATATGTATTTATGCTGTCTGTGAGCCTTATTGGTGGATAATGTCTACATTTTATCCAACTAATTGGAACATTACTATTTTCACAGACTTCAAAATAACGTGTAATATGTGAATGATGAAGTGGTTAAAAATAAGTAGAGGTTATATTTAAGTGATATGTAAAGTTCTGGCAAAACAATATCCAGAACACACTATTTCCAATTATTACTTTCGCTTAAGAAAATATAGTTATGAGAAGAGGCAGAAAGTGCACTCAAGCTTAATATGCATGCAAATCACGGACTGCGAGGATGAGTTTGCTGATTCTTGCGATTTGTGTATCGTTATTTGTTAGACAACGTTCTGGTTTTGGAGGATCAAAAAGGCGATAGTTGTGGAATATTAAGGTGTTTGAAGGAAAATATAATGAAGAGGTGCATTTACTTTTAACATAGAGCGCACTTTCTGCCTTTATGTGGGCATGAACATAGAGTTTAGACTTCAGAGATGTACAATTGTTCATTACGCTTCAACTGCAAGCAGATTTGGGAGCTACAGGTTATTCAGATTAATGTAGTGTGAAGTTTTCAGTAGGTGACTTCTGTATAGCTAGCTGGATGACTGGATTACTGAGATTTTTACTGTACCATTGGTGGATTGCTTGCACATTGCTGTTTTCTGATTTTTAACTTCAATTGAGGTGTTATATATTAGAAGAAAAGCCACATTCTGAATTGGGTAGCAAGATAATCATCTCTACTTTTTTCCCAATTTTGGGATAGCTTACAATTCTCACCTCATTATCCCATTTCTCTTTTCCCTCATATCCTTTTTGTTGGCTTCTCTCTTGTATAGGTAAAGCAGGCAGATGAACTTGAAAACATACTAACTAAAAAGTTTCTTAGATTTTTGTCAATGAGGGCAGAAGCATTTCAGGTATTGAGAAGAAAGCCCGTACAGGTACGTAAATTTCTATGGAGTTAAAATATTTTGTGAATTTATACTGCTTGAAAAACTGGAGTGGTTTGCATTTACTTGACTTCTTTGGTTAATTATACATGTGAATTTTACAGGGTTGTAGGCAGCAACTAATCACCCCATGTTTACTTTATTGCTTTATTATGCAGGGTTATGACATTAGCTTTCTTATAACAAATTATCACTGTGAAGAGATGCAGAAGCACAAGCTCATTGATTTTATTATACAGTTCATGGAGGCAAGTCTACCTAAACCTGTATAAAACTGCATGTTTTTGTTAAATGCCTGTTTGAAACTGCTGTTTTATTTATGAAACACCCAAATATGCTAAGATGTGCATGTAAAAATATATTTTTATGTGCTAAGTGAATCCGTAACTTGTGTGAATCTTTGTTACTAGTTACCCATTTGACCTTATAGTCATCGGTAGCTTCAGTGCAAATTCATTGTGAACTTCCTTTGGTCTTGAGAGGCTTTAAGTTATTAGTTTGCCATACTACTCATTTTATTACACCGGTTTTTATATTTAACATTTTGGTCTGCAGCTGGTTCTGGTTAGTAGGTATCAAAGGTGGAGGAGTATCAAAGATGTGATATTGGTTATTTTTATGGTTCTTAAAATTCTTAATCTATTGCTACTTCAATTGCAGGATATTGATAAAGAGATTAGTGAGTTAAAGATGTCAGTGAACACACGAGGCAGGCTGGTGGCTACGGAGTTTCTTAAACAATTTATCTAATAGTGGATTACTAATTGTATATGAATCATATGGTAATTCTATGCATTTGAGACATTGTTATCCGGGGCTTATATTGGTTGAATGATCTATTACAAGCTGTACAACATTCTTTTATGAGTTGAACTTATTCTGAGATTCTTTTATTTTATTTTATGTTTTTATTTATTTATTTTAATAGAAAGTTCTATAATTCTTCAAGAGTTGAGGAGGCCAATTCTTTTGTACTCGTACAGAAAGGTGAGAAAATGGTTGTTTCCCATATGTTCTTCGATGTTCTACTTCTCATTTAGTTTTTCCTGCATATGAAATTAAGTAGTGGAAATGCTTCATTCTGAAGTTTTCACGTCAAGAGAAGAAATGTTCTTGGTGGCATGGTGCCAATCAGTGGATTTGCCAGGTTTGAGACAGGAAATGCCCTATGTGCACAAAAAGCTTATACATAAAGGGAGACACTTTTGGCGACGAATTATCCGCCTGCAATAACATCTCACAGAAAATTAATTGAAAAAGAATGCATTTTTTTTTTTAGGGCAACGGAAGACTAATCCATTGATCGAAATCATGACACTCGGTCAAGCATGAAGGGTACAAGCACCCCTCATATTACAATGCAAGATCAGTAGAGTACTAAAATCCATAACAGAAACTCCAAAAAGGACTAAATCCTAAAGGAACTGCTGAAAATAATTTTCAACTCTCTAACCCTACACGGCTCTAGAATAGAACCACTGGTCTGAACATTTTGACACCTAAGGCCCAAATGGTGTAAGTCGCAACACTCAACACAGCCACAACAATATTCGAGGAAACAGTACAGGATAAAGAGCAGGATAGGCCACTTCCCAGAAATCCCAAAACCAAGCCCGACTCAAGTGTTGGAGGAAAGGGGAACATAACCAAATAGGCCCAATTCACTAGCCTGCATCTGCAGCCCAGATCGGTAGAGGCCCAACAACCCACTACCCAAACCCTTCGCCTCCCACCCCCAGATCAACCGGTTCTGGCCTTGCAGAAGATGCGGCCTTCACCTATCACCGCTCCGGTGGCCGTCCACAGTCCTCCCCCATCAAGAAAGCCAGAAAAAAACCCCCCTTGGATCTAACTCGAGACCACCTGCAATCGAAAGAAAAAGACAAGAGCCTACGCACGAAGCCTCCAGTGAAGTCCCGACAAGCTCTTCAGGCCTCCACAGTAACCAGACCGGCGCTACTCACCGCCCCCTGCAATTTGATGCCCTCCGATCAACGTCACAAATAGAGGTGGCAAACGGACCACTAAGCACGAGCCCGGCACGCTTAAAAGCGGCCCGCCACGGCCCAAGCCCGTTAGAATAACGACCCTAAACACTGCTCTAGAATGGAACCACTGGTCTGAACATTTTGACACCTAAGACCCAAATGGTGTAAGTCACAACACTCAACACAGCCACAGCAACATTCGAGGAAACAGTACAGGATAAAGAGCAGGATAGGCCACTTCCCAGAAATCCCAAAACCAAGCCCGACCCAAGTGTTGGAGGAAAGGGGAACATAACCAAATAGGCCCAATTCACCAGCCTGCATCTGCAGCCCAGATCGGTAGAGGCCCAACAACCCACTACCCAAACCCTTCGCCTCCCACCCCAAGATCAACCGATTCTGGCCTTGCAGAAGATGTGGCCTTCGCCCATCACCGCTCCGGTGGCCGTCCACAGTCCTCCCCCATCAGAAAGCCAGAAAAAACCCCCCTTGGATCTAACTCGAGACCACCTGCAATCGAAAGAAGAAGACAAGAGCCTACGCACGAAGCCTCCAGTGAAGCCCCGACAAGCTCTTCACGCCTCCACAGTAACCAGACCGGCGCTACTCACCGCCCCCTGTAATTCGATGCCCTCCGATCAATGTCACAAATAGAGGTGGCAAACGGGCCACTAAGCACAAGCATGGCACGAGCCCGGCACTCTTAAAAGCAACCCGCCACGGCCCAAGCCAGTTAGAATAACGGGTCGGGCTGAGCCTAAGAATATTGGCCCATTGGCCCCGCCCGGCCAGAGCCCGTAATGGGCCCGGCACGGCCCGAGCATGACATATTGTGGGCCGGCCCGTTACAAACACAAAATTTCATTTTATTTTTAAAAATATTAAAAAACTACAATGATGAGATTTAAATATGAGACCTTTTTATTTAAAATTTCATAACAATTCCACTAATGCTTTATTCTATATTGTCAAAATAATGAAATAAAAAATTATATCCTTGTTTTGACATAAGAATAAAGACTAATCTCATAATAATTCAACTATAGAATGAAGAAAAGAATAATAAATACTAAATCTTCATTATATTTATAAAGATTAATCTCACAATAATATACTAAAAACAATATATTTTGAGTTTTTTTTTTCTTTATTTCTTATAGTGGAATATAAAAATTATTAGAAATCTAATCTTAAAAAACTAAGATTAAGAAAAACATTGTAGAACTTAATTTATTTTAATTTTCTAAATAGTTAAATAAAATTAATTTTTTATTTGTTCAAATTAAGATTTTAAAATCGTGCTTTACTCGTGCCCGGCAAGATATGGGCTCGGGCCATGGGCCGGGTCGGGCTTAATGTTTAAGTAAATGGGCCGGCCCAAGCACGGTACGAAACACGACTAGGCCCGCTTAAAATGAATCGGGTCGGCCCGTTTGCCACCTCTAGTCACAAAGCACCACCAAACGTCGCCCGTGCCTTCAAACCTAGCACGGCTGCACGGGATCGAAGTCCCTGCCGCTGACCACGTCCCCGAAGAGAACAACGCCGTAAGACGTCCTCTGGCAGGCAGGATCGAATCGACACCGCCGCCCTACTGCACGAAACCCTAAGGTTCGGTATATTGAGCTCCAAAAATTCGGGTGTTCTCTTCTTTTCCCCCTGAAGTCTGAAACTTCTTCATAGGTACTGTTATTGTTATATTACCTTGTCAGTATGATTTCATATCATTGAATTTTTTATAAAAATTTTGGTCCTCAATTGTCAAAATAAAAAAATAAAAAATTGACTGGAGTACATTTATATGCTCTTCCATACATTCTTATCAATTAGTTAAGAAAAATTCAATTACTAAAATGTCTTGAACACTAGATTTATTTCCCTGTGATAGGGCAGAGTCCTATATCAGCAAATGTGGTGACCATGTGAAATCACTGTACAATATATTTGATTGCAAGACCTTACAGACAACTACTTTAAAGAAAGGTATTTTACTGTACACTATCTTTTGAGTTTTGACAGTACACCTGCACAAGTATGACTACTGACGGTTCTCAGTCTGTACCATCATGGTTTCCACTGTCAAGTTCCACATCCATCTGCAGAAGCCAGTATCTTTCTATGCAAATCAATTTATCAACCAGACTGACCTATACCCATGTGCTAAAACCTTTTAAAATGCGAGGGCGGCAACTCCGACATGCCAGATCCATAAAAGCATAACGGCGCTTTGGATCAACAGATTTGTTGAACTAATTAACCGACTCCACTGAACAGAAGCAATGATCGCTATGAAGTGCCTTTCAGGACACAAGAAATAATTCCTTCTCCTGCCTAGGCATCGAAAGATGCAACTGTAGCTTGCCCAGATGACACAATTTTACAGGATTCTTGTAAACTGAGACTCTTGCAGCATTATTACCCAATAAGAGGACGTGCAAAATGCTGAAGGCTTCACCTTTTTCCGCTGCAAATTGCCACTCCCTCATTGATATGTGGAACCAATCCTTTTTTTGTTGTTGGGTGGCCTTAACCTCAATGAACTCTAGACTATCTTCCTTCTCACCTACAACTATGTCATAGGGTAGCCCAGTTTCAATTCTTTCATTAACCCACCTCACAACTGACTTGCCAGCTTTTGCAATTAAGTATTTAAAAGCAACAACCTCACCTAACCTCCCGGTAAGCATTGCATCTCTTCCACGCATTGAATCTCTTCCACTAGAGCCATATCTAGGATGGTCTACCTTGCTACAATCAGATGAACCCAAAACGCGAGGGTCAACAACAAAATCTAGATTATTAGGATTGAAATCAGTATCCATATCAGTCTCATCATCAAAGTGTTCCTGCAAATCATTGGAGTTTGGCAGCACTAAAGGTGCAGATGTTGTTGCTGTACCCTCACCAATTGTCCATTTAATGTCGACTGAAATGGGAGTTGATTCAACTGTTTGTCTGACATGGGTTTCAGAATCATTATCCATTTCAATTTGTGAGACACTGGTAAGCTGTGCAAATTGTGCCTGAGCCTTGAAAAGATTTGCATAACCAAAGCTTAGTGGGGCTTTCCAACCAACAAAGCGCCAGTCACTTGGCTGGGGTAACCTATCATTATGCACATGTGACAGGGACCAAACAGATTCTCCATCAGGAAGCTTTGGCACCTTTTGGCTATTGAAGATGAAAAAGTCTATCTGCTCCTCAGTTGAACCTGATTCAGCCATTGTTGTGATCATATGAAGGAAATTTGCCAAGTGTAATTCTGGTTTTCCATCAAAAAACAAACGAGAAAGCTCCATAAATAATGCGTGAGAATCTGATTCCTGGGTTGTATACAGATCGTGATCCTGTATTTATAAAACAAGAAAGAAAGAAAAATGTTGGTATCTCGCAATATTCCGTAAAGCATGAGCTGCATCACTTGCATCTTTCAAAATTTAATTGGAAAGAGAAACTGATTGTATGAAAATAGTCTACGCTTTTTTTTTTTTTGGCGGAAGGATATATGTTGGTTCAAACGTATCTGCATCAATTTTCATTTCGTTACAACATTGGATGAAAGATGAAATATCATACCTGCAGAACACAACTACATTCGATTTGCTTCTTGGATTCACTTCCAGCAATCTTTATAACATTGCGGTAGGACAGCTTTTGAACTTCTACTACTCGCAAACGATTTAGTATATCGAATCCAGACTGCTTGAGTTGAGAATATTTATCAGGATGTAAACTATGTAAGTAGCGCTGCGCATATGGCAGAGCCCAATCCAGCAATGCAGCTTTAAAGCTAGAATCTGTCAGACCATTAAACATCGCCTCACGAGTCACAACCTGCATTAAAATGCACAAGGGGGCAAAGATAATCAGTACATTATCTCTCTAGTGTACATGTATTAACATGTCTATTTCCCACTTTTGTTCCTTTTAACTTTTTGATTTGAGTGGCAACATATGGCATCCTAAATCTTGCACAGTTTTTCTTACATTTCAGAATCTCAAATTACATACGAACTGTAGATTGGATAATCCATTTAAGTTCAATTTTTCACATCAAAGCATGTGATGAGAACTACCATGGATGCTCGTGCACAAACGTATCTTACCTCTGAAAGTGCAGAAATCCCTAAGGTTCGCATGAGGACGGACATTTTTGTACTTATGATCTCTTCATCATCATTACTTAGTCCACCAGAGTAAAGAAAATCAAGTCCATCCATATGCATAAACTGCTTCTTCAACATCTTATCATCACACCAGCACAGGAGACCATAGGAAGGATGCAGAGATACCCACTTATCCTGTACAGTAGGAAGCACAGTACATTCCATCCTTGTAAGCGAATCTTTCAAGTATACAATATCCTCAGCACTCATTCCTGATTGGAGCCCATCAGCCCACTTCTGAAAAACTTGAAAAACCTGAGACAACAAAGAAGCAATTAGGTAACCATGCCGTTCGACTAGTTATAATATTACTCTGAACTAGAGTGCTTACAGCATTAGCTGCTTGTGAAGGCAAAACAGCATTTGAAAACTGTAGCAAAATCTGAAGGTAGCTACGAAGAGGAGGGATCTCATGTACTCCACATATATCAACAAAGAAGTCATGAAGGGCCGGGTAGAAATTACTCAGAATCCTGTTTATGGGGCGATTACCAACTGTTGAGTTGCACTGATGATGGATCTCCTTGATTTGGTCCACAAAGAAAGTAGAATCATCCCAGTATACTTCTTCAAGGGACAGAAATGTACCAGACACCACATCCTCATGCCGGAAGCTAGATTCATATGGAACAAATACAAAAGGTTCCAAACAGAATTCCTCTGCAGTTGTCTTCTTTGAAGAAGCCATTTCATTCCAGATTAATGAGTAAAATTTGGACATTTGTGCTAGGCTGACACAGAAAAAATAAAAAATAGTAAGCGTGAGCAATACAATTTGTAATAAAAGGAGATGCAAAATCATGTACACTAAAGAGAATAATAGGAGCAATAAAATTGTCCCTTCAACAACAATGAAAAATAAAAAGTTCCCCGAGTATAGCAAAAAGAAAGAAAAAAAACAGAAGTTTCCCAAATGAAAAGGCATGCTTGCACCAGCCAAATGATATTAAATAAATATTGCCCCAACAGAACCAGAAATGGCTCTATAAGACATTATTAAAACGCGTCTGACTGACTGACTAAATCATCAGCAAGGATAGAAAAATTCCAGCACGATATAACAAAAATCATCTGCTTTATCAGCGACCAACATGGCTTAAAAAAAGTGCTGATTCAACACTAATCCAGTAACCCGATGCTCATATCAGCTTCCTTTGCTTATTTAAGTACAACAAAGCATCATGCATGTTTAGGCTCAGCTGCGCAGCAATTTAGAAGGCACTAGTATTACACATGTTGACAATGTTTCTTAATTAAGGGAGGAAAAAAATATCTGTTTTACTCATGAAAAAACACTTGTTAGAAATAAGCAGACGAACTAACGCCCAGTACCAATCATGGCCAACATCAACATAGTTCTTTTTCCAATATGCTTATTATTAGTTGTGCCATATGGCCCCAGGCTTTATTCTTGGTCTACAGTATAATGTTTATCCCCCACAAATACAGTAAAAGAAGCTTAGTACAGTCAGATTTGGAAACCTTGTATTGCTTTAAGAATGAAATTTCCTTCCCCCGGTAGACAAAAAAATCCTGAGTCTGCCGGTGTGTAAAAATATCCTCCAATTTGATAGAAGTTTAATGCTAAAAGCATATCAAACCATGGCCATCCGTAATGAATTAACTTAAATTAATAAAACAGAGTAAACTTTAGTGGACATAAAGTAGACAAATGAGATGTTAAGAAGAACTCTTGTAGTTTTAGCGTGACTTAATTTTCTTGATCCAGTGTATTAAGTATTAACAATAATGGTGAACAACATAAAGCAGCCTGAACTATCCAAGCTAATAATCTCATTTAAGAAAATGAAGTCAACAGTTGTGGGATACAATCAAACCATACCTGGCCCTAAACGGATTCTCACATCTCCATAGTTTCAACATCTCCAGAGCATCGTGAAGAGAGACTCTTGTCTTAAAACCAATATCAAATACAAATTTTTCACTGGTAGCCTGTTTCCCAAAAATAAATAAATAAATAAATAATAATACAAATAACGATAAGGAAATTTCAGATTCATAATTTCAACAGCTGAAACCTTATGATTACAGTGAGTCGAGAAATATAGAGCCAATTATTGTCACATCATGAGAAGACAAACTCCCACAATACTCTCGTGATGGAGGAAAGGGAATGGCTGAAAAAGATTGAATATTAACTATTGGGTTGCAAATCAGATTCTAGGACCCAAATGTGGGAATTAGCTGTAAATATCAACCAATATTGATTCGTGTGCTTGGCCTGAATATGGGTTGGGCATGAGGGGGGCATGATAAGGTAGAACTGCACATTGGGAATTCTAGGCCTTTGCATTATAATATATATGATCTGGTGTCTCCATCAATTGCTGACTGGTTTGGGTTGGATGCACTAATTTTAGCAAATACATAAATATGAATTCTCAAATTAATATATCTGAATGGTAGGTAGTATTGGCAACCTATGACTTTGGCCATTGTAAAAGGAATAATAATTTTGTCTGTACCATATTAAACTGACCTTAGGAACAAAAAAAGGGGCAGATCCACCAAGAATTGACCGCACTGCAACACTGTCGTGATATAGATCCTTGGGATAGTGAAGTTTATCATCCATTCCTGATACTACCCATTGCACATCGCAGATGGTGCTCATAAATGAAGATTTGAAGGGCTTTCTATCTGCAACAGACTTAGAAGAGCAGTACCCTGTAGCTCTGTCACTATAGCAATCATCCCATAATTTATCGAGAACCTCTAAGAGATACTCACAACCTTTTCTGTTGCCATCTCTGGACAATAGGGATAATAAATGGACTAACTCAGGTGATTCCCAATCTGTGGCATTCAACCCATGGGAAATAGTATGCTGGTCCCAAGTTAGATTATTAAATAGAGCCTCAGACAACTCAGTGAAACCCTTCTCAACTTGAACTACCTTCACAAAATCCACAATGCCAATTTTCTGGAAAAAATCTCTCCACTTCATCAGTCCATTTGGAAGTGATTTAGCAACTGGATGCTTCAAATAGGAGATATCAACCTCATCCCATGTCAGATTTACCCTATCAATCAACCTACTTATGTCCACTGGATTTCCAAATTCTTTACTGAAATGAATTGATGCCTCAGCAGGTCGTTTAAAGCCATTATTAGTTAGAATATAAGCTTTATTTTGTAGTTCTGATATTATGTATTCCCTTTCAGCATGACAATCAGAGCAGCTCGACTGTAAGTGAACCATTGCGAAGCAGATATAATCAGTCATCAAATCTTCATCCCTAACTGTAATTCTATCATCAGATATAGCTGGCAAGATGTGAGCCTTGAGAATCTCGTGTGCGGACAACCGTTGGACACCAATTCTATGGAGCATACTAATGACTTTGTCAATTGGCGTCACATCCATGGATGGCATATCAGCAGACGATGCATAGAGCTCCGGACTTACAATCCGAAGTTTAGCATATAACTTTGGAAAAGATTCAAGTCCATGATGATCCCCAAAACCAGTCCCTACGGCATCAAACTGTAGCCAAATTGGGCCTTCAACGACTGCACCATATGTACCATCTGAAAGAGGTATGAATGGAATTTTTTGAAGTTTTTCTAGGAATCCCATTTCTATTCCAGAATCAAAGGAAGTTTCAACAGAAGATTTGAATGACATTGCATAAAGTTCACTAAGCAAAGAGGCCATCCAACCCATTCCCATTGATTTGAGGCCATCCTGCTTACCACATAAAGAAGCCATTACCTGAAGCAGAACTGTGGGCCCATACTCTGCAATACCTAGAACTCTTGCAAGTGGATCAGGCAGAACTATATCTTTATCCAAGAATCCAAGGCCAAGATGCTCATGCAGTAGACCATCAGGGAGAAGTGAACGAGCCTGTTTATTCCAATTTCTTAGGACCTTGCAAGGAGGAACCCATTCTTTCTTTTCTCCTTCCTGAAGTAAGCAATTTGACATCCGTAATTTAGAAATAATTAATCGAGGAAGAGAAGAAAAGAAACCATGCACTTCCCCAACAAGTGGAACAAAGGACATGTAAGCTGCCACAGCAGTCCCAGGATTCTCTTTGAAACATGGAAGAGAACAAAATGATTTCTCTGCATCGACAAATAAACCAGGAAATTCTGACAATAGCCATTGGTTCCAGGGACTATCTCCATCCACTTCCTCTCTGGATGAAGGAAGAACAAAATCACCCTGAACAATAAATTTCAGTCCGTATGTTCTAAGAGGAAGAAATGCAAAAACAGGCTGTTGGCCTATATCTGGACGATAAATGCCCTTATCCGATTCCTTCAATGTAAAAGCAATTGAGATTTCTGTTGTTTGCACATCACTACGAAGATTATCTGAGTGCAATTTTTGAGATACTACAAACCATGTCATCTTCGTATTACCATGTGAAACCTTGACAATACCGTCTCCTACAATTTCTTTTCTCATGACAGTAAGTGAATCATCGATTAGGTTTCTAAACCGGATACACTTGAGGCGGTGAAGAAAGAGTAGTAAAGATGGATGAAGATCTGAAAACATATTCATTATGTGGTTCAAGACAGTTCCATCTGATACTTTCGATCTGAAAGGAAGAACAATACAAGTTTTCCAGCAGTAACAATCTGGTTTATCAATGTCACTAGATGTCAGCTGTCTAAACAACTCAAGATTGCAAGGAGGTACAACTGTGGGCAGAATTAAACCAATCTGACCCTCACTTGTATCAAACTTGATATGAAATCCATTAGAATGAATTTCTGGAGCATCTGTGACCTGCAAAAAGGCACACCAATGATACCTTATTGTCCAGAAAGGTACATAATGAATATTTTCTGCTTAGGGTCGTTAAAGAAGACTGTAGCCCTGCAGCGATCTGCAGCCGTGACTTCTTTTTCGGGTTGTGATGTGAAACAAATAGAATCTTTGATAATATTAGGGAGTTGACTTCCATGTTCAACAGAACTAAATTTTCTTGGTCCTCTTAGGGCTTCATTGAGATTCATTGTCTAAAATAGTTTAAGTCCATCAGTTTGAATTATCAGGAATTGTCTTCTATTTGGAACTACATGGTTTGACTAGGTGTTCTTCAGTTAGTGACTTGTGTCTTAGATACAGTGCTAACGGATATCTATTGCGTCTGGTGGTTTAATGTCTTGTTCTGTACTATTTTCTTTGTTCTTTTTCAAAAAAAGAATTATCAATAGAAAGTAAACCTACAAAATATGAGGTAAAAAGCAAATTAGTTCTCTCTCAAACTCTACAGAAGATTTCAAATTCTTACCCAAAATCTATTACTACTTTCTCTCAAATTTGTTTTGTTTCGCTTGTTCATTTTCATGAAAGTATGTATCCTATCAAAAACAACAATAGTAATAAAGAAAGGAGGCCAACGATGTCATGGGGCGATAACCCTAAGTACCTGATGATCTCAACAATCACACGATCTACAAGAATAGTATGATTCCATGTCATAAAACAAAATAAACAGTGACTGCATCCAAAACTTTCTATTGATAAATGTGGAGCAAGGGGCCTCCAAAATGTGAAACAATCCTAGAATGGCACATATAAATAAAAGTGTCTTCATGGACTAAAATAAACATATGATGCCAGCTCAGAGATTTGAACAATACTGTGTAAACAATCTGAGAGAGAGAGAGATCACCTACACGAAATACTGATTTGAAACCGATGCCCTTTTGCCCTATATATCCGGCACTGGATCCTTTCTTGGTTGAATTTCCAACATCACAAAGTGCTCTAATGTTCTGGGCAGAGAAGCCTTGCTCATTATTCAAAACAACAATACCTGATTCTTGAAGAATGAATGCTAGAGTTGGTTCTATATTTGTTGGATAAGTATTATCATCAGCATTTTGAACCTGACACAATAGAGGCACTTAAAACATCAAGAACTTATCAGATGCTTGTATACTTTTTACTTCAATTAAATAGAAACCAAAATTGAATAGCAAGGATAAGTCCAAAAAGGAACAGACCTACAAAACAAAGCCCCAGACAAACAACAGCAGCAGAAAGACTAGGAAACACACAACTCTCCACAAGAACAAGGACCCTACATTACAGCAGCCTTCCAATCTAACAGAATGGATGAAAGGCTGTAGTCTCTGAAAAACATCAAAACAGTGGCCCAAAGAGCTGTCTAGTATCTTACTCTCTCCCAAAGCTCTTCCACCCCTACACCTAAGTACTCTTCAAATATCCGCCTACTTATTTTCATCCAGAGTAACTCATTATAGCATCAAACATGCAAAGACTGAACAAAATCAACAATATTATTAATGCACATATGATGTAAATAAAAAGAACCAAAAGGATAAACACCTCGTATTTTCAACCTATATACTTATTGGGCTGAAGAAAGTGATTTTCTTCATTTCTTTTTCATGATAAATACAAGATATATTAAGAAGAAATCAAGTTTTTGGACGGTAAATTATAATTACGGTCCTTGTCACTAGACTCATAAACAATTTGGTCCCACAATTTTCAATGTTGTTATTTTGGGGGTGTACTATAGTTATTACATTACAATCCAAAGAAAATTTGACACATTGGGACACGTGAAGAAGCCATCTTCTCCAGCTCTTTTCCTTCTCCCTCTTCCCCCACCTTGCTTAGATATATTTTAACCCATAAAAATTTGATTTTGCTACATTATTGAGTTTCAAGGCTTGTGACCAGAGCTTCAGATCCATACAAAGACTAACCATGCACTATCGCTGGGAATATCTCCAGTGAAAATCAGGTTACAGGCAAAACACAATCACACTCGACATGAAAGTTTCTTCCTCAAACGAGCTTCAAATTGGAACAGAGGACTTGATCCAATGTTCAAACAAGATATCAAAGAAATCCCCATATGGGAGCTCAAGGCCTATATTCTTTTGGCTGAACATCAATTTCTCTGTTAAATGTACATGACAGTGGAAATTAAAAACAGTTTTAGAAACCCATCAGATGGTCTTTCAAAAACCCAAAAACATTTCCTGTCAAAAACAAAACAAAACAAACAAATGAACGATGGGATTTTAACGTTCTTCTGCATATTAAAAATCTGGGTCTGAATAATTACAGAACAAGCTCTTTAATTTTGAAACATTAATTGCAAAAACACACTAACCAAAGCGACCCAAGTACCAAAAAAATTTCAGGAATACAGATGAAAACCACAATTCACCTTTTCTTTTTTCTTCAAAGGAGTAAAGCAGAAATTAATTCTCGAGTACGCCATATGTAATGTGTAACACAATTTTTTTTTTTTTTTTTTTTTTTGGAAAATAAACAACTTCCATCAAACAGAACACCAGAATGGTAAATGCCCACATATCAAATCAAAGTCCCGAGCTGGGCCAGGTATCAATTACTAAACAAATCACATGGACAGTTGACACCAAAAGACTTCTAAATATAAGGCACATACTTAAGTTTCGTGTGTTGCGTTGGGTTACTTTTATGCTTTTTCCAGAGGCCTGGGGACATCTGGAAGGAAAGGATTTTTCCTATTTTAAGAATAGGTTTAATGCACAATTTCTCCACGCCTTCGGGATGATCCAAGGTTGTGAACTTCCCAAAATATTGCACGGCAGAAGTATAGGAAACCAATTGACCAAGCACATACAAGATAAGAGAAGGAGGCGATAACAACAGTAGACCATCTATATAGTTTATTTAATGAAGTGGACGATTGCACCAAGTGAAAGAAATAACAAAGCAGCCTTACCAGCTCAAGAAGAAAATGAGAATCTTGAGAATATAATTCCTGTGAAAGACAGTGCAGAGCTCTCCCTAAGCGAGCATGCTGTTTCTTTAAGACGATACTTTCAAAGGTCAATGGGCTTGAATCCAAACCGAATTCATCTCTCCTGATTGACTCAATAACCTGGAGAGCATCTTCATGTTCATTAATATTAGTAGGATGTTGTCTGTAACCAATGCCAATGCCAATCCCAGCATCAGAAACTCCTGCACCATCAACCATCCGGCTAACATCAGCACATCCTCCTTTATGCTCAACTGCCCTAACAGATGCAGCCATACTCTGTTCAGAAGCAGCCAACTTTTTTGACACATTTTGCATATATTTTGAGTCTGACCCCATTTGATCTCTATCAGCATTGAGACCAGAAACCTCAGACATGAACGAATCGGTAGAATCCAAGGAACTAAATACATGGTAATCACTAATCCACTCCACTATACCAAGAGATAAGCCAACTTCATGAAGTATGAGACGCTGCTCTATTTGGATGCATTCATCCAAAATGGCTGAAGCTGCATGCTTAAAAACAGACCGCATCCCAGAAAGTAACACATCAGCAGCAAAACTGCGAAACTCTGCAGGTAGATACCCCAGGCAATCAAGAAAAAAATGTGATATAACAGACTCAGCAATTTTCGTCTTCGTTACAGCTCCGTGTAAGTTACTGCCTTTACCAGCAGCAATTTCAACAACCATTTTCTGTCCACACAAAACTGTTCCTTGATTAAGAGAACTCTTCTTGTCATATACTTCCATACCATCTAGATAGGTCTTGAAAATAACTTCAAATGCACGCTGTACATGGAATTTCAAAAGGGACACGGGGACATGTTTTTTACCCCCAACCAGTGAAAAGAGAGATAACATTTTCACTGCTGTTTGAAAAGAGGATCCTTGAAGAGCAGCTTTCGAGAATGAATCTACAGTAGCTGAATGATCTAACCGAATAACTTTGCCATCTTTGGTTACCAAACAGAGTAATTCATCTGTGTTGACTTCATTCAATAACCACGGTACAAGAGGGCCAAGAGAGGGAGCAAATAAGAGGTCCCAATGTGACCATAAATTCAAATCTGACATCATGGGTGCCCTAAGTAAGACTGCAATTGCCTCCTTGGATGCAACAGATTGATTGCTTATTTTCTGGCCACTGTCAACACTCACCAAACTGCTTTTCAATACAGCATTCTTACTACAGTTTTCCAATGATTCTATAGTGTAACTAGTTCCGCATATTGTCATTGAAAATAGTACACATTTGGAAATTGCAGTGTCTTTATGCTTTCCTACTATACTTTTAAAGTCTTCTACTGAACCATTTTCAATGGTATGGAAACTAAGGGCCGGGAACTGCTTCCCAAGCAGAGAAGAAATGTTCAGTTTGGTAATCTTTTGGTCCTCCCATAAATTGTTTAAAGCTTGAGATACCAAAACAACTAAATAATGCGGAAGCATGCAAACCTCCAAAGGAAACTTTCCACTGCTGTCATCTTTCAAGAACTTGCACATCTCCGGTGGCAGAAGATGGGCATACTTTTCTAAAAACATCATAAATTCCCCATAACCAAGGGATCTAAATTCCTTGACAGAAAATTCTTCAGTCAACCAGAGCTCACAATTCCAAAGCTTTCTGAAGTAAATAAATATCTTCTCCGGAAGTGATTTACCATTGCTAGACATTCCTTGATCAGTCTCAAAATATGTAGCAACTTTCCGGATTATCTCTTTAACTGAAACACCTGTGGAGTCTAATCACAAAATACAATAAGACATAACAGTTCTATGAGAGAAAGAACATGGCAAGGAAAGGATGCCAAATTAAATAGAGGGAATGTTGTTAGGGGGAAGAAAACATTATATATCAACTGCAATATGGCTCCAGAATTCCTGGTCTCAATGCAAAAGTCTTGGAAACCAAGCAAAAATAAAAGCATGGCACTGGTATCTTTAAAAACTTAGCTTTCCAAATTGAAGTAAAGAATCTTACCATCCACCACAGCACTGACTTTCTCCTCCACCTCTTCTCCGGAAATAGAATACTGAGCCAATTGTTGAGGACTCTGTGGTTCATATGATGATTTTTTAGTTTGCTGCCACAGAGGGCATCTTCTCTTGACATGTCCCTCTTGATGACAAAGGTAGCAGATGTGTCCGTTTTCAGGCTCCAACTTCTTACGACTCCTTGGGATCTTCCTCCACCGACGTGGACGATCCTGATGATTTGGCTTCAGGCAGCAAGAGGCTGCCACACACAATGTTAAACTCATAATTAATTGCTTATAAGTAGCGTGTCATGGCTCTTTGCTGCAATTACTTATTTTTGTTGAAAGAATATACAATCAGAATTTCCAGAGTCACTTTGTCTAGAAATTCAATTATCATTTGGGCTTTGATCCTATTACTTCCTAGCATTTTTATTTATTTACCTACAGAAAACCTCTATTTTATCAAACTCTATTGGGAAAGTGGGATTCAAACTTGGGACGTCTACCAGCAGAGTAGAGATAAATACTTGACCAGGCCTAGTTGGTAAGCAGAACATTTTCTGCTAGTATTCCAATGACTTAAACACAAAATCAACGACATTTGTTCAAAATTTGCACAGTAAAATGATTCAATTAGATTCAACCACTGCCATCTGATGACAAAAACTAAGGGCCTATCTCTATTTGATGTGACAATGAACTCGTCATATAGTCTCAAAAGCAATACCAATTGCCCTTCAATTTAAACCAACCAATTTACTTGTTAACCAATCTCTTGTTTAAAATTTCACTTTCCACTGTTCTTTGATCATCATGTACCATCATAGTGATTTTCATTGTATATGAACTTTTACAAACATGGAATAAACGGTTAGAAAAGAATACTATATATATAACAGACAATACTGCACAGTGCAACACCTTGAATATTCGTGAAAATGTGAGTTCAAAAGAGCACCGTTACTCACTTTGTCCATGTTCGGTGCTGACTGGTGGTGCATCCTTTATACTTTGTTCGACATGTTCAGGATAATTATCAGTTACAGTGTTAGCCAACTCACGTGGACTAATGGTTTGGGACGTATCAAACATATTATCCCACATTCCACATTTGATAGATGAGACCTGCAGAACAAGTAGTCACAAAATGATGGCTCAAACAAATAAGGTCATACCTTAGCAACTATTGGTAATAGATCAGAAAAATCAACTGAAAGACGGCTAGAGTTTTAAGATCAACTACTAAACTTGCCAGTAATACAATAAAGAAATGCACAATATTGACGGTGACTTACGGCAACATTGAGTAATCCAACCAAAGGGTATGTCGAAAACATTGCCATGATTCTCTTTGTCCTCCTATATTTTGTATTACAAGAGCGAAGCATGGCCCAAAGTACCTACAAGAAACAGAAGACAAGCTGAGAATACTAATTGTAGAAGTTGAAACAGCATTCCGCAAAAGTGAAACTAAACGATAAATTCAGTCACTTCAGCAAACCAAAGAAACAAAGCAATAAGTAACAAACTAATGAAACATACCAACACCACTTCCAGTTCTCATAATATTGCTACAAGATATCAGAATGGACAACCAACACATTTAAACAAACAAATAAAGAAACATATAAAGGAAAAGGTAGCAACAACCACGATCCAACTATAATATCATTAAATCACATAATCCAATACCACTAACCATCAACAATTAGAGTTAATGCTAGTAAAACTTAGTGGATCTAAGCAAGATCAAGAGAACCCTTTTCAAAAAAGCAAGATCAAGAGAAATTGCAGGCACCCAAAAGTACTCAATCGACAAACAGAGTCTAATTAGACACAGAAAAATCACATGCATAGAGAAAACCTTTCTTCGCAGAATGTGAATTGCAACTGTTAAACCCTATCATGTTCAATCTCTTAATATTATACAGCCATTTTATACTTCTCTCAGTTATGAGAAATCCTTCCAATTTTAAAACTGGTTAGGGCACCCCCACCCTCCAGAATATGGCCACCCAGAACTCCCCCTAGGATTAAAGCCACCGACCCGTACAAGCAGTTGGTTTTTGGGTCTGACATCCTCGGGACCACACGGGTTAATGCCATTGTGGACGCTCTTATTTTGGGTCTTTCACCCTAGGGAAACACAATCCCTTCTTAATTAACAGTCGGATTAGGGCAACCGAGGTGTCATCCCATACAAGTGGATCATTTGGGTGTTTCACCCAAGGGAGACACAATCTCTTATCCTCCCCAGATTAAGGCCACCGAGGACACCCTGTACAAATGGATTGTTTTGGGTCTTTCACCCTAGGGACACAATGCTTCATAAGTTATGCTTGAGCCATAACCAAATTAAACATGAGAGATTTAACTATTTACTTTCCTACCAACTTAGACCCTATTCTCTTAATTCAGTCATAAAGAAGACCTCGATCTTTATCAAACCCAATACCAGACTAATCTTCCTCCCAGTTGATTGTTACAAAGGCATTAAACAACTTTGGTTAAATAAAGTACTATCCCAATCTTCATTCAAGTTTAACATCCAAACCTGCTATCCAGTACACGATCTATTTACTGGTTAAACCCTTAATCACAAAATGCTACAACACTCTTTTCATTTGCTTAGTCTAACAGTTACAATTAAAAAGAAATCCTCTACCACCAATCTCCTCTCTTGTATATGTGCTTGGGATTTTCTCTCAGAGCTCATATGCTGAATTTTTTTTTCTTTTCTTTACTTTCTGGTAAACTATTTTATCCATTTCCCCCAGTGATTGACTAAATTTGACCTATTTACTAGCTACCTGTACTCTAATTGATATGTTACAGAACACTGGTCTTTATACCCATTACCTGTTCCTTCAGCACCTTGGGAGGATGCAAGCATGGATTTCGTGGTGGGGCTGCCTGGGAGTCAAAGAGGAATGGATTCAATCTTCGTGGTAGTTGACTGGTTCTCAAAAATGGCGCAATTTATTAGCTGTAAAAAGACAATGGATGCCTCGAATTGCTAATATATACTTCCACGAAATCATCCATCTACATGGGGTGCCTAAATCAATCACTTCTGATCGAGGTTCCAAGTTTTTGTCCCATTTTTGGAGACCATTGTGGAAAAGGTTTGGAAATAAGTTACAATAAACAGCGCCTACCATCATCAAACCGATGGACAAACAGAAGTTATTAATAGAAGTTTGGGTAGCTTGTTGCGAAGTTTAGTTGGAGAAAATCCAAAGCGCAGGTATTGCACAAGCAGTATTTGCTTACAACTATTCAAGAAATCGCACTACAGGTAGAAGTCCTTTTGAAATAGTGTATCAGAAACAGCCAATGCATTTTCAAGACTTAGTCCCTATACCAGATGTTGGGAAGGGGAGCATAATGGGTGAAACTGTGGCTGCAAAAATGCAAGAGCTGCATGACGAGATAAGGCTGAAATTTGAAGAGTCAAATGCCAAGTATAAAGAGTGTGCAGATAGAAAATGACGTCCCTGCAGTTTCCAAGAAGGAGATATGGTCATGGTTCACCTGCACAGAGAGAGGCATCCAGTTGGTTCCTACTCCAAGCTAAGTAAAAGAAAGATTGGGCCTTTACAAAATTATCAAGAAGATTTGACATAATGCTTATGAGGTTGATTTACCGAAGCACTTGGGCATCCACTCTACGTTCAATGTTTCGGATATATCCACACAGCAGCAAGGATGTTAAGGAAGCTATGATCAGCGCTCAAGGACGAGTTTCTTTGAGGAAGGAGGGAACGACGCAAGTTATTAGATGTTCTTGGTAGTTGTTTGTTTTCCTTTAATGTCTTTATTAAATGTTGTTTAGAGAGTCTACGAGGGGTAGTTGTCTGTTAGCTGTCTTAGCATTTAATGTGATCTGGGAATTAGGAGTCTTTAAGTATAAACCAGAAAAGTTTAGGGAATGACTGGTGGTATTTAATAGGGTTTAGCCCATACCTGTAAAACTCAGTTCTAAAGCATCTTTTATCAATGTATTCCCAGATTGAAATACTTCACAGGCTTTACCTGATTTCCCTTGAAAATCTAGGCTCCAACAGTGATTGGAGTAGTCTTCCCCTAGCTTAAAGTGCCAGTTTCACACTTAGTTTCTGGATTATTATGTTTGCGTTTACATCAAAAATACATAACCAGTAGACTCCTAGAATACTAGATGACTCAGTTAAAGACTTATTAATAAAATGATCCTTGAATACTTAAAAGACACTATACTCACCATAAGACTTAAATACTCTTAAAAACACTAGAATCAAATAAAATGCCCTTTCATAAAACTGGAAAAATGACTCTTGGTTTGTTTATATGTTATAACTCTACTAATCAGTCCCTAAAACTACCACGGAGACCGTACTTTGGACCAGAAATGGTTAGGCTTGGTCTTAGGCTTCCATAGAGGATATTTAGCTGCATTACACAAACTACATAATATATATATATATATATATATTTCAATTAAAAATTATAAAGAGAAGCAACGTTAATTCAACAACAAGATACAAGAAATAAAGTGGACAAGAAGTTCACAGGGGAACCAATCTACAAAGCAAGATTCCTAACAAACATAACAAAAGCAACCCAAATAAGATATACAGAACTCCTCTTCCAGAACAAAGACCATAGACTACAGCGGCCTTACAATCTAACAGGATGGATGAGACTGTAGTCTATGGAATTTGTTCTTGAAGAGGAGTTTCTCTGTTCCTAGTTGGGCTGCTTTGGTTATGTTTGTTATAAACAAAGACTAGACTACAGTAGCCTCCCGATGTAACAGGATGGAAGAGAGATTGTAGTCTTTGAAAACCGTTAGAACAGAGGCCCAAGGACTAGGAGCTGCCCAATATCTTACTCTCTTCCAAATCCCCTCCACCCCTACACCCATGTAATCTTCAAAGACAGCAAGAAATCTACAGCCCCAAAGATTTAGAATATCTCATAACATATAACCTTCCCCCATTATATTTCACTACAAATATCAATCATAATAAATATAATCTAAAATTTCTAGTCATATTTTATGAGGCAAAATCTCTAGTACCGTTTTCCTTGAAATATTTTCGAACAGAGAAAATTTCATAAAACTCAATCCTATCTTTGATCCATCTAAATTTCACTAGAAATCCTAAAAGCAATGAAAACATGTAGAGAACTAAAATTCATCAGACAAATAGATAGAAATGCATGAGCAAGTGGTTTGATCAGTTTAAAATGCATCTTGATAATCAATTGTTCATATACTAACAACAGTATGAACATACCTCAGCCACAGGCTGCTCCCTACATGCCTCCTTCCAAGTTGTAATGAACATCCTCAAAAGATTATTGGCAATTGAAAGATCAAGTTTAAGCATCTCGCTGATCTCCTTAGTTTCACTGTCACTTTCTGTAGGAAGAGCATCTTGCTCTACCTTCTCTCTCTTGCGCAACTTTGAGGGAACAGAGATAGGGCAGCTTAGATTTTCGTATTTTCTTTTCTTTTTAACTGACCCATTACTCTCATTATGCTTTTGGCTTGGAGAAGGGTGGTTTGACATGAGCGAAGACCTCTCCTCCACTTCAGACAAGTAAGAACACTTACCCTTTCTGTCAGAACTTTTCAGGGATTTTAGTGAGTCAATATGACCACCAGTACCATGGTCATTACCTTTGTCATCATGTAAATAATCATTAATACCTTCATCCTTTGATCTTGAAGAAACAAGTGTATCTTCATTTCCATTCACAACAGAACACAATCCAGATTGCTGCGAAATGGCGCGAAAATGTTTATCTAGCCGCTTTTTCAGCGAGGAGAAAATTGGTGCCTTCCTCCTAGATATTTTGGGAGACTTTTGCTTTAATTCCTGTAATGATTTCCATAAAGCTGCACGTTCTGAAGCCTTGGCTTCACGCATAGCAGAAGCATGCACCCTATGTCATAGAGTTCAATTCAATCAAGAGTGTAATAAACTATAACCGAAAAGTGACAACCAGATGATCTGAACACACAATATCATCATTCTGTCTCTATAAAAACTAAAATTATTAGAAGGGTAACTTCCTTCTATGGTACCTGAGGTATGGCCAATTGGCCAATTTGGTACCTAGTCTTCAAAATAGGACAATTTGATACTTGAACTTAGGCTCCGTTTGACCTTTTGGTACTTATGTTAATTTTTCAGTTAAATATAAGGATAAAATTGACATTTAGAATCTATTTATAAAAACAAAATAAAAACCATGAGTTTTGTGGGTCGATGACCATCAGCCCTAGGTCTTCATTATTTTTTGGGTCCTTTGGGAGAAAATGAACATGAATTAATGCTTTTGGGTTATGTTGAACTTCCATTTACTGCCTTCTGGTGTCATATACTCATACGACAAAACATACGCATGCAAGCAGTGAACACAAAACAATTCTTCACTAATGAGGGGTCACTTAAACTTCCTCCTAAATTCCTACTCCATACAGGTCCACAACAAAGCCAATAAACAACAACAATATAATGTTTGTAATGCAGAAGGCTTCTTTTTTTTTTTTTTTTTTTTTTGAGAATAATAATTTGTTTTAAGGTAACAGATTAAGAAGAGGAGTTTAACGAAGCCAGAGAGAAGTTAGATAAGTTATAAGTTTTAAAGATGCATTCAGATTAGGGAGTCCGAATTGCAGCATAAAACCACATATTACTAAAGTACTTAATTGGGTTTCTGATAACCTTCTAGTCTTCTTTTCAAAAATAAAGAGACAAACAAATAAATAAAAGATATTAAAGAGAGAAAGAGAGAGAGATAGAGAGAGAGAGAGAGATGCAGTTTACTTTTGGTTGAAAGAAGCAATTAATCTGGTGGTCTGAAGGTTACATGCTTTGTTTAGAAAACAAGGGGTAACAGATCTTTCCCCTTACAAAATTGTTCATATCAGAAGATGCAATGCCTATTTATAAAAAGAAGAAATAAATAGATAAGCAGATGTATAAGAAGCAAGATATGTGGCATACCCCAAACTAAATATTCGAATTCCAAGCTTTTCCTTGCCTGCAACAGGTCGCTTCGTAACAATGAAGTCCAAGAACCCCTCAACAGAATTTTCCTTAACTTTGGGCTTCTTTAGGTACCTACTGAGTAAATGTAGTATCTCCTCACTAGATATCTTAAAGACTTCAGTTGTTTCAGAATCCACAGAGAAATATTGCAAAACTAGTGGGTGTTGCAACAAAGGACCCAATCCAAGCTCTTCAAACTGCTCAATATCCTCATTCTTGCAGATTGCAACTTCCAAATCATACAAAGATGTAATTGTTCGAACTCCAACAAAGCAATGAATAAATGCATTTATCTAAGTACCAACAAAAGATGAGTAAAAATTGGCAGGAATTAATACATAAAAATAAAAATAAAAAGTTTTCAACAGACATATCACTCTTCATTTGGTTGCTGAGAAAACCACAAAAATGAAATTGAATGCTCCCGGTGCCCGTTTCAAGTTTTTTGACCAATGGAGTGGACCTAGACAACTAAGAGCTCGCGATTATAGACGGAAAACTTCCTGTCCAATCTTAAAATATTCAATCCTTAGTTGAACACCCCCAAAGCTATTGCAAACGAGTTATTGAAAACAAACTGATTGCCCCCATCGCTTGACTTCTATAACAATCACTGTAAGTATAACAATAATCATGTTCTTATCAAAAGTTGTTTTCAGATTATTACCAAGCAGTTTCTCAGCAACCAAACAAAGAATTTACCCTAGAGTAATTAAAAACACAAAAGACAGTAAATTGATGCAGCGTAATTAACTAGTTACCCTTCCTTCAGTGACCATGAGGCGGTGAAGAGACGGCACTTGCTCAACTTTGAGCCCCAAACAAGTCTCGGCATCAACACTGAGCATCAGAAGCGCAGACTGTAACACCTTCCAGGCCGAGACGTTCTTCCCGGCGGCGACAAGCTCGTCGCGAAGCCTCTCCACCGCACGGTCGATCTTCTCGAGCACCTCTCTCGGGTCCTCAGGCAAAT
This sequence comes from Rosa chinensis, assembly GCF_002994745.2. NCBI lineage: Eukaryota > Viridiplantae > Streptophyta > Magnoliopsida > Rosales > Rosaceae > Rosa > Rosa chinensis. The sequence goes on along the minus strand of NC_037091.1, from coordinate 38,828,529 downwards.
GCCTAGCCGAATTCGGGAGGTTCGGCGGGTCGGGCGCCTCGTTAGGGTTACGGGAGAAGCTCTGAGGGGGGAAGGGTGGAGTGGAGTGGGGGTTTTGCAGAGAGAAATTAGAGCTTGGGGTTGGGGTTGGGTAGTAATTGGAAAATGAGGAGTGTCCATAGTGGTTGGCGGGAAAGATATTGACGTCTATAGGGTGTTGGAGGGGGAAATTAGGGTTTGACGGTTGCGGCGGCGGCGGTTGAGGTTGAGGGGGATAGATGTTTAAATTGGTGGGGTTTTGGGGAGGAAAATTGGGGTAAGGAAATTGTGGGCGGGAGAGGTGAGGAGGTGGGTGTGCCCAGTTCCAGTCCCCACTGGAGGGGCGGAAGTGATGAGGGTAACCGGCCATCAATCACTGCATGGCGAGGAAACAAGAAACACGGGAGAAAAAAAAACCAGAGAGAGGAGAGAGGAGAGAGGAGAGAGGAGAGAGGAGTTCTGACTTCTGAAGGCCCACCTGCGTGGCGTTCTCCTAGTTTGCTCGATCACATTTCTAGTTTTTTTTTTTTTTTTTTTTTGTTGAGGTTATATTCAAATCTATTCTCCGACTTATTTTACATATAACCAAAATATGTTATTTACACTTCCTTAATTTTCCAAAATGTTCATCGTCTTTAATCAATAAAAAAAAAATATTTTTGAGAGTTTCTATTCATACCTCCAAAATTAATATTTTTAACTACTAAATCTACAACAAAAAATAGTGATAATGTCTTGATGAAAAGAGAGACCTAGCAGAGCGCTCTGCTAGGGTTTGTGGAGCGGCAACCCTTTCTTATTCGTCGTGACCTATACCTACTCCATTCATGGAGAAAATTTCAGGCTTCAGTCTCTTCATCTTCGTCTTCGTTGTCTTCGGAGACAGTGTGTCTTTTGAGGGGAGTTTGGGCGCTGCTGGGGTTGTGTCGGTGGGCCAACAAACTGTTGGGACGACATCAGAGGATGGCGATGATTACTGGGAGGAGTGGGATTCGGTAGAAGCCATAGTGATCTCTGCAGGCTGCATCTTTTCAACGGTGCTGCTGACGCGGTGTGATGCCCCAGAAATTCGTATTTATTTTCCGAGGATTTTCCGGAATTTAAATTATGGGTATCGGACGGTTTCGTGGCTCGTGGACGGAGCGGAAGTGTTTTGGACGAATTTTTATTCGTAAAGTGTGGAATTAGGGGGGTTTCAAGGTTGACTTTTGATACGTTGAGATTCTCCAAAAACTTCCTTCACGAAAGTTGTAGAGCGCATCGATACGAGTTCGTGGACATGCGGAACGCGAGAATCGGAGTTCGTATGAGAAAGTTATGGCCATTGGAAGGAATTTCCATTTTAGTATAAATAGAAGTTTCCCAAGTTGGAAACTTACTATTTTCATTTCTTCCATTTTCGGAAGTTACTTTCTCTCTCTCTTCTCTCTCGGTTGCTACCTTCAGAATCGAAATAATCCGACTGACCCGACCCGGACCCGGTCGATCCGACCCGACTTTTCCGGCCAACTGCGGCGGTCTCCGGCGACGAAACTTTCCAGATAGGATCGTCTCCTCCGTCTGGTCGTCCCTGTGGTGTCCTCTAGCACCGATTCTCGGTGGTAGCGGCGGTAGAAGGCGGTGCAGGTTGGTGTTTTCGGACCCGGCCGGAAAACACAACTCCGGCGACTTCATGGCTTCAACGATTCCTTGGTTGAGCTCAGAATAGCTTCGCCGATCGATCCTTGGTGGTTGTTTGGATCGATTCACGTGAAACTTCGATCAACTCGGATTGGATTACTGTTCACGGCTTGTGAGGTAGTTTTCGATCCCTTAAGCTTGTTTTCTGACTTCGATCCAGTTATGAAAGTTCACAAGCATGCTTAGATGAAGCTTTTTGATGTTGGGAGTTTTGTGAAATATTGAGTTTTTGGCCGGCGGCGGTGCACCACCGTCTGTGGTGGCGTTCCGGCGGTGTTCCGGCCACTTAAGGAATTGGTTTTGGTATTATATATGTTCTACTCGTTGATACGAGCGTTTCGATATATAATATGCAAATTTTGGAATTCGTATGGAATTGTTATGATTTTTGCAATTTCATACCGATCGATTTATTCGATCCTTGAGGATTTGAGCGTCCGATCGACTTGTGGTTTGGTCACATCGATCGTGGACGTATTCCGAGGAATTTGGGAGGTCTCGGATGTGGTTTCGCCTCATTTGGCGTCACCTTGGGAATTTTGGTTCGATTTAGGGTTTCGAACGTTATCCCTTGTGATTCGTTGACTGAATGAGAGCTGTAATTCCTTAGGTACGTGACGTAGTACTCCTTGGACGGCTATTTTGTGGATTGGCTGCCTTGTCTTGAATTGAAGACGCAGCAGGAGTTTCGAGGTGAGTAATCTCACGATGTTCATTCACGAACGGGTTTACCATATTGTCTTGGAGTTATGAGATTAACTGTGACTATAGTTGGTATTAGTGGCTTTTCTGTGTGGATGGATGACTATGTGTGTATATATATATATTATGGGATGTATATATATACATATATATTCATGTATTAGTGGCTTTGTGATGTATCTTTGTGATGATTGTCATGTAAAGCTTGTGTAGAAATATCTACGTGGCTTGTGTAGGAATATCTATGTGATGAATCGATGACATTAGTTTGATGAATCTTTGTGATGATTGTCATGTAAAGCTTGTGTAGAAATATCTGTGTGATGAATATGTGCGATGATTGCTATCTGTGTGATGACTAGCAATGAATCTATGTGATGATCGCTATCTATGTGATGACCGGCGATATCTGTGTGATGAATATGTGGGAGGATTGCTATCTGTGTGATGACTAGCAATGAATCTATGTGATGATCGCTATCTATGTGATGACCGACGATATCTGTGTGATGAATATGTGCGATGATTGCTATCTGTGTGATGACTAGCAATGAATCTATGTGATGATCGCTATCTATGTGATGACCGGCGATATCTGTGTGATGAATATGTGGGAGGATCGCTATCTGTGTGATGACTGGCGATATCTGTGTGATGATTAGTTAGATGATCGCTATCTATGTGATGACTGGCGATATCTGTGTGATGATTAGTTAGATAATCGCTATCTGTGTGATGATCAGTAGGATGATGGCAATCTGTGTGATGATCGATGAAATCTGTGTGATGATCAGTGTGATGACAGCTCGGTAACGGAGTTGAATTGTTATTAAGTTAACAGAGATCGAGAGGACTGCTGTGATGGTCGGGGTTACCTACAGACGTCTGAGTGTAGGATTACTATGACTCGAATTGCTTGACTTAGTGTGACCTCCTGAACTAAATTATATGCAGGGGTTACTATGACTTGTTTTGCTTGTTTTGAAATGTGATTGCCTTGTTTTCTTCTTGATTTGATTGATTGATGGTTTGATTTATCTTGAAAACCATAGTGGTGACGATTGTGCTCTGTGTGAGGATATGAAGGTGATTCATTGTTTTCACCTTGATGTCATGTTGATGACAAGGTTTCCGGTGGGAAGGAAATGAGTGTGATTCTTGTGACTCACCGTTGTGCGTCAAGGGATTTTTCAAACATTATCTAAGGAGGTTTTGTTTGATGGGGAATTTGTGTAATGAGATGCTAGGTTGAGAATCTGAGCATGTAGTTTAGTCACGAGTTGACCTATGTAAGCATGAGATGGAAGAGTGAAGCAGATGGCTGTAGGTGTGAGATGTATGCTTATCGTTGTTTAGGTTGGGGTGACTTGAGAAATGTGTTTTGCTTTGTGGTTTTGAGTTACTCATACGGGCTTGCAAAAGCTTACCGGGTTTGTTGTGTGGCAACCCGGTACACCATTCCAACGGTGTAGGGGTTATTTCTGCAGGTCAGGTTGATCGTGGCTGATGCTGAGGTAGCGTGCTTGCAGCTTAACGGTAATAAGTCAATTTTGTGACCTTACCGTTATAGAGACTTCCGTTTGTAGTGAGCTCTGAGGAGTATTTACGTTTTATTTTGTTGTTGTCAATTTAATTCGTAAACTCATGTGTTGTGTGACTCTGTGGGGCGAGTCAATATAGAATTTGTGGGTTCAGGGCATCAATATGTACTTGGGTTATAAGGGAATAAGTTTCTAAGTATTTTGTATTGGTGGCTGAACATTTCACGCATATATAATTATGGGGTTATATATCGATTTATTTTGTATAAAATCAGGGGCGTGACACGCGGTGGTCAAATGGTGGTTGCGAAAGGGGTCTTTCCTCCGGCCGGATTGCATGAGGCTAATGTTGTCTCATCCTACTTGTGGATCTATGCTTGGTGGCGACCTTTTCTGGGAAGCCGGCGATCTTCAAAGTCAGCATTATGAGGCAGACATTGGCCCATCAATTAGCGGCATGGTGGAGACTTGGTGTGTCACTGGCGGCAGGATCGAATGCCCAGATGAATTGGGTACTGGGGAACGACCTAGTGGGACTCTGGGCTCAAGTTGACTTTTTGGACTTGGGCTTGAGCTACAATGGGTGGACAAGAGCAATTGGTTTTGGGCCTTCACAGTTTTGGATCTAGATCTGAGATCCGGGTGATTTTTGTAAATGGATTCAGATCTTGGATCCGGATGGACTTTGGGCTTGTACCGCGACCCATCATCTTTTGTGGGCTGATTGTTTGTTAGAATGGCTTGGAATTCCTGTGCATTACTGGTATTGAATTCGGGACCCAAGTATTTGGTATTTATTTGTGAAAGATCGTCTGCCAACATGGCCATGTTCTGAAAACCTTGGCCAAGTTTGATCTTTAGGGGGAAGATTGCCCCATGTTCTGCGTTGAATTGGCTTTTGTAAAGTTGTGCGTTGAATTGGCTTTTGTAAAGTTGTGCGTTGGACTTGCATGGGTAGTAAAACCATCGACTACTCAATTTACTACTCATGGGTAGTAAAACCATCGACTACTCAATTTACTACACGGCTACAATCCGTAGTGTAAAATCAGAGCTGCGTTTCGACGTTGCTGCTCTTGCATTTTCAATTCTTTGTATTTTAGATGCAATTTTTGCATCCTTTTCCTTTCGCACTTTTATTTCTTTATTGATGCCTTTTGAGATCGTTTTGCCGTAATATTTCAATTTCAATAAATGGCTGACCTCATTTTACTCAAAAAAAAAAAAAAAAACTCCAAAATTGGTAGTTGGCCCTCCTTCAATTTTTAAATTTTTTTTTTTTTATCGAGATTACAGGGTTCCTCAAAGACTTCCTAGGCTCATAGACTAATTTGTGCCGGGGGATCATGTCAGAACGCTTCCTTCCCCCTGGCCACCAAGAATATATTGGGATTTAACTCCAATAAGTATCCGCGGGATTCAAACCCGGGTGTGAGGATTCCACACCTGGAGGCTCTTACTAGAATTTCGCAATCCTATTTTACATTTAAATAATACAAAGAAAAAAAAAACAAAAACAAAAAAAACTCTAGGTGGTAGTCGTCTTTCTGTATGCTGCTTTTGTGAATAGTTTTAAAAAGGGGAAATGATCATTTACCCAATTTTAGCTTAAAAATTGCCCACTTACCCAAACACTCTAAGAGATTATTTCCCTAATACCCAATTACGTATTTTTTTATTTATTTTTATTTATTTTTGGGACAATTTTCCATCTCCTAATTTGTCACTTAGAGAGAGAAGTGATCGGAGACCTTGCTAGACTCCGGTGACCAGTGGCCGGCCGCGGACTCCGGTGACGGGAATCCGACTACCGGTGACCGGAATCCCGAATCCGGCTACCGGACCGGTGACCAGATTCGGGCGTCTGATTTTATTACCCCCCAATAATACCCATTAATCATATTATTGCCCCCCAATAATTATATTATTGCCCCCCAATAAACATATTATTGCTCCCCAATAAACTTGTTATTGGGAATCAATAATTAGTGAAAAATGAAGATGTTTTGAATTTTGAAAGCTTTCGGAGGTTTATCCAAATAAATAATTTTATTATTGCCCCAATAAACATTTTATTGCCCCTCAGTAATCTGATTATTGCCCTCCAATAATCATATTATTGCCCTCAAGTGAATTGCATAAACTCCCAAAACCAAAATGAATACACTACAGACACAATTGATCAATTTATATGTTCAATTGTACACGTTCACTTTTTTTTTTTCCTTCCTCATTCTTGGAGGTCAAAGTATACCAAAAAATAAAAATGCTCTGGGCACCCATCGGAGTGTGAGGCCAGCTGGTTTTTTTGCCGGTGCTTCCCCGGCGGCGGTTTGGAGTTCGTGACTGGATTGGGCGGCGGGTTGGGTTGGGTTGGGTTGGAAGATGCGACCGGGTTGGGTTGGAGAACTAGCCGATGATTGGCTTATCTCAGGCCTGGAGACTGGAGTCGGGTCGTGTTCGTCTTTCTCAGTTGGAAGGAGTGGTCGGGGCGTGGTTGTGTAAGGGGAGCGGAGTCGAATCGGGCTGGGATCGGAATCAGATCCCCGTTGGGGCTGAGTTGTGGCAATGGGCGTTGGATCGGTGGTTTGGGCGACGACGGCGCTCGGAGGTTCAATTTGGATCCTAATGTAGTGCTCCGATCTTGGGGCTGGCTTGGGGTGGGACCCATGACGGTTGAGATCATCTCTGATGGCGGTGGAGACTTGATGGATGTGTTGGCCCGAAGCTGGTGGTGGGGCGCCGGAGCTGCCATGGCAGAGAGAGAGAGAGAGAGGACCGTGCTGATCGGAGGGATGAGAGAGAGAGAGAGATATGAGGCAGAGAGAGAGAGAGAGGACCATGCAGATCGGAGGGATGAGAGAGAGAGAGATATGAGTGTAATTTATAAATTAAAATGAGGGCAATACTGTCAAACACAGTTAGATTGGGTAAATTTTAACCCCATAACTCTTGGTGGAGTAAGTGGGCAATTTTTAGGCTAAAATTGCGTAAGTGGTGACGGCCCCTTAAAAAAACTCAATAAGGAGGTATCTTGTCGAGGAGGGTATATATCTCGTCTAAAAAAAGATATCTTGTCGAGGGGCCCATCAAGGAAGATCTTGATATGGTAAATTCCTTCGAGGATAGATCAGAATTCATCAAGGAAGATCTCGACAAAGTACTCTTCAAAGAGTATCTCGGTAAGGTAAAATCCTTCGAGGATGATTTCAATGAGGTGACCAATTTCTTGACCGCCAAAGCTTTCTCTCCCGCTCCAGTCTAATGAAGCAGGTGAGGAGATTTTTTATTGAATTTTTCAAGAACTTAATGTCAAAACCTTTTACCAACGTATATTTTAGAGTTACGTGAAGACTACTACTACTCATAGAGGAAAGTAGAGACTTTCTATTTTCCTCTTTTGTGTCATTATTGGTAATACACATGAGTTGACAAAGTCAATTATTACTTGAATGAATAAAAAGATTCAAATGTTAATTTTAGAGGTATGAATAGTTTTTATTTTTTTTAGAAAAAAAAAAGGGTTTTTGTCCATTTACCCTAATTTTATAGTCAATGTTCCCACTTACCCCAGCAACTTTTTTTAATTCCCCTCTACCCTAAACACTCTAAGGATCTATTTCTTTTTACACAACATTTCTATTTTAATATATTTTTGTTCACCTTTTTACCCTTTTGTTAACGACCTAGTCTTTCAGCCCCAGTTTGAAATCCCGAGGTAACGAATAGAGAGAACTTCTGCTTAGAGAGAGAAGCTCTGGTTCTGGTGCGATAGAGAGAGAAGCTCTGGTTCTGGTGCGATAGAGAGAGAAGCTCGCAATGGAGAGAGAAAGAAGCAATGTCGCTTTGGATTTCAACCATGCTGCAGCTCGGTTTGAAACGATTTCAATTCCGTTTCTTCGATTTTTTTTTGTTTTTTTGTATCCTTGTTTGCTATTCATCTCGATTGAGTCTGAGGCTGATTTTTTGAATATGAGTTTTGTTTTCCTGTACTTTTTTTATTTCCGACTTATTGCGTTAATTTTGGTCTGTGTTTCGTGAATTTCATCTATAATTTGGTTCGATTTGCTATTTTTCATGCTTATAAGTTTGTTGTGCTAAGTTTTAATCTGTTTCGGTGTGGTAAGTTTGTTGTGATTCTGTTTTGAAACGGTTCAATGTATTCTGGTATTTGTTAATCGTCTATTGCCAGTCAATATTGGTTTACATAGCTGCTTTTCTTCTTTTTTTTTGGATGAATTGTTGTTCACGGTGTTGATAATGATGTGATTTGGTAGCTTCTGACATGATTTTGGTCTTTTGAACCGTATATTGCCCCCCAGTAGACCCATACTGGGGGTCAATAGAGGATTGAAAAAGCTGCTTTTCTTCTTTTTTGATACTCTTAGTTGTTACTGAAGTTCAGTAGTACGTGTTTAGTAACTTGTTTCGGTTTTGAAAAGACATTTTATCTGAGTCCCATCTATTGGGGGTCAGTATGTGTCTATTGGGGGGCAATAGTGGTTTGATTTATTATTTTTTTTATTTATTATTTTTGTTTTTTTATATACAGGACTATGGATGCTTCCTTAGCTGTTAAGTGCACTCATTCTGGACAAAGTTTCATGTTTTGTATTAATCAATATATGAGCTATGCTCATTTGTTTGAATACATTTGTGAACGGTTCAAGTTTTCTGCAACTGATGATATTGAGCTTCATTATTCGCTTCCTGGATGCGCTATTTTTTTTCTTCGCAATGATGATGATTTCAAGATGCTGTTTAGCGGTGCCAAGATTTACAAGTTGGATTGTGTTGATATTATGGTGTTGAAGAATAGTGTAATTTGCAGCAAAAAAGATTCTGTTTCATTTGAAGATAGCTGCTCTGGTATTGTGGATGAAGATGATTACCTCACTGAGGCATTTAGGACTGAAGTTCAAAAGTCTTACTTGTCAAATGAGTGGGCTAGTTACATTCAATGTGTAGGGCAGAAATTTCGTGGCGGTTCCCCCGAGTTTCGAGACAAGCTCAGAAAGTATGCTATTGAAGTTGGGTTCAGCTTTGTATTTATTAGAAATGACTGGGACAGAATTCATGCAGTTTGTTCGAATTGGGGAACCGAAGGATGTGAGTGGAATGTCCATGGTTATGTTTTGCCTGCAAATGGTTGCTTTATTATTGGTGAGTTGGACAATGTCCACTCTTGCAAAGGTGTTCTTCGAAAACAAAAACATGAGCTTTTGGGATCGAAAATTGTCAAGTCATGTATTGAAGAGGACATTAGCTATAACTTGTCATTGAAGCAAAGGGAAATTATCAGCAAGTTCAAGTCAGCTTATGGGTTTGATATATCATACAAGGTTGCTTGGAAAGCAAAGCAGAAGGCTAGGGAAATGATTTATGGTTCTGAGGCTGATTCGTTTAACATGTTAACATGGTATAGGGAAGCTGTATTTGAGACGAACCCGGGATCTTCTTTTGTTTTGGAAGTTGATTCATCGAGTAATCGGTTCCAGAGGCTTTTCCTAGCTTATGCGGGCTGTGTTCGTGGCTTTGAATTTTGTCTTCCCATCTTGTATGTCGATGGGACTTTTGGGAAGAGTGTCTACAAGGGGCAGATACTTTGTGCAACCGGAAAGAATGGAAATCATGGTATTTTTCTCATGTCTATGATTTTTTATTGGTATTTTTGTTGAAAATGTGTTGCGGCACGCTCCCTCTGGCGGTGCAGCGGCACGCTGCAATCGTGTATTGTCCCCCAATAGACGTCTATTGACCCCCAATAGACATCTATTGACCCCCAATATACTCACTTTTTTTTCCTGTTTTCTGTAGGTTTCTTTCCTCTTGCAATGTGTGTCTGTGATTCTGAGACTGATGCTAATTGGTCCTTTTTCTTCCAACACTTGAAGAACTTGCTGGAACCTCAAGGTAGAAAGATCACTTTTATTAGTGATCGCGGTGTTGGACTGTTGAGTGCTTTCGACAAGATATTTCCTGGTAATCCTCATCTTTTCTGTTACAAGCACTTGGTGCATAACCTTATGACTAAATACAACGGTAAAGGCTCTTCTGTTTTGAAAGATGATGTTAAAAAGAAGTTTTTTGAGTTGGCATATTCATGCACTGAAAAGGAATATCGTTTTCATTTGAGAGAGTTGAGAGAAGCTGGTGGTGCTGATATTATAGATCCGTTTCTTGCTGATCTGCCTGTTCAAAATTGGTGCCGTGCATTTTTCCCTGGATGCCGTTATGGAATTATGGCTAATAGTATAGCTGAATCTTTTAATGCTTGGTTTGCTGTTGAACGGGAGATGCCAGTGTACACTATGCTTGATCAGACTCAGATTAGGGTGATGCAGATGATGGGCGAGAGGAGAGACGAGGCACAGCTTTGGACCTCGCAACTTACTCCTGTTATGGAGGGTCGTTTGAAAGAAGGTATGGAGAAAGCTTGCCGTTTCAATGTGCATTACTCCCATACAAATGTTTATGAGGTTAGATCAAAGTATTCTTATGTTGTGGACCTTGGAACTCCTTCGTGCTCATGTAAAAAATGGGAGATTAACTGCTTCCCTTGCTGCCACGGTCTTGCTGCAATTCAAGCTGCCTCATTGGATGTTTATGCTTTTATGGATAAGTATTTTTATGTTGATTATTACAAGAAGTGTTATGATTTTCCAATTTATCCAATATCTAATGTTGATATGGCTTCTTCGGAATCTGCAAGTAATGACTACATACTTCCTCCAAATGCAAAAAGGCCTCCCGGGAGGCCTAGGCTCAAGAGGTTCAAGTCTAGAGGAGAGTGTGAAAAGAAGCTCATTCGTTGCGGCCGATGTGGCAAAATGGGACAGCATAACAAGAAGACCTGCACTGAACCTATTTGAATTTGAATGTAAAGCTGTCAATTGTTTTAGCATTCTGACCGGCTGTATTGGGGGGCAGTAATAGGCTATTGGGGGCAATAGATGATTTTATCCAGGGTCAGTTTAACATTTTTTGGTGTCAAAGATTATTGACATTGATTGGTACTTCAGTTTTGTTGCTGACTGATAAATTGATTCATTTTTTCCACTGTGATGTGACCCTACATTAAATGTCTATTTGGGTGCAATATAGCTTTTCGGCACACAATAGAACCTGAATGTTTGAGGGTTGTTGTTTTACAGTTGTGAAATTTTTAACACTTGCACATTCAAATGTAGTTTGATATTCTATTTGTGTTACTTCTAACCCTCTAACCAAGCTCTATTGGGGGCCAATAGACCTCTATTGCCCCCCAATACAACCTGGTTTCTAAGGAGTCAAGGCATCATGTTTGTAATAGGGGCCTGTAATTTGAATATCAACCTGTGTCCTATGCACAACCATAGTAAATGAAGATAAATTCTTTCAAGTTGACAGAAATTAAATTGAAAAGATGTCAAATCATCCGAAATTATTCCAAATCAAAGTAAGTTCAACAGAAAGTAACTACTTAAAATATTCATTTTCTATTTTTTTGGCTCTCCTACAGCATCTGCAGTTTCAGCAAGGTATTTTTCGACGCTCCAAGCACTTTCCTCCTTTGCAAACCTCTCAAGAATTGTTTTCCTCATGTCATTGCCTTTCTTCTTGCTGGGTTGCACTCCGTGAACTATGCTTTCCATGAAATGGATCATAAATGGCCCACAGTCATCCCTGTAAAGCAAGAATTTCAGGGACAGATCCATAAAGAGAGTTCCTATTGCCCCCCAATAGACACATATTGGGGGGCAATAGACAGACAATTTGCACAAATTTATCAATTAAACTGTCTTCTTTTATATCAAAAATAAAGAGTAAAGGATTTTGAGGCACTTACGAACAGGATTTCTGCTGAGGGCAGTTCAAGTCTTCTACAAGCTCATAGTCATTTTCCCCGATTTGATTATCCAAGATCCACCTTCTGACCTCTTTCTCTCTTGGTGTCATTTCTTCAACCTCAGTGACAAGTTCTCCTTTACTGTCCTCACCTTTGCACTTCTCTCTTGTGTTCTCTTGATCCTGGCTGTCACCTGGAAATATTGTCCCTGTCACCTTCACGTCGTGTATGAACCTCCTTATGTGCTTAACCTGTTTAAATGCAGATATATAAAGCATCAACAAACTTTCCAAATTCCACCATTTGAAAAATAAACATTTTTTTTGATATGGTTACTTACCACCCAGTTTGCGTTGTTGTAATATTGGTTATCTTTTGTCCATTCCTTCTTTTGTGGCAGCATAGAGTTCATGTGAACAAACTGCTTTTTCTCATTGTCGATGACAAGCAGTGTGTAGTGCTGGCTGTAGTAATGGTGTATTGGGATAATCACCTTGGGGTAGCTGAACTTACTCCACAGTTCTTCGATCAGGAATAACTCTATTTCAATATCGTGGCCTTTGAAGTCGTCTTTGAGAATGTTCTTGCCTTCTTTTTGAAATCCGCTAGTTTCTTTTCGTGTTGAACTGCGTAAAACTGCACAAAGAGTAAACACATATGAAAGCATTGAATTGTTTACTTAAATATGTTTTTCGGATGTGGTGCAGCGCGAGCTGCTAGTTTTGTTTCGTTGCTTACCGCTGCTTCGATGTTTAGTAATCCAATCTGAGTGTTCGTTTCTTTCATTTCCTTCTGCAATATTTCAGTGTAAGCCTTGACCACCTGCAATTGTTCAATTTGATTTTTAGTTAGTATTATATATGTGAAGAACATTACCTATTGCCCCCCAAAATAGCCATATTGGGGGCCAATAGACGTCTATTGGGGGGCAATATACGTCTATTTGGGTCACATAAAAACAAACAGGTTAAGCTTCTTACATTAACATCCAGATCTTTCTCTTCTACGATAATCTTCATGTCTCCCCTGGTTACCCCTAGTATTCCATTTTCACTGCTCCAGTAGACATATCTGCGTAAACAGAAAAATATGTAGTTAATATGGGTTTGTGAAGTATTCATGGTTTGAAAGTTATGCTATGCACTCACGTATTGTCATCCACCATCTCAAAGAATTGCTGGTAGTGTCTTGCTAGTTCAGGCTTTAATGTTTTCCATGTGTACTTCTCACAATTCACCTCTTTTATTTGTATTTGGTGCTGCACTTCTTTTCCTTTCTGAATTTTTGTTGGCGGCTTCGGTTGTGCTTTCTTTTTCTGCTTTGGCTGTTCCTGTGCAGCAGTCTTTCTTTTCTTTTCATAAGTCTTCAGGATCTCCGGTGTGTCATACTCAAAGTCATCGTCCTTGTCCTTCACAGCTGCCTTTCTCTTTTTTACTTTCACATTCCTCTCGATTGAATGCATGTCAACCGTTTTCTTCTCCCTGGGGACCGATGGTACTGCCATTTCTGTTCCTCCCTCAGGCATTTCAACCGTCTCAGCTGCTTCCAGTATTTTCGACACAAGTTGATCTATTTTTTCTGATTCCATCTCATTTAGTGTGACCAAATGTGTATCCTCAATCACTTCCCGTTCTGGACTCTTGTAAGATATTGGAGATGCATTAATTGGATCTGCTGCCCTTGGTTCTTCGTTGACTGGTGTTTGAGTGTCATATTCTGCAAAGTTCCCCGTAGATTCCCTCCTGTGATCTTTCTCGGTCGACACCTGCACCATCTGTTGTTGATTATTTTGTTGCTCACTGCTTTTCAGGTCAGGGTTCCTGCTGGTTCCTTTCGCCAAACATTTCTTCAGAGCTTTTATGTGGTTCTGGTGCGATCTGTTTTCCTGCATCACCTCAGTCATTTTTTTCTCCATACTCTCAATTTTCTCATCAGCAACAGTAACCTTTTTCCAAAGCTCCCTAATATGGTTTGCAAGCCCCTCATTTGCTTCCAATAGTTTCTTCATTTGCTTCTCCATTTCCTGTTTTTCACCATTGTCTTCAATCACTCTATCCATTTCTTTTAGCAGAACTTTCATGTTACCAGTAAGCCTTATGGTCTCCTCTTCCTCGTCTTGGCTCGCTTGGGGAACCTGTAACCAATGAAACAACACTTGAATCAAAAAAATAAGAAAAAACCACTAATGTCTATTGGGGGGCAATAGATGTATATTGGCCCGCAATAGACACCTTATGAACCCAGTAATGGGGGCCAATAGATGTCTATTGCCCCGCAATAGACCATTTGTTCAATTCCACTATAATTGCTAACTTACCCAGTTGTTGAAACTTGGTGTTTCTTGCTCCTCCTCCGTATCCGACAAGTTGATGTAGCAATGTTCTAACCAAGGCCCTTCTTTTATCAACTCCTCTGGCCAGTCTGGATTCTGATGGAGCTTCTGCAGGTTGAACAGCTCCTTTATCGACCACCTCACAAATCTCGGTTTCTCATCCTCCATTCCTGGAATCCAGTTTCTGATCTTGGTCTTCTCCAAGAACCAGTACTGTTACCAAAATTATATTTGTCAGTAAATGAATAACAGACAACCAATACGTGTCTATTGCCCCCAATAGACACGTATTAACCCCTGTATTGGGGGGCAGTAGACATGTATTGGGGGGCAATAGACCAGAAAATTAGTATTGTACTTACATATATGAGAATGATGCAGCCAGAAAGAGTCGTTGGATGATCTTTTCGGTACCTCTGAAGGCCATCCAGCAGAAAATCTAGTACCATCTTGGCCCAATTGAAACTGTTTATGTTATCTATGTCTTCACAAGCGTTGATGAGGTCCCATGTCAAGGTTGTCGATGTCCTGCTGAAGAAGAATGCATTGAAGAGGTACATGATAAGCAGTGCCGCAATTATCTTAGGATCAGCGTTCTTCTTCTTGCCGAGCTCCTTGCTGAGTTTGTTTTCCAGATCAGGTTTTATTACTGTTTCTTTCCTCATGTTGACGTCAAATATCGAAGATGCCTTCCGTTCCTCCTTGAGCACCTTCTTGCTCAGGTCCCATTCAATACCAGTTGTTGGCAGGTCAAACAATTCATTTATGTCCTGCAATGTTATTTCCATTTCTGTCTCCCCAAACACAAACTTGGCTTTTTTAACATCAAAGTACTTCAGTATAATCTCCAAGTCGGCCTCATGTTTGTGGAGCTGAGTTTCTGTAAGCTTCTTCTCATAGAATGGTCTGATCATCCCCCAAAATACAGTAGTACTCAAAATATCCCAAGCCCCTTTAGGTATTTTCTCTCTATATGTGTCAATCAATCTCCAGAAAGCACTTAGAGTGCATTTCTGTTGCTTCCACTGGATCTTTGCCTTTTCTGTTGTCTTTGTGTTCCTCCTTTCCCCTTTCTTTGTCTTTTCCTCTTTCGTGTTTGACTTTTCCCGTTTGATCTTCTTTTTCGTTGGCTGTTCGGCCTCGTCTTCATCATACTCTTGTTTCTTTTTGCTCCTTAGACTCCTTGTCTGCACATAAAACCTTTGTGTTGTTTCTCGGTCATCATCCTCCTCCTCCTCTTCCTCCTCCTCTTCTTCTTCTACTTCTTCGTCATTACTAGAAGTTTCTTCTTTTCTTCGTGATGACTTCCTAGACTTTATCACTTCCATCCTTTGCCGAAGTGTTTGTTCTTCTGATCTTTGTGTTTCGTCCATATTTTCTTCAAAGATGCAGTTGAATTGTGGTCGTTTGGTTCTTGGCATTCTACTAATAAAGGAAAGAAGAACAATTCATTATTGCACATCCACATTCAATTACTGAACCCCATTAAACATCTATTATCCCAAAACAATAGCCTCTATTGGGGACCAATAGACATGTATTGGTCCCCAATAGAGATATATAATCTCCAACAGAAGCTTCTATTGGAGAATAGAGGCATCTGTTTTGGCATAATAGACGTCTATTGCCCTAGTAGACATCTATTGTCCCGAAACAGAAGGTTCTTTCAGGGCAATATACATCTATTGGCCAACAACAGAAGCCTGTATTGGGGACCAAAACAGACGTCTATTGCCATAGTAGACATCTATTGTCCCGAAACAGAAGGTTCTTTCAGGGCAATATACATCTATTGGCCAACAACAGAAGCCTGTATTGGGGACCAATAGACGTCTATTGCCCTAGTAGACATCTATTGTCCCGAAACAGAAGGTTCTTTCGGGGCAATATACATCTATTGGCCAACAACAGAAGCCTGTATTGGGGACCAAAACAGACGTCTATTGCCCTAGTAGACATCTATTGTCCCGAAACAGAAGGTTCTTTCGGGGCAATATACATCTATTGGCCAACAACAGAAGCCTGTATTGGGGACCAATAGACGTCTATTGCCCTAGTAGACATCTATTGTCCCGAAACAGAAGGTTCTTTCGGGGCAATATACATCTATTGGCCAACAACAGAAGCCTGTATTGGGGACCAAAACAGACGTCTATTGCCCCAATAGACATCTATTGCCCCGAAACAGAAGCCTGTATTGGGGACCAATAGACATGTATTGGTCCCCAATAGAAGCTTCTGTTTTGGGACAATAGACATGTATTGCCCTGAAATAAGCTCACAATACATGTTCATTTTCATATTTTTCAATTTTTGTGTCCCCGGTTAACATAAAACATGAATTTGTAATAGATTTGAAACCGAAATCCTAGATTTTTCTAATTTTGAAACATGAAAATACTATTTTTCTCATTTGCCCACTCGATTAACCAAACCTAGGCTATGAACAAGTTCAATCTCACAGAAAGGTAAAGAATCTGAAACGGAACAGAGATTTCCACTCACTTTCTATAATACCGAAGCCGGAGAACGTTGAATCGACGCCGGAGAACGTTGAATCGCCGCCGGAGTTGGTCTAGATAGCAGAGTTGGTGGAGAAACTGCGAATCGAGAGTGAGAGAGAGATCGAGAGCGAGAGCGAGTGCGAGAGAGAGAGCGCGTTATTTTTTTTTTTTTTGAAACTGAAAAATGGTGGAAAACGAACCGCCATAAAGGAGTGAAGGTGGGTAAAATTGTCTTTTTCACTCACGTTTGGGTTAGTGGGAACAGTTTTTTCTTTCTGGGGCAACTGGGCCAAAATTTCCCAATTTTGGGGCTGATGGTCATGGACCCAAAAAAAAATTATGGTATAAAAACTTACCAAAAGAAAAATGAACAACAAAATTGTGTAACATTTGATCATGATGTAAATTGTGTAACATTTGATCATGATGTTTAAGAATCAAAAATCGTTTTACACTAACATTCATAATTGATATTTACGCATTTATATGATTTAGGTTAAACCAAAAGTAAACCGCAAAATTAAAAAACGAACTAAAATACTTGATAAACCTAAGCTACAACAAATCGGAGATTACCGAGATCACAAATGTGAAGCCGAACTTCAGCTATAATCTTTATAACGGGTGCACTGTATTTTGTGGTCAAGTATATCGAGTACACTTCATGTAGTCATGGAGCGAGTTTCAGGACACAATGGTAAATTCCTTCTGCGGCTCAAGCACCAAGACAACCAACTTCAGCTTGCAATCCTGGTCCTGTAGCTCCTGGTTGTTATGCTTCATCAGTAGTTTCTCCAGATTGTTGTACACTCTCACCGTCGCAACATTATAATCTGATAAAATGACATGAGCAATACTGAAAGCTTCACCCTGCTCAACTGCAAATTGCAACTGTCTCACTGACATTTCAAACCAGTCTTTGGTTGGATTTCTGGTTGCTTTAACTTCAATGAACTCTTTTCTGTCTTCATTCTCCCCTACCACTATATCATACGGTAGCCTTGTTTCACTATGCTCATTAACCCACTTCACAGCTGACTTGCCAGCTTTCTCAATGAAGTATTTAAAAGCAGCAAGCTCGCCTAGTCTCCCAGTTTCCTTTGCTTGTATTGCATCAGGTGTGCAAGTACTAAGACGATCTCTCTTGCCAAAGTTAGATGTGCCCCACTGAGGAGTATCTGTAACAGGAATCATATTATCCGACCGTTTAACAAATCCATCATAATTATCATCCCCCTTCTTTTGTAAGTCACTTCTAGGCTGTAAAATTGGTGCCCGTGTCCTAAAGCCATTTGCACAAGTATAATGATACCTTGGTGCAGTTCTCCAATCACAGGTGGCCAGCTTTCCGCTTTCCTTCCATCCAAATTTCTAACATTATTGGCTTCCCTGCCATTCTCTATTGGCCGTGCGACTTGTTCTACCTTTTCTGTCTTACACAATTTGGGGGGCACAGAGATTGCAGTTACAAGATTTTCAGATTTTCTCTTCTTTTTAACTGAGTCATTAGGCTCTTTGTGCTTTTGGCCGCCACTATCTGGGGAAAGCTGGTCCAACCCAAGCCGTTGTATCTCTTCTATTGCAGATGGGTAAGGACAGCTGCTCACACGGTCAGACCTTCCACCAGATTGTGATGAGAAGTTAACCACACTGCATGTGACCTGGTCACAATTATAATCTTCTTCATCATGTAAATCATCATCACTACATTCATCCTCCGAGTTTTCTGCAGAATCAAACCTAATGCGCTTGCCCCAAAACTGCTTATTTACAGAGAAAAATGAATCAACATGACGAGAAATGGTACTGAAACCTTTCTCTTGCTGCATTTTCAATGAGGGAAGTGGACCTTTGGATTGTGATGGAGAGACCAGCAAACCATCATCAGTGTTCACTCTGTCAGAACTTTCAGCAGATTGTGATAAGTTTACCTGGTTGAGTGGACCCTTGGATTGTGATGGAGAGACAACCAAACCATCATCACAGTCCACTCTGTCCGAACTTTTAGCAAATTGTGAAGATAAGTTAACCTGGTTGCTTCTGACATGGTCATAATTTTCATCATCACTACCTTCATCCTCTAAATCAAACCTAATGTGCTTGCCACAAAACTGCTTATGTACAGACAAAAATGAATCAACATGACAAGAAATGGTACTGAAACCTTTGTCTTGCTGCATTTTCAATGAGGGAAGAGAAGCTTTGGATTGTGATGGAGAGACCACCAAACCATCATCAGTGTTCAGTCTGTCAAAACTTTCAGCAGATTGTGATGATATGTTAACCTGGTTGGGTGGACCCTTGGATTGTGATGGAGAGACAACCAAACCATCATCACTGTCCACTCTGTCAGAACTTTTAGCAGATTGTGAAGGTAAGTTAACCTGGTTGCATTTGACATGGTCATTATTTTCGTCATCACTACATTCATCCTCTGAATCAAACCTAATGTGCTTGCCACAAAACTGTTTATGTATGGAGGTGGACAAATGTTCGTCTTGCTGCATTCTCATTGGTCGCTTCATAAATCTTGAATCTGGTTTTTGAATAATTAACCCTCCAGATTTCTTCAGAGCAGCAGATTCTAAATCCCTAGCAACCCGGATGGCTGAAATATGCATCCTATGATCATGAAAATTCTTCAATCAATGGTATTATGAACTTGCATATTGAAAAAAGAGAATCAGATGCCTTAAATACACAATATCATGACATTATCACCGCCCAATGAAATCTAAACTTGATCCAAAAAGTTACCTAATGGTAAACTGCCATTGATTGCAATTTGGTGTCATAACCACACATAGCCATATGTGAATTCACACCAAACCATAATAGTTTGCCTACTCATGATGGAAGATATAAATTACCGCTTACTCAGAATGCTAGAGTTACAATACAGACTCATATTTCTTTCTTCACTCGTGTTACAGTACTCAACTAAGTTTCCAACTGATGCCCAAGAAAAGAAAATTCAAGCTTCAAAGCAATAAAGTGATATCATAATAATGAACCTAATTGATCCTGAAAGAGTAAAATGAGCATATTAATTGACATGCAGCCAAAAGGTGCAGATAAAGTGGACCAAAAGTCCACAAAAGCAGACCAGAAGTACAAACAAAGTTGACCACAAAAGGACTCACCCAGAACATCTACATAAAACAAGCCACCACAGACAATTTTAGTACTGTAAGATTAGCAGTAATATTAGCAGTGAGAAATAATCAAACAAGACCCAGACCTCAACATGTGCATCAAGAGATATTGTCCAAAGGAGCTAGTAAATCATCACAAACATGCATACAAGCTAACAATAGTATAAGCATGAAAAACCTACCCTTGGAATTCAACTTCCTTAATATAGAGGGAATTTTAATAGCCAAGTGCAATGATATACTGCACAAATGCTATAAAAACTAGTACGTTTCATTCCAAGTCAAATTTAAACTAAACAACATGAATTTTATTGTAAATTAAAAAGAAAAAGGTGCATGACATACCCCAAGCTGTAAATTCGTATTCCAAGCTCTTCTCTGCTTGCAACTGCACACTTCTTTACAATGAAATCTAAAAATTCTTCAACCCTTATATATGTATGTTTACAAGCATCCATGAACTCAGAAAGTAAAGATATTATCTCCTCACTCGTTATCCTAAACACTTCAGTTGCATCACACTTCACTGAGAAATAATGCACGACAAGAGGATTTCGCAACAAAGGGCCCAATCCCAGCTCTTCAAACTGTTCAACACCCTCATTCTCGCAGATTGCTACTTCGAGATCATACAATGAAGCAATTCTTCGAACCCCAACAAAACAATGGATAAATGCATCTATCTAAATTCCAACAGAAATATAAGTAACTATTGGTGGGATTTAATGCAGAAAGACACAAAATTCAACATGTATCTGATTCTTCACTTAACAACAGGCATCTAGATTCCAACAGAATGTAAGCACTTACCAAAATGATTAAAGCGAAAACGAAAATGTCGAAAATAGATATGACATTACCTTGCCTTGAGTGAGCATGAGGCGGTGCAGAGATGGCACCTGCTGCATTTGAAACCCTAGAGAGCTCCAGCAATCAACCTCGAGTATCCGAATCGCAGACTGCGAGACCTTCC
This sequence comes from Rosa chinensis, assembly GCF_002994745.2. Classification (NCBI taxonomy): domain Eukaryota; kingdom Viridiplantae; phylum Streptophyta; class Magnoliopsida; order Rosales; family Rosaceae; genus Rosa; species Rosa chinensis. The sequence continues at coordinate 38,807,796 of NC_037091.1, read as the reverse complement.
ACGCCGAGACGCTTTCCCCTGCGGCAATAAGGTCGGAGCGAGCCTTCTTCACGGCGCCGTCGATTCTCTCCAGCAGCTGAGGATGAAATGCTGAATTGGAGAAGTGCTTGGGGGCGAAGCTAGGGTTTTGGACTAGGAAATTATTGGGAGGGAAAGGTGGATAGTAGTGGGGTGTGAAGGAGGCGAGGTTTGAAAGGTACATGTATAGATTGAGGGGGTTTTGGAGGGAGAAATTGGGATTTAGGGCAAGTGGCGGCGGCGGTGGCTGGCCCCATGGGCCGCCGGAGGAGAGAAAAGGAGGTGCGTTCATAGCGGGAAAGATCAAACAGAGTGACTACTGAGAGTTGCGCCAACTCCCTGAACTTGTTACAGTTTGCCTAGTCGGGTCGGGCTCGGTTTTTATGTTTTTTTTTTTGAAAGGGCGGTTTTTATGTTTTTAGTAGTGAGTAGTATCTGACATTCGGTTTTTACGGCCCCGTTCACATGATCACTTACTGACCAAATATTATTTGGTCAGTCACCGTTCGATTGAGATCAGACGGTTGACAGCTCTCATCTCAGATTTCATCACTTAGCTGTCAACTGTCCGATGTCAATCGGACGGTGACTGACCAAATAATATTTGGTCAGTAGGTGACTAGGTGATCATGACTGTCGGTTTTTATGTTTTCACTTTCTGGATCAATTTCGTGACCCGCCAACTGACATTCGATTACCTTTTGTAAACAGTATTTGACACAATAACTTAAATGGTGGAAATGAAAGGTAAAAAGTAATGAATAGTATTGATCCAGTAACCTCAACGGGTGAACTTGCTCTTAATTCCTTTCACTAACTTGGATCTCATGTTAATATTTGGTAGGAATGTAGGATCCTCCTATCATATGAAACGATTTAGGTATACTAGTTGTAATTTAATTATCTTCCACTATAACTTAACATCAATCTTGTTTAAGGAAATCTCTTTTCTGTGTTTGGCCCAAACTCTGACCTAGTGGTAATAGGGTTAAATTAGAAGGATCTAGATTCCTATTCAATGTATGATTACTTTCCTTGTATGATTAAGATTCTATGCATTGTAATCCTCTATATAAAGAGGCCCCTATTATCAATGAGAATACACAGCAAATTTCTCTCAATTTCTGATTCCCTAAAACACGTTATCAGCATGAGGCCCTAACCCTGAAACCTAATATTCGTAGCCTTCAAATCCCAGAAATCTCCGCCGCCCACCTTGAAGCTCTCACCTCCAGAAGCCCAGAACCGGCCAGCGAATACCCGAACCGGCCCCCGGAAATACCGAAAGCCTTTCTGCCTGGTTCGAAGCTTTCCTCCCTGCCTACTGCTGCCATACTTCACTTGAAGCTGCAGCCTGATCCCAGATTCCGGGAACCGGAAAACTCACCATTGGAACCTGCCTAGAACCACCTGAACCGACCACCAGAAGCCACGGCCTCCCTAAACCGCCACCTGCATCTCAGCCCCTACTCTAACTCGCTGATATAGGTCCAGCCCAGAAGCAATCAGCCCAGAAGAAACCCTAGGCCCAGAAGCACAGCAGGATCTCGGCCCAAAGTCAGAAGCCCAGCAGCCTGAAGCCCACTGACGTCATCCTTGCGTCATCAACCACGTCAGCAACCACGCAAGCACACAGTCAGCGTCCAGTCAGCTTGCCACGTAAGCAACTCGGTCAACTCCGGTCAATCGTCAGTCAACCTTTTTCTTGCCACTTCCGGCCAACCTTTCCGGTCAAGATTTCCGGCAACTTTTCAAGGTAAACTTTTCTAAAAGTTCCCGTTTTTGAAGTTTTTAATACTTTTCTCTTCTTTTTCTCGGGGACTTCCAACATCCCTTCTTTTACCCCTCTTTCTTCTTCATAGGGGAGACCAATAACCGAACTGTGGGGGTTCGTGCTTACTCCAAGCTTGGAGTTTGTAGAGCCCTCTAAACTTAGAGTTTGTTGAGAAGAAAAACGATCGACCACATATATCATTATTTCGATCTAATCCAAAACCCCTCTTGGAATCAGATTTTCTTGGAAGCGACTACGCTCAGAGAGAGAGAGAGAGAGAGAGAGTAAAATCTAAGAAAAATACCTTCAAGAGAGACCAGTTTTATGGTGATGAGGAAGAATGAAGAATGGTATAGGGGAGAGCATGAGTTGAGACGAGGGAGAAGGAACCGAGGAAGATAAACAGATTAGGCGTGGAGTCTTAGCAGTCTAAACAGATTTGGTTTTAATGGTTTGGTTATCTATCCGTTTAATCAATTTAATTAAGATCTGACGTTTGGAATGATTTCATCCCGTTTTGTCCCTTTATTTTCGTCCCGCAGGTGAGCGGGCCTGCTCAACAGATTTGGTATTAATGGTTTGGTTCTCTATCCGTTTGATCAATTTAATTAAGATCTGACGGCTGGAATGATTTCATCCCGTTTTGTCCCTTTATTTTCGTCCTGCAGGTGAGCGGGCCTGATATAAATAGCTCAAATTTTGAAAATCAGGTTCACAATAACCATCAAAGATTCTCGTTGGGCTTGATGGCTTCTTTCAAAATCTCCAACCCAACCCAAAATCCTCCAATCCATTTTCCCTCAAAACCTTCTCCTCTCTTAAACCCTCCCGGCCAACACCCACCACCCCAACAATGGCGACCCCTCGCTCACTCTACCGTACACTCCGCCCCTTCTCCACAACCACTAGACCCTCTCGCCATTTCTCCGATCCCAAAGAGGAGGCGAAGCTAGCAGCGCTGCGCAGGTACTACAATCTACTGGTGCTGCGCAGAGACTACGCGAAGCATGTGAAGGAGGTCCGCGTCAAGTCCATCATGGAGGTGGAGCTCATGAGGCTCGAGATGCTCCGCGTCGATGAGGCCCGTAAGGAAGCCCAGAATGAGCAGACCAGGAGGCTCAAGGCTGAGGCCGCCAGGGTTCGCGCCCAAAAGCGGGAGGCTGCCAAGCACGAGACGGAACAAGCACTAGTATGTCATTTGCTTCCTCTCTGTTTTCTCTACTTTTGATTTTTGTGGCTCTGGCTTTGCTTCAGATTTAAGCTTTCTATTTGGTTTTGATTCTCTGTTTTTGGGTAGTTTCCTAAGGACAATCTGGATTCTTGAACCCTTTTTGTTTCTAAGCTTCTTGTTCGCTTTATTGATTTTAGAGGTAATGTTGATGATTCACATTCACAACATCTGAATGCTGAGGACAATAAGGAAGTAGAACTCACAACAACCTGATATGTTGTGTTATTGTTCTATCCAATCCAACTGTTTCTATAGAATGCTTATTGAATTGCTCAATAATGAATAATGGTATACTCCGACCTTAAGCTCAACTCAATATCCACTATGAGAAACTACTTGAACGACCAATCTTTTATTGGTTTTTTCTGGCGAGGTTATTATACGCTGAGATACTGAGTAGCCTGCTTCTATTTCAGAACTTGTCATTGTCTCTGGAATGCTTTACCATGTAGATATAGGTAAACACATTACTGATGTGAATTCGAAATTTTAGTTGTTTCTCAATTTAGTGCTCACACTTTCAGTGCAAGTAGCTTGGGTTTTATATGGTGAGTGTAACTTCTCAAGTTACCGACAATAGTTACCCTAGACCTTTACGTATCTTATGAGCATTCAGAAAGAATGCTGTAGATCAGCTTTCATTTCAGGTTGTTCGTTGTTATGTTCTGTCTTTCCTATCTTGCTCATAGTTGCGTTATATGTTTTTGTAACCAATTGTTGTAATATTTTGGAAAATTGAGAATTTTATACTACTAAACCACTGCTCTTTAGATCAACTTCAATGTCCTTGTTAGCTATGATACCTATGATTTTGTGACATAGAAAATATTGTCTACAGTCTGCATAAGAATGAGGATTAAATCTCTAGTGAACTTTTACATATCAACTGCTATATTATCTATAAAATCTAAGGATGGCTAGATTCCTTTATAGTAAACCTGTGGTTCTAGCTTTTTTAACCGACTCTGTCCTGTTGTTGTCTGGTTTTCACATATATCTAAGAAATGAAATTGTATCAATTGTCGATGCGACTTCCTTTGACCTAGTATTTTCTGTGACATTTGGAATTTGTTATTTTGTTCATATCAAATGAATGTAGAGTTTTTGTTGAATTTCTTAGAATATAATATAAAATGAGCGAGTTGATTGCTCATTCTGAAATTTATGCGAGTGCGCTTCGGGTTGCTTGTCTCGAGGAAGGTGCAACTGGAACCCTGGTTTGGGAACCTCCATATTCCCTCATGATTATTCTATCTCAAGATGTTTGCCGTGCACCCAGTTGTATAGTAGTTGTGGTGTATAGTAGTCAGTGCAGCTTTTGTGCCCACTGTTTGCGCTCAGATGTATATGTCTTGGTGTCCTCTGTTGGTCTTTGTTTTATTTTGTTTTCCATATTTCTTCCATTGTCTTTTGTCACCTTCATTTCTAATGTTTTTTTATTTTGTAAAAATGCACAGTTAAAACAGAAAGCAGAAAAGCTTGAGAATTTGAAGAAGAAAGAAATGCTTAGGGAAGAAAAGAAAAGAGAGAAGAATGGACTGCTGCGGCAGAGTTCCTCTGGGATCAAGGAACCATAACTGGAAAAGAAGATCTAGAAGGCATTGTTGATACCACACCCGTTTGAGTCCATTTTATTTCCGATATGTCCAAATTATGCTATAGTGTCACCATATGAACAAAATAATCAGGACGTGTTTTCTACCTTGTCCAAATATTATTTATTCCTTTCATCCTCCCAATAACAGCCGAACCACAATCGTTTGCTTTGTTCAATTCATAGATGTGTTGAATGATGGTTCAAAGGAGGATTCTCATCGTGATCCCCACAGCAATGTCATTGAGAAAATTTAGTCTGCTTGCAAGCAAATATGGAAGCATAAATTAATAGACTAGTTTTTACTACCCAGAAACAGTTAGCATTTCTGTTTTGGGCCGAAACCGAAAACCGAACGGTCCGGTTTTGTGACCTGTTACTTTTATTGATGAACCTGCAAGAAAGAAGAAGTCAGTGTAGAGACTGGAAACGTAGTTGCAAAGAAACCAAACTCAAACTGGACTGAAAATGCTTGATTTATTCAATCAGTTCAGGCTTCATATATAGCCTCAAACGCTAACAACTTAAGCTAAAAACACGATCACGTTTTGGCTACATATAGCCAAGTGCAAAACAGAACAAATACGAATTCAAACTAAAACTGAATCCTAGAAACTAGGACATTATTCAACTGAATGACAAAACCTTAAGAACAAGTCAAAACCCTTCAATTCCCTCCCTTAAGCTAATGCAGTAAGCAATTTAGCTTATATCAGTGAGTTCACACATTCCTAACTTGCTCCTGAGCCTTTTAAAGGTGTCGAACTTCAATGGTTTTGTCATGATATCAGCTAACTGATCACTACTTCCACAATGAACAAGGGAAATTGCACCTTCTTTAGTGAGATCTCTGAGGAAATGGTACCTTACACGGATGTGTTTGCTTCGACCATGAAACACGGGGTTCTTGGAAAGTTTGATGGTGGAGCTGTTGTCATAGTTTATGCTAATGCAACCTTCCTCATGTTCGAGCTCCTTCAAGATTTTCTTTAACCATATCGCCTGACACGCACACATAGTTGCTGCAACAAACTCGGCTTCGGTTGTTGACAAGGTCACAATCGGCTGCTTTTTAGAACTCCATGAAATAGCTCCAGAACTTAACAAGAAAACATAACCACTTGTGCTTTTGCTATCCTCCATGTCCCCAGCGTAGTCACTGTCAGTGAAAGCCATGAACCTGTCATCTCCACCATTCTTGTAATAAATGTCATAGTTCACAGTCCCTTTCAAGTATCTAAGAGCTCTCTTTGCCACCTGCAAATGCAGCTCAGTAGGTTTTGCCATAAATATGCTCATAAGACTGGTAACAAACATTAAGTCCGGCCTAGTTGCCGTCAAGTACATCAAGCTGCCTACAAGCTGCTTGTAGTAGGTCTCATCGATCACAACTCCATCTTTGTCTCTTCCAATTTTGAACCCCGGTACCAGAGGACTGTTAACTTCATTGCTTTTTATCATTCTGAATCTTCTTAGAATCTCCTGCGCATATCTCCTCTGATAGATGAAAATACCTTCTTCCTTTTGTAAGACTTCAATACCAAGGAAATAACTCATACTTCCCAAGTCAGTCATATCAAATTCTCTCATCATAGAATTCTTAAACTCAAGCATCAAATCAGCATCATTACCAGTATAGATTAAATCATCAACGTACAGACTTACAGTGATGATTTTACCTTCACCTCCTTGCTTTGTGAACAAGGTTTGTTCACTCTCACATCTTTGGAATCCTTCCTTGACGAAATGGGACTCTATACGGCTGAACCAAGCTCGAAGAGCTTGTTTCAGACCGTACAAAGCTTTGTGCAGTTGATACACCATGTGCTTCTTCCCCTTCTTCTCATATCCTTTTGGCTGCTCAACAAACACGTTCTCATTCAAATCTCCATGCAAGAAAGCAGATTTGACATCTAGTTGAGAGATCCTCCAGCCCTTCTGAGCAGCTAACGCAATGATGGTCCTTACTGTGTCTAGTCTTGCTACAGGTGCAAAGACTTTTGAGTAGTCAATTCCCTCCTTTTGTGAGTAACCCTTTGCTACCAAGCGCGCTTTGTGCTTGATCACTGCTCCTTGCTCATCATGCTTGGTTTTATAGACCCATTTTACCCCAATTTTCTTGGCCCCTTCTGGTAAATCTGTGAGAGTCCAACTAGTAGGGATGGCAATGGGGCGGGTTGGGGATGAAGATCACAATACCATCCCCATCCCCGGGGTCATTCTCTACTCCGATCCCCGCCCTAGTCCCCAATAAAAATATATTGGGGATTCCCCATCCCCATCCCCACTAGGGACTAAGCCTCCAAACCAGCCCCAAATCCCCAATAAGAATTTAATAAATAAAATAATTTTTTCTCATATTGCCTTTTTTAAAATCAAAATCTACAACAAATAAATTTAAAACATGGTTAAATTCATAAATCATAATTCAGTGAGTTCGAAAGTCAAAACACCATTAAAGTAAAAGTGTAGCCATTAAAGTAAAGTAGTAAATATATATATATATATATAGATATATATTTATGATTTATATTATAAAAAATAAATTAAGTATATATAAATTAAATATATGTATATATTATTGAGGCGGGTTTGGGGATGGGGATCACAATACCATCCCCGCCCCATCCCCAATCTTAAATAGCAGGGATTGGGTATCCCCATCCCCATTCCCCATTTGTCCCCGAATTCTCCCCCCATTAGGGGCGGGTATCCAATGAAGCCCCGCCAGGGATTTTTGCCATCTTTCAATTGAGTTGATTTCAGAATCCATAGCTTGTCGCCACTTTTCTTCTTGCACTGCATCTTCAAAGAAAGTAGGGTCTTCACCTGTGACATCTTGCACCATATAAGATTCATCCTCACTCAACCCTTCACCACTCTCATAATCCTCCATCCATGCAGGCCTTCTTCTCACCCTCCCTTCATCTATGCCGCTTGCTGCAGGCCCATCTATTTCTCTACTAACCTTGTTAGGGTTACATCTCCCTTCATCCTCATTTTCTTCTCCTGTTTCTTCACCCTCACTCACTTCATCCTCATCACTCCATTTTAAATCTACTGAAATTTGCTGCTCATATGTGTCACCCCACTCCCACATCTTTTCTTCTTCGAAAACAACATCCTTGCTTACTACTATTCTTTTTGCACTAGGATCAAACAACTTATACCCTTTAGACTCCTCACTCACCCCCAATAGAATACAGGTAAAGCTTTTGTTATCTAACTTACCTCTTCTTGCATCTGGAATGTGCACATGGGCAATGCTTCCCCAAACTCGGAAGTGATCCACAGAAGGTTTGATTCCACTCCATGCCTCTTGGGGTGTGACATCTTTTACTGCCAAGGTAGGACACCTATTCAGTACATAGAAGGTCCACATTACAGCTTCAGGCCAAAAAGTTTTTGGGACTTTCTTGGCGGATAACATTGATCGAACCATGTTCATGATAGTTCGATTTTTCCTCTCAGCCACACCATTTTGGTGTGGCGTATAAGCTGTGGTGAGTTGCCTCTTGATTCCTTGCTCTTTACAAAAGTTGTTGAACTCATGAGATGTAAATTCTCCTCCCCTATCTGTCCTTAAGCACTTGATAAACATTTCTGCTTCCTTCTCAATCATCTTCTTGAAGTTTTTGAAGCTGTTTAGTGCCTCAGACTTTTCACACAAGAGATACACCCATGCCTTACGACTAAAATCATCAATAAAGCATAAGATATACCTCTTGCCACTGTTGGATGTGGGAGAAATGGGCCCGCATATATCTGTATGGATCAACTCGAGAACTTAACTTGCCCTCCAGGTGCTTTGTTTTGGTATGGCGTTCCTATGTTGCTTTCCATTTAGGCAATTCGTGCAGGTAGTCTTTGAATCTTCAAACTGGGGTAGTCCATGAACCATCTTCTTGGATTGCAAAGTTCTTAACCCTTTATAACTCAGATGTCCGTACCTCTGGTGCCATAAGTGAGTTAAGTCTGAGTTGCTTGTGTGAAGACATTCTTCGGGCTGAGCATTTGAGGCTTGAGTTTCAGCTACCAGGATAAACATGCGATTCAAACTCATTTTGCTTTGAGCAATCAGTCCTCGGTGTGGATGATAAATGTTACAGATGCCATTTTGAATCAAAATTGATAGGCCTCTCTCTTGAAGTTGCCCTATGCTCAAGAGGTTGTTCCTAAGGTCTGGAACAAAATATACTTCTCCAACAATATACGTAGCACCATTTAAAACAAGTTTCACACTTCCCTTTCCAGTAACATGCATTCTAGAGTTATTTCCAAGTTTTACTGAATGTTTAAAGTTTACATCCAAACTTGAAAACATACCTTTATCTCCACACATGTGATTAGAGCATCCGGAATCTAAGAACCAAGCATCCTGTGTTTTTGCATTATGCATCTCCACGTATGCCATCAAGAGCAGGTCATCTTCTTCTTCTAGTTGGGCGTAATTTGCCTCCTTGTTCCATTTTGGGCACTTGTATTGAAAGTGACCAAGTTTGTGGCATTTGAAACATTCCACTGTTTCCTTATTGAAAGTCTACCTTCCTCGCCCTCGACCTCTTCCTCTAAGAGCTGCTCTTCCTCTGCCTCTCATGTTTACTCTATCTTCCACTTTTAAGACTTGATCGTAGTCTTCTCTGTTCAACCTTTGGAACTTCTGTTCGTGAACCACTAACGAGCTTTGCAGTTCATCAATGGAGATGGATTCAATGTCTCTTGATTCCTCGATGGACACCACCACATAAGTGAGCTTCTCAGTTAGGGTTCGTAAAATCTTCTCCACTATCTTCGAATCGGGCATGTCTTCACTGTTGCTCCTCATTTTGTTGGAGACAGTCATCACCCTAGTAAAATACTCCGTGATGGTTTCACCATTCTTCATCTCAAGCACTTCAAATTCTCTTCTTAGTGACTGACGAAGGGACTTCTTCACTTTTTCATTCCCTCCGAATTTCCTCTTCATGGAGTCCCAAACAATCTTGGCGGTGCATCGATCCAGGATCTGTTCGAACGTTGTTCTATCAATGGCTTGATAGAGATAGTGTTTAACCTGATGATCCTTGGTTCTGGCATCTTCTAGCTATGCTCGCTGTTCCTCAGTCAGCGGGACTCCAGCTCTTGGCTCCTCGAAGCCATTCTCCACCAAACTCCATAAGCCCTTTGCTCTGAGCGAATTCTCCATCAGCTCACTCCAGTGATCATAATGACCGTCGAAGTGAGGGATCCTAATCAAGCTCTTCTCCTCGCTCATCTCTCTCTCAAAGATGCTGCTTATCACACTTTTTCTCAGGCCTAGTGGGGGCTCTGATACCAGTTTGTAGAGACTGGAAACGTAGTTGCAAAGAAACCAAACTCAAATTGGATTGAAAATGCTTGATTTATTCAATTAGTTCAGGCTTCATATATAGCCTCAAACACTAACAACTTAAGCTAAAAACACGATCACGTTTTGGCTACATATAGCCACGTGCAAAACAGAACAAATACGAATTCAAACTAAAACTGAATCCTAGAAACTAGGACATTATTCAACTGAATGACAAAACCTTAAGAACAAGTCAAAACCCTTCAGTCAGACGCATCGGTGTGTACTGTTCAAAGACTCTAACACTAAATGTAATTTTAGTGGTCAAAGACTCTTAACACTAAGCTGAATAATTTTAGTAGCGTAGCTTTGTGTCATGGGAGTTTGCTTATAGAAAGCTACATATATTCGTCCTTGTAATCTTACTAACATTTTATTGAAGTTAGTTGGCATCCAAATTTTTCTTTTAGAAAAAGAGTTACTAGAAATTGCGCATTTGAAACTTCTATTAACATTTTATTGGAGAAAAATGTCAATTGATAATTCGCGTCGGAAAAGAGAAAAAGAAAAAGAATAAGAAAGTGTTGTAAAAGGGGTTATTAGAAAATGCTCCGCCCATTGGGCCTTGACGCTTTTGCATCCAGCTAAAACCCGACCCACATTTCCCCTTTCTCGTCTCTTAAACCCTCAGAGTCTCGGACCAGTCCCAACTGAAAAAACGACACACAAAACAATGGCGTCCTCCCGGTCTTCACTCTACCGCACCCTCCGCTCCCTCTCCACCACCACCAGACCCTCCCACCACAACAGCCACCACCACACCCACCGCTACACCGAGCCGAGCTCCTTCATCGGAAGCTGGGACGCGCCGAGCAACCCCAAGGAGGCGCAGGCCAAGCTCGCGCATCTCCGGCGAGACTACGCGAAGCAGGTCAAGGAGATCCGCAAGGAGTACATCAAGGAGGTCGAGCTGATGAGGCTCGAGAAGCTCCGAAAGGACGAGGCCCGTAAAGAAGCCCTCAGGCTCCAGAACGAGGAGCGCAAGAGGCTCAAGGCCGAGGCCGCTAAGGTCCGGGCTCAACAGCGCCAGGTCGCCGAGGAAGAGTTCCGCCAAACCCTAGTATGTGAAATTGCGCCATTTTATTTCTATCTTTTCTAGTTCTGTGGTTTTGATTAGTAATGGAAATGGAGGTTTTGACATAATATGCAGACAATGATTAGGGCAGTAGTCCCCAAATGCACTATTCTAATGTGCTCATATCTATGTGCTTTTGTTTTTCGAGAAAGATGAGTGGGGAAATGGAAGGGATATGATGGATTAGTTTGCTAATGAGAGATTGAGTCTGTGTTTGTGTTTGTGTAGTGCAATAGTTTGTGTCCTTTGCTAATAACAAATTTTTGAAGATGGAGATCCTTGTTGTGATGTTGCAATCACAATACTATGTTATTATTGTTTTTTCTTATACTGAATTTTTCTTCGAATACTTGTCGTCATAAGCATTGTTGTGATCTTCGAATTTTGTAGTCTTCAGGAGGAATGTGAAAGGTTATTGGTAGATAACGCCAGCATTAGGTATGACGGCTTTCCAATTGGTTCTTCGTCCTGAAAATTGTGTTGGCATTGGTGTGGAACCGAAAATATGAATTTTTTTTGTTTCAAGGGCTTTTTCATTTTTTTGTTTTATTTTTTTTTCTGGTTCTTTCGCTAGAAACGGGAGGACACAGAAGAATCTGAGTAGGCAAAGCTTTAATTTTTGTTTGTCACTGAAAAAATGTGGTAGAGGAAATCTTTTGTTGAATATGGACATGGTGTTGATGTAGAACTTAGTTTTGGTTTTGGCTTCGCTTCAAAGTTAAGCCTTCTATTTGGGTTTGATTCTTTGTTTTGTGGTTGTGGAATGTGAAGGAAAGGATAAGTCTGAATTCTCAGGATCTTTTTTTTCTTTTCTTTTTGGTGGTTGCTGATAAGAAATTGGGAAGATCAAGGAGAAGAATTAAGAAGATAAATTTTTTGTCTTATTTTGATTTTGTAGAAAATAGGGTGATGCAGATTTAGAACACGTGAACCTCAAGGAGTATATTTTTTCGCATAATAATCCAAAAATTATGACTTGGCCCAGCCTATATCTGTTCGCTATTGACGTGGATATGTGAGCAAATAAAAGGTTAAGAGAATTTGATACTAAATAAACCCACTTTTGTTATTGTTTTACCCAGTTCTTTTAATGGTATTCCATGTAATTGATCGATGAAGTGAATGCAATAGTGCAACCTGAGCACAAAATCAATTAGGTAAAACCAACTTTAGGTGCCAAACTTTATTGTTTTAGTCTGGTAAAACCTTAAGGCCATTTATAAGTCATTAAAAAATAGCTAAGCCGAGTCCTGCATATTGTTAGCGCTATAAGCCTGCTTTGGTTTTGGCCTTTCCTGCTTTGTCCCCCAAAAAACAATATTGCTCAGAAATGTAATACAGTATATACAATCTGTATTGTCTTTTAAGAACATAGGAGGTGGAACTGGAGAGGAACACTTGAAAAGGAATTTCAAATTGTTTTTTAGAACAACACTATAACTTGCTCTGAATTCACTTAACTTAAAGAGATTATCAGTTGGTAAATGACTTAATTTGGAGGACAGGGTTATGCTTTGTACAACTTATCATTTTTGCAATGAGTATAGACAATTGATGCTTACAGAATTAGACCATTTGAGCTTAGGAATGTCTTTTGAAATTTGAGTGCAACCCAGATATGCCAACCTATGTTCCTTAACTGAAAGGTTTGTTAGGACCTTCAGAATAATGTCCCTGCTGTGGAAATATTTGTTCCGTACAAATAATTTTTTTTAATCCGATCCAAAATATATATTTACATGCATGAATATGAAGACCAAAAAACAATATGTATGGAATGTTAAAGTACCACCCAAGTTACAAGTTCTTTGTTGAATTATTGCTTATGCTCGGTCAATACCCATTGATTTGTAGGAGAAGACCTAATGTTTGTTTTTTGCAATGATGTATTATGATTTATGTGTAAAAGTTCTTTATTTTTCGTGCAACTCATTTTTAAAGCACCTCTTGGATAATCTTTCATTTTTTTTTCATTCCTTCAATCTATGTAATCTTAAGCTGAATGCTAATGTCATGATTCAAAGAGGTGATCTTCCTTTTTTCTCCCTCCACACTGGTGTGCTATGTGCAAGAGACACGGTACAGTGCCTCATTCTTATAGTCTTGTTTGTTCAGGGAGGCGAGTTTATCTTGGGATTATCCTCCCTCTTGTAATGTATTACTTGTGAGAGGTATAACTTTTTTGCTGGAAGGAAGCAAAGTGTATTGGGGTTATGTGCTCTGTTAGGTTTTGTGGATGAAGGGAATAGAAAGGTCTTTGATGATGCATGTGTGAGGAGGTGGAGCACTTATCATTCCTCTTTTGGCTTCTTTATGGGAATCTACTTTTCTGGAATTTAGGGAATATTCTTTGTCTACAATTGTGTTCTGGTTAGGTTTTAGTTTTGTGTGTAGGGAAGGTTTTAGTTTTGTGTGTAGAGATTTGGTAACATTCTGTTTGTGTTTGCTGTTTTTAGCTGAAGCAAAGTAGCTATTCCAAGGTTTTTGTGTACAGTGGAGTCCTTGTTCAATATTTGCAATTTGTCCATTTTTTATTTATTTTTTATATTTCCTATTGAAAAAAAAAAATGGCCTTCATTGCTTTGTTGCCTTAAGTTAGGGAAGACGAATATTTTGCATTTCACTATCAAGTGAGAAGCACAAATGCTATTGGTGCCTGTTGGACAAAAGAAGGCATAATTTTATGAAATTGTAGTCTGCTGGCTTGTTTCGGGGTATAGGTGGAAACAAAAAAAAGGACTTTTGAGTCTAAAATCTGGAGGAGCCATTGAGGTAATTGTGTGATAATGTCGGATTTTTGACTCAAATGGTCCTCAATTTCATCTGAATTTCTGGAGGTAATGTCTTTCTCTATTTCAGCGGATCGGAAGGCTGTTATTTAAAGTTTCAGTTCTGGGTGACTGTTTTTGCTGTTTCTTGTTAGAGAACAACTTGTCCACGCTGATTGTATCTTCTATTGTGTTTCAAATAGATTTCCCTCTTTCAAATAAATCAAGAGTTTTTACTTTGTTTTTTTTGGTATTATTTCCATTGTTTTACCACTTGCATGTCTAATGCGTTTTGATATTTTGATCAATGCACAGTTAAAAGAAAGAGCAGAAAAGCTTGAGAATTGGAAGATGAAGGAAATGCTTAGGGAAGAGAAGAAAAAACAGAAGAATGAACTGCTACGACGTCAAAGTTCCCTATGGATTGATGAACCAGAACTGGAAAAGAAGATGCTTGAAGCCATTGTTGATACCAGACCCCTTTGAGTATCCCATTTTCAATTTGGCTGGTTCTTACCAAGTCCAAATGTTTTCAATTTTTTTTCCGTCATCCACTAATATCCAACCATATACATTTTCCTTATATAATTGTATACTGCCTAATGTCTGTTCAAGTTTTGGAATAATTCAATAATTGTTCGAAAGGATTATGGCCATGCCGTCATGATTACCATGTCTATGGATTGTTTTTTTTGGACATAAGAAAAGTCTCAAGGCAATCCGACCCAAAAGTGTCGAAAGTAAACTAGGGGAAGAAAATTATCCCAAACTAGTTCATCTCTTATCGAGTGCCGAAAATTAATCAAGCATTCAACAAAGTTCGCTTCTCTTGGGACTCGCCGGAAGATGACTGAGGAGAACTAGGTGAAAATTTGCATATCATGAATAATAGTCTTGAATAACCAAGGAACACCACTGGAGCCATTAATATAACTGATGATCAGTTGAAAGTAACCTTCAACTAAAATACTATAGATAACTTTCATTTTGGCTTTGAGCATTGCGAAGACCAATTGCTTGTAGAGCTGCTGCTGTGTTTAATTGCTGCACTTTGTTTTTTTTCCCCGTTCTGAGTGTAGCTTCCCTTGGCTCTGATCGTTGTTGGGAGATTATCTTTACTGTTATTCCATCTTCTTGGCTGCTCTTTGTCAAGTCCAGGTTCCAACCAAAAAAAAGGCTGCTGCTTCTGCTTCTGGCACACCAGCAAGTTGGCTTGTCCGTCGTAACTGTTATTGCGCAAAACCTATAGGGTTCTGCAGTACGGTGGCGCCGACACCCTCAACGCTTAGCACTGCTCTCTTGTTTGATTTGTGGATGGTGTGATCTCAGTTGTGGCCTGTTGTGAGTTTTGGTCATATGGAAAGGATACTTAGGTTGTCCGTGCAGTCATCTGTCATAAACTATTAAAATATCAGTTTTTATATATGTATCGAAACTTTAAATAAAAAAAAAAAAATCAGAAATATCGAGAATATTTTGAAAAATATGTATTTTCTTAGAGAGTCAATTTAAGTTATGAATGTCAAGCGTGATTCTATACTGACCTAGCCTCTCTGCTAGGGTTACTTTCTAGGGTTCTAGAAAGCAAGTTCGATCTACCATGGATATGGAAATTTTGAGTTGGAATTGCAGAGGCATCTGCAGTGCTACTACAACTAGGGCTTTGAAGGATTTGATCTCCCAAAATAGGCCTCAAGTGGTATTCCTTTGTGAAACAAAAATCAGTCGCGACTTGGAGTTTAAGTCGTTGAGTTCTGCACTAGGATTTGCGAATTCGGAAGCGGTCTTGAGTGATGGCCAATCTGGCGGGCTTGGGATGTTTTGGAACGATAATGTTCGTGTCCAACGAGGAACAAAGTCTGCACATCACATCGATTTGGTTGTGTTGGGGAATTTAGACGAACCAAACTAGAGGTTAACAGGTTTTTATGGCTACTCCAGAACGGTGGATAGAGATATGTCGTGGCAATTGTTACGCGATCTTGCTGATCTTGACTCACTTCCCTGGGTGGTGATTGGGGACTTCAACGAAATCTTGAACAATGGAGAAAAAATTGATGGGCCGCTTTGCCCAGAGCGTCAGATGAGCGGATTTCGAGAGGCACTAGGGTATGCAGACCTGCTGGACCTAGGGTTTCATGGCACCAAGTCTACGTGGTGGAATGCTGATACGAAACTCAGGTTAGATAGAGCAGTTTGCTCACCTTCTTGGTGCGATATTTTTGGTTATGCAAAACTAGTGCATCTTCCCCCAAGTGATTCGGATCATGTGCCCATATTACTGCATGCAAGCACCATTCCTATACCTCAGCGTACTTAAATCCATAGATTCAAGTTTGAAGCCTTCTGGCTTCAACACAAAGACTGTGATCCGATTGTGAAGCAGGCTTGGCAGAGCGATGTTACGGGGGTTCCTTTGTTTAGAGTTGCCACAAAGATCAAACATACAAGAATTGCGCTTGATAAATGGCAGAAGGCAGAGTTTAGAGAGAGACAGCAGAGCATGCTGGGTATTCGGGCTAGACTAGAAGATCTAATGGAGACCAGGGCGTGCAATGAGGTACAGGAAGAGAAGAAGTTGCTGATGGAGCGCCTTCTTTCCCAGGAGGAATCTTTCTGGAAACAGAGAGCCAAAGTTACATGACTCAGAGAAGGTGATAGGAATACTGGTTATTTCCACAGGAAAGCCTCAAATCGAAAACGTAAAAACCTCATCAAAGGTTTGTATGATGAGAATGGTGAGTGGAAGGAAGATGACGCAGGTTTGGAAACAATTATGACAGATTATTTCCAAAAGATGTTTACTGCATCGGAACTTGATGTGGAGGCTATGACAACTACTCTTTTGGCCATTACTCCCTGTGTGACTCCGTCAATGAATGCCAAACTCTGCAGGCCGTATTCTGGTGAGGAGATTAAGTGTGCTCTTTTTCAGATGTACCCTACGAAATCGCCTGGTCCTGACGGTATACCCCCGTTATTTTTTCGACATTATTGGGATACTGTTGGTGAGGATGTTATTGCTGTTGTTCAAAGCTTTCTTCATACGGGTTAGATTCTAAAGCAAATAAACTTTACGCATATTTGTTTGATTCCCAAAGTTTCCAATCCTGAGCATATGTCGGATCTTAGGCCTATAGCTTTATGTAATGTTATCTATAAGCTGTGTTCTAAGGCCATTGCTAACAGGCTGAGAATCTTACTCCCGGAGTTGATATCACCATTTCAAAATGCCTTTGTATCAGGGCGTTTAATTACAGACAACATCTTGGTGGCCAATGAGGTGGCACATTTTGTTCATAATAAAAGAGATGGTTTAGAGGGCTTTATGGCCTCGAAATTGGATCTTAGTAAAGCTTATGATAGAATGGAATGGGAGTTCCTGATAAGGGGTGATGAGTAGATTTGGCTTTGCTCAAAGGTGGATTGATTTGGTCATGCAGTGTGTTACAACAGTCAGATATTCCTTCTTGGTCCGGGGAAAACCAAGAGGGTGGGTAGTCCCTACTCGGGGACTTAGGCAAGGAGATCCCTTATCCCCTTACCTATTTTTACTTGGGGCTGAAGGTTTCTCCGCTCTTCTTCAAAAGAAACAGAGTGATGGTCTTCTATCGGGTATTGTGGTTTGTCAGGATGCACGCTCAGTTAATCACCTTCTTTTTGCTGATGATAGTATGTTATATGCTAATGCGGCGTTGGAGGACTGTTATCAAATACAGGAAGTGATTGAAACTTATGGACGAGCTTCAGGTCAGCTGGTGAACTTCAACAAGAGCTCAGTAGTTTTCAGTAAGAATGTTACGGACTATATGCAAGGGGAGGTGGCTGGTCTTCTGGGAGTTGAAGTGGTGGACTTTCATGAAAAATATTTAGGTCTACCAACCTATGTAGGAAGGAAGAAGTCTGCTACTTTCCAGTATATTAAGGAGAATTTGGCCAAGAAATTGAAAAATTGGCAGGGTAAGTTCTTGAGTGGTGCTGGCAAGGATATTCTTATCAGAGTCGTGGCGCAATCTTTACCAACCTATGCCATGAGTGTTTTTCAACTCACCAAAGGGTTCTGTGAAGACATGGAACAATTGTGTGCACGGTTTTGGTAGGGCAGTAGTGATGATAAGCGAAAGATTCATTGGAGGTCTTGGGATTTCTTGTGTAGCTCTAAGGAAGAGGGTGGTCTGGGTTTTCGAAGCTTGGAAGATTTTAATTCTGCTATGCTAGCAAAACAGGCATGGAGGATCATTAATCATCCCAATTCCCTAATTGCACGGATTTATGCGGCAAGGTATTTCCCTTCGGGTTCGTTTTGGACTGCGGGGATGCATGCGTCGTCTCCTTCTTACTCTTGGAGAAGCATCTTGTCTACAAGGGAATTAATTGCTGAAGGTTTCTGTTGGCAAATTGGTAATGGTGAGAGGGTGAAAGCTTGGTGTGATCCTTGGATACCGGGACTTCCATCTTTTAAACCGGAATTGCCAGCTAACAGTGGGGACATTACACTCAAGGTTAGTGATCTTTTTCTTACAGAGCATTCTTGGGATGAAAGGAAAATTCGAAATTTATTTTCCGCCAATACGGCAGAGGCTATCTTATGTATTCCTCTAAGCTCTAGAAGAGCTGAGGACAGGTGTGCTTGGAGGTTAGAAGGAGATGGAAAATTCTCTGTAAAATCAGCCTATAGATTGGCTTTCTTACAGTCCTCATCACATAGCCCTAGTACGGTGGCAGTCACAACCAAGTTTTGGAAGCAGATTTGGAAGTGTAATATTCCCACCTCGGCAAAAATGCATATTTGGAGGATTTGTAATGATATTCTTCCATCTTTGGAGCGTTTGGCTTCGAAACAGGTTCTATTGGAGGCTCAAGATTGTGTTCTTTGCATGTGCTGGTGAATTGGAGACAACACTACATCTGAATCTGAACTACTCCACCTGTCACATAGATATGTGTGTCATGTCTGTTTTGATGCACAAACTGATAGTGCTACGGTGGTTGAATGGCTCAATCATTGTGCTGGGAAGCTTTCGAAACATTCCTTTGAGGAGCTACTTGTTCTACTCTGGAATATCTGGAAGGAAAGGAACAAGAGGGTCTGGGAGCAAAAGAGTACCGAAGCAAATGATGTGGTGATTCGTATGAGTACTAGCCTTGCTGAGTACCGCCGTCACAATGTCCATACTAGGAAAACTGGGGTTAATGTAGCTCGATGGAGGTGTCCTTCCATAGGGGTTTTGAAAGTCAATATTGATGGCTCGTTTCATGCCGGCACGAAGCTGGGCGGTTTGGGATTCATTATCCGAGATAATCAGGGGGTGGTGATTGCAGGTGGTGTACGGCCTCGTTATCATCTATTCTCGGCTGAACATGTAGAAGCATTAGCATGCTTGGAAGTAGTCAAGTTTGTCCTGGAGCATAATTTGAACCCGGTTATTATTGAGACAGATTCTCAGGTTGTTCAGCAACAAGTTTCTCTGTCAAGTGTGGTAAACTCTTCTGTTATAGGTAGAGTTTATGAGGATATTATAGAGCTGTTTTCCCATTCTCCAAATATGAAGATCATTCATACTAAGAGAGAGGCCAATCAGGTGGCGCATAGGTTGGTAGCTCATGCAACAACTCTTCCCCAAGCAAGCACTTTCTTTTCTCCTCCTAGCTTTCTTATGGCTGCACTTGCAGCTGATTCCATTATAATGTAACTCTTTCAGTTTTCAATAAAGGGATGACATCATTTTACTCAAAAAAAGTTATGAATGTCAATTTCATCTACATTCAAAAAGATACTCTAGGTGGTTGAAAAGTCGCTCACTGGTCTACGGAAGTACAATAATAAGACCAAGACATATGACTTGTATAATACGAATTGTAGTTATAAACATAATAGTTATAAATCTCTTTGGAGCTGCCGACTGTTTCCCCCATAAAGGGAATAATAAGAATGAATACGACCGGATGACTGATCATGTACTTCTCCGTATTGCTTATATCCATGAGCGTCATAGTCATATTAATTATTGCCTTCATGAGATTAATTTGAGGTCCTATTACACTCTGTCAAAACTTCAGGCAACTGAATAAATATCAGATGGTGTACTTTGATCATCAATTGCACCTCTAATCCTCCTCCCATAGACAATCTTCTCTTGAGCACCATGACCAGCTATTTTAGCTCCGTGATCTTCATCTTGGGTGGCATGATCAAAATTACCTTCGCAGGTGAATTAGTTCAATCCTCCAGCCATAGAAGATTGTCTATATTCATATCTTTCACCTCCACCCACATGTTCCGCTTCCACCATCTTCATCATCATCAGAACTACCTGGAGTTACTGTACCACCCCACACATCATCACTATCTGAATCATCTCATGGGTGTTTAACAACTTCTTCAAATGATTCATATGATTGCACCTTATTTTTTTGCACTCTTCGCAGATCACAACTCAATAATCTGTTCTCCTCGTTTGAAACCTTCATGCAATTGAGGCTAATCCCATATAATTGAGAAAGATTTATTTATTTTTTAATTAAAGAGGATCAAAGGGTTTCACTCCTGCTCTCATGGTGACTCGAACTCATGACTTCGTACATAAGTAGTGGATGCTCTAACCACTGAGCTAACATCACATCATCTCATATAATTGAGAAAGATGAAGCGAGTTAGTTTGTTTTTGAAATATGGTTCCATCAAGTATGTTTTCTTTTGCTGAAAAATTCTCCTCACCCAGATTCGTCTCGAGGGATTTTCTCACTCGGATTTCCCTCGAGGAAATACTCCTCACCCATATTTGCTTTGAGGAGATTTTTCGCCTTGGGAGATATCTCCTCACACAGATTTGCATTTAGGGAATTACTTCTCACCTAGATTCGCTTTGAGAAGATTTTATCACCTAGATTTGCTTTGAGGGGATTTCACTTCACCCAAATCTGCCTTCAGATGTTTCACTTTGAAGTATTTTTTCCAAACAGATTAATTTGCCTCTTTATTAAGCCATATTCTGAATAGAAACTATTGTTAAAATTTTACCCATCCACAGAACCTCCATATTCCATAATGTATGTTTCTTTGTTAATAAAACTCAATTTTTTCTCTATTTTTTATTTTCTTCATCAGATATACAGATATTTCTTTACTTTATTGCGATATATCCTAAATATTTTATATATCGAGGATTTTGGATAAATTACGGAGAAAATGTGGAAGATAAAATATTATCTCCTTATGATATATTAGTCCCTCTGAAAAAAGAAATATTGGAAGATATATCAGAAATATCTGCAATGTTTCAATCCTTAATTTCTCTCACCAATCTTCAAGCTCGCTCGAGGTTCTTCATGCTAAGAACGTTTCATATTTCACTTCTTACATTTGTCTCACAATTTTTGCTTTAAATAGATTTAAAGAAACAACAAAAAACATTCTAAAGCATACCCAAAACCAATTTCTGGTTACTGTATTAATCAGGGTTATGCATCCTTTTTAGCTTTGAAAAATTCCACGGAAGAATTTTCACCGAAGAGCTGACAATCGATGCAATCTAAAATAAATCAATGTCTTCAAGCTTGATAAATATAAACCTCAAATTTCTCTAAGAACGTAAAAAATAACCAAAACTTCCAAAACTTTCCTAGATTTATAATCTCCCCCATGGATCAGATATTAGGAACAGTACTTTCTGACTCAAAATTCATAGCTTTTTTTTTTTATTTTTTTTTTTTATGACAAATTCATAGCTTGTTTTCAAATTAGCATTTTACACCAAAAAGAGTTCTCTGTCTGAATAATATAGTTCTCTTAATCTAAACACAAAATCATGAAAAAGAAGTCTTCTTTTCCTTGCAACAGAATTAATGCCACTTCTACCTAATTGACCCACCTCGAATAGATTTAACAGTGCAAACACCTGCTGATGTAGTGAGGGGAATATCTTTGTAGCATGCGACTAGCTCAGGGTTACTGTGCAAATCTACCTGTAGGGTTTCCCAAACCTTCTTCTTGGGGTTCAACACATCATCAGGCTCACCTTGGAACCCCGGAAATGTAATTCTCTCCCCAACTTGAGCAGATTTTGGTGGATCAACCAACTCAACCTGAAAGATGCCCCAGTCAGGAATAAAACAGTGTGTATAAATCCATCCATGCATGGACGTCGAAGATTGTCTGAAACACCGCAAACAGATAAACTGTGTACTGACTGCTTTGGGAAGGATTTAGGAACAGAGAAGTGTTTGCAATAGTCGCTGTAAAGAATCGATTTCTGGCAGGCACGTGATTTTCAGTGCTAGCCATATTCTACAGAAGCCATAAGCCCATGGCCATACTATTGTGGCATAGTTATATTGCTGTGCGTAATAGGTTTTCTATAGTACATCGTACTGGATGGACGGACAGAAAGTCATTTGTCTTTCTCAAAAAAGTGGAGGCCCAAGAAAAGAACAAAGAAAAAGAAACTATCGCATATGGCTTTACACTAGAACTCGAAGACCCAGCACTTCACAAACTTAATCCAAGAAAGCACTTGGGGAGGACAGCAATAAAAAAAAAATTTAAAAATAAAATATAAAAAATATAAAAACCCATTCTTATGATAAAAACAAACTATGGTCAAAGTAATTTAGCATGTCAAAGTTTTGGAATATTATGCTTTTATAACTCTTGTTATTAGAAGTACTAGCTTTCTAGACTACAATTTCTACATTAAGTTGTAGCAAAATCAGTGAGAATTTTCTTCACTATCAGAGCCAAAATTTAGCAGGTTTGATTAGTTATGTGAAGCCATGGAAACAAATAATGCAGACACTACTTATAAGGTTTATGGGGCTGCTTACCGTGGTGTGGTCACTATTTGAAGCAGCAAGAACCATCGCTTGTGATTTAATACCCCGCATGGTCGCTGGCTTCAGGTTGCAAAGGACGCATACCTTCCGATTCTGTCCCAGACCAACGAACACATAAATTGGGAATGTAATCCGAGAAAACTCATGGAAATTAAATTACAATTTTAAATTTCAACATCCGTAAGATACAAACACAAACCTGCATTTCTTCAAGAGGTATAAACCTGACTAGTCCACTAACAACTGTTCTAGGCTGTCCTTCGCCGACATCAATCTCTTCCACATAAAGTGCATCAGCATCAGGATGCTTCTGAGCTTTTGTAATGAGGCCGACACGAATATCTAGTCTAGATATGGAAATCTCTGCTTCAGTTGCAGATTTTGTGGCTTGTTGTTTCTTCTTTCCACTCTTGTCTGTTACACCAATCGCTTATTAGAAAGTGATTTTCAGTTTCACTGTTATATCATCATACCAGGTAAGGAAATTCAACCTGAAACTTTTGATTTCTTGAGCTGCTCAGCCAACTTCACTGCTTCAGCTTCTTCCCTTTCCTTTCTATCCGCCTGACTTCCAGCAAACCTCTTCCTTAGAGAATCTACTTCATCATCATTCTGTGTGCAAGTGAAAACTTTCAATTGAAAATCCACTGGAGACATCTGAATCTATTTCATCATCATTCTTTCCTAAATCTATTCCCCAATCAATAAGTAAAAGACAGAGCACAACAGAGACATACCAATTCCTTGAACAACGGCTCTGGTTTCCCAATCTTGTGACCTCTAGGTACAATCTCCCATGGCCGTCTTGCCCTATCAGTATCGCCTTTATCATCACAAAGTGATATATGCGTCTCAGGAGACAAATTAAGCTGCTTAAATACCTTGAATGCAATTTTAAAAAGAAAAATATAAAAGATATTAGCATGGATGATTATAGTGTTACCATGTGATCACAAAAAACACTTCAGAGTAACACAAAATTTGCAAACAAAAATATTACCTCAACAGAAAAAGATGGCATGAAGGGTTCTAATAAGCAAGCAAGAAGATGCACTAGCCCCACTGCAGTTCTCATAACAATGGAGCAGCGAGGTTGATCTTCCTTGTAAAGCTTCCAGAACTGACTTTCCTGCATTCAATTCAAGTGTACAGACAGTGCGACTTAGCAGCTGACAATTGGAAATAGATGAGCAGGCAGAGAAACAAGTGAAATAGAGATTAAAACATGCTTACTTGCAGATATGCATTCCCTTCACTTGAAATGCTCATTGCTAGTTTGAGTCCTTGCTTTAGTTTTACCTACAATGCAATAGAAATGTGAACACAGGTAGGAAGGAGAAGCTTCCAGTCATGCACAACAACACTATCTTTCAAATTTCAATCACCTTCTCCATGGCCTCCACATATTGCTCCACACATTTACCCACTTTTTCAGCTATTTTCTCTGTCAAAGGATCAGAGATGGCATCTTGAGCATCTGGAATAATGGAGTCATATCCTTGACCTGTAGTTGGAACTTGTTAGTTTGAATGCAGCAGGTATACAATGCTCAACTGGAACCTAGCAAACATATATAAAAAGGTAAAGATACAATGAACAGAGAGCCCAAGTCATTAATTATTGTGCATGTATCTCTCTTATCCATTCTCCATAAAGGGACTTGTACACAATCTTGGTAAATGAATGCTGCATTGTCAAGATGTTTAGTTATTTGCACCTCAAGAATAGAATATCCCCACTGGAATGTAAGAAATATTCTCATCTTCATCATGAGGTCAAAGCTCTTGACTGGTGGGGGCAGCAAAAGCATTTGCCCATTAATTCCTTGCTTAGATATAAGGGAGGGAAGAGCCTTGGTTTTTAAAGTTGTCAAAGAGAGTCAGGCCTATTTTTTCTTCTGGTTTTAAGACCTGTTGGTCTAGCAGTTGACTGGCTTACAGTCATTTGCTTATGATCCAGGGAAGGGGAGGGTGAGAAGTTAAACTCTGGAAATAAGCTTATGCACAAGGGCTCTACCATTGGAGCTATTAGTGCCCACTAAATCATAAAAGTCAAAGAACAAGAAAACATAATAGAAAGCTGCATCACCAAGATAATAACCTTGAATCTTGTTCAAAGACATCAGCTGAATGGTCAATACTAACCTGAAGGTTTGGCAACAAAACTCAAAACTCGGTTAATGAAGTTGCCCAAATTATTCAGCAATTCACTGTTGAGCTTCGCTTGCAAATCCGCCCATGTAAATAATGTATCTGACACCTGTTTTACCAAATATATAAAAATAAATAAATAAACACACACCCACACACATAAAGGAGTGACAAAGATACAGAGAAAGAAGTTCACTCATAAAAAACATTAAAATATTACCTCGGGCCTATTGGTCAGCAAGTAATATCGCCATACTTCAACAGGAATGTTTGTATCTCTGGCATCGTTTCCAAATACTCCAATCCCTTTACTCTTGGAAAACTTTCCTATAAAAGCAATCCACATTTATAACACCTACTACAAACTGTACCAAGGAAACTTTGAGCTTCCATAAACAAGGTCCTCTGGGAATAGCAATACAATATAGTAAACATACCTGCTTCATAGTTCAAGTATTCAGTAACACTAATTGTCTTCATTAAGGTCCAATTTTCACCAGTTCCAAGAAGCGTGGAAGG
Source organism: Rosa chinensis (assembly GCF_002994745.2). Classification (NCBI taxonomy): domain Eukaryota; kingdom Viridiplantae; phylum Streptophyta; class Magnoliopsida; order Rosales; family Rosaceae; genus Rosa; species Rosa chinensis. The sequence continues at coordinate 38,782,467 of NC_037091.1, read as the reverse complement.
AAACATCACCTAAGAGACAAATGCTAACACAGTTGAAATTAACTTTTCTTCAAAGAAAAAGAGAAGAACTTGTATACAGTCGAATTAGTGAACATAAATGAGAGAGCCAGGAGAAAAAGTGAGGGCATGCTGCCCCTGAAAGCCTTGGAAGTGGAGTGTAATGGAGGAAGCATACAGGCATACAGCTACTGGTCCAAGAAGCATATGAATTTGGAGAGATCTAATATCAAAATTTGTCTTTGCGTCATTTCCAACGGAGAGTAGACTAGGACTCTACTATTATTAGAGATTTGAAGAGGAAGACAGACATTTTTGAATATCATTTCCTCCACAAAAATTTTGAGTGTCAGACTATATAATATGGAGTTATTACTAGTCATTTCCACTAGTGTATAAATGACTCATGAATGATGGTAATCCCGGAAAGAATTGCCAAATGCGATACTTCCCACAGATCCAATTAAGCTAAGTATATTTATATTTAAATTATACGTAGCTTACCGTGTGGAATGGCACATTATCTTTGCCCATAAACTGATACAACTCCACATCCTCTGGATTCTTCCACCATTTCTCCCAATCTGGAGTGTAGCATTTAGTAATTGAAACATATCCAATAGGCGCATCAAACCACACATAGAAAACCTACCAATAGCAATGTTTGAACTAAGATGAGAAATTTGGAAATTCATTAAAAAGAATCAGTGGAAGTTGGCAAAACTTAAATTAACATGTATTAACCTTGTCCCTGAAGTTATCATGTGGAACTGGAACCCCCCACTTCAGATCCCTAGTGATACACCGTTGTTTAAGCCCCTCTCTGAGCCACGCATTTGTTGCTTGAATGGCATTCTGGCTCCAAGACCCCTCCACTGACATTTTATTAATATACTCTTCCAACCTATCCTTCAGCAAAGGCAGTTCCAGAAACAAATGGTTTGTATCACGAATCCGTGGAGTCGACTTACAGACCTGCTTACAATTGCCAAAAATGAGAAGCATAATGGTGTAACATTTCTGTAAATTCAATGCTACAGCTACCATGTGGAAAGAAGTTGCTCTCACAAATCCTTAATTATTTATTAATTATTTTAGAACAAGGACAAGGACATTTATATACAATCAGGCAGTTAACAAAGTCTTTCCTTCAAGCGAGATGCATGGTATGTAGATATTAGATAGTAATATACACACACATGGCAAGGAATATAAGTTTCAAAAAGTAAAGGATACACAAAAACTCTGTACCTTGCACTTCGGATCCTTTAATTCTGTGGGGTTTAAAAGCTTCCCACAGTTCTCACACTGATCTCCTCTTGCAGAAGTATAATCACAACCTTGAGTTGGGCACGTCCCCTCCACAAGCCTGTCGGCTAAAAACCGTGTGCAAGTATCACAATATAGCTGAACAACAGTAACTCAAGTTAACTCAACACATATTATAAACACATCTCAAATCACAATGCTCAGCATGCACAAAACCAACCAAAATCGCAACGAAATCGATACAATTACAATCCAGTGAATGTTACCTGCTGCATTGTGTTCTCAGAAAGCCAATTATTCTCCAGCAGCCTATTGAAAATCGCTTGGCACACCTCCGTCTGCTCCGGCATCGAAGTTCGCCCGAATTTGTCAAAACTTATATTGAACCACTCGTACACCTGCCTATGAATCGCATGATACCTGCAAAATCCACGAACCATTTCCATTGAGCTCCAGATAAATTAACTGCAGTAAATTATAAAAAATTCACACATAAAATTTCACCGCGAGAAATAAAACTTACTTATCGCAGATCTCCTTGGGGCTACACTTCTCCTCCAGGGCTTTGGTCTCGGTGGCGGTGCCGTACTCATCGGTGCCGCAGATATAGACAGTGTTGTATCCCCGGAGACGGCAGTAGCGAGCGAAGACATCGGCGCTGAGAACACAGCCGATGATGTTGCCGAGATGAGGGACGTTGTTGACATACGGCAATGCGCTGGTGATGAGGACGTTGCGTTGGCCGGGGATGGGGAGCTTGGGGCCCTCCTTGGAAGTAACGGCAAGGTCTCCCATGGCTTCACTGAGGAAAAGTGAGTAGAATTCAGAAGGGGTTGCAGAGACGGCGAGAGGTTAGGGGTAGGGGTTTGGGTGGTTTGAGGAGAAAGAAGAGAATGTCTTTAATAGCTTGTGTGTAAGAATAGTTCCAAAGGTGTGTCGAAGCTTTATGTATGAGCACTAAACGACCAGAGAAGTGAATCTTATTCCTTGGAGAATAAGCCAAGTAAATTCTAGGCTTCTAGCACAAAGATCCGTTTTTATATGCACAAGGAGAAAGTACTTATCCGTATTAATTAAGCCAATAAGGCTTAAGGTTAAATTTTTAAAATGCCTAAAATTGTCCTTCTTTAATTAAACACAAAAAATCTGAAATTTGATATATATGCAGAGTGTAAATTCATATTCTCGATGCCATGCATTTTCTGTCATATTCTAATACGATACAAGTTTAAAACATACTAAGGAAAGCTGATTTCCAATTGACTAATAATCATAATAGTCAAACACTGGAATTTAATGTTTCTTCCATCATCGGCTTTCTTTTTTTGATAGGATCTTCTGTCATCTATTACATATACCAGCCAACAAAAGAACAACATTTAACCCGGCCCCCATAACGAAATCTCAAGAAAACAAAGCAAAAGAAGCTTAAAAAGCAAAAACCCATGTCTAATAATACTGTTTCCTTCACTTCCCAATAAAGCCTCAACCGCTAACCCAGTATTATAATTATTTCAACTATATAGAGCAACTACGAAAAAAAAAAACAGAGTGCTCTGCTTTGGGTTTTGCATTTCGAACTCATCCATCTCCAATCTCAATCAAAATTCGAGCTCATCTCTATCAAAACACACCAAAGATTCAAACTTTCACACACAAACATAAGCAATAGCCAAGAAAACTAAAACCCACAACGCTTTTCTCCCAAGAAAACAAAGGGTTTTCAATCAAAAAGCCCTGAGCCGAAAACAGTGAGGAATGAAAACGTACCAAGTGCAAACTGTTGCTGTGTTGTAAGGAGAGGGGTGAGTTTGGAGGTGGGCTTTTGTCGTTGGTGACTCAAGTAGACCGGCCTGTGGAGACAAAATCCGACGCGGAATTGGAATCTCTGAAGGGTGGCGTTGGAGGAAGAGCCGCAGTTGAGGAGGGAGTGAAGGAGGCGGTTTAGCAGGCAGAAGGAAGAAAAGTGAGGGCAAGACAGTCGGTCTGGGAGGTAGAATCGTCTTTTCGCCTACGAATGGACAGTAACACCGAATGAACGATTAATTCATTTTTATCTAATTTAACCTTTATATATTAAAAAACTATGAAATATAATTAATTAATAAAGATAATATGGTAAATTGTAAAAAAAAAAAAAATTAAGCATAAAATGTGGTAATTGTACGGAAAGTTTTTCCACTATCTTTAACTTCTCTCCATACACATAGTGGATGGGCCCTTCTAGTATATGTATAATTTTTTCACCTTTTTTTTAAAAAAAAATTATGAGGATTTTATGATCAGATTTTATTCGTAATCTCTAAGACCAGAGACCCTTTACCGGATTTGAGTCCCCCGTCCTTTTGATAAAGGGTCCTTGATCAAAAACACCAAAATAAACCAAAACTATCTCACTTACCCTAGCAATAATTTTTTATTTCTACTAACCCAATTTAGAGGAAAATGACAATCTTAACAGCCTAACTAAACGACTATTATCATGCCCATCTGCTCTCTCTCTCTCTCTCTCTCTCTCTCTCCCCTCTGCAGAAGGCGCCGACCCGTGGAACTCCATCATTGCCAGCGCGGCCACCGGCGGCTTCCTCCATAAATGCGACCTCCAATCTGGTCTCTCTCTCTCTCTCAGCTAATTCGATGCGCCCCGAAATACCTAGACTCCGGCTTCGACTCCGACGCCGATCTGTGGCGGAGCAACGGACCTGGTGAGGACCCTTCATTTCCAAAAGTCCATCCACTCTCATCACCGCCATGGCCTCCGCAATCTAAACCTCTGAAACTCTCATCTCCGTTGGGATTCATCGCCTTATCTCAGATTATTTGACTGGCTGATCCTTCAAAGCTAGATGACAAACTTGCCTCCGAATTGTTCCATATTTACATGCTCTGCCTTGACTCCATTGACGCCATGCCTTCACAATTTTCCGGCAAGCCCTATAAGTTTCAGAAGGTGAGGAAGACAACGGAAGGGAGATGAAGGCGGAGATCGAGCCCACCTGACGCGACATCAATCTCTCCCTCCCCGGCGAAAGTTCAACAGCGAGCCCACCTGACGCGATTTTCCCGTGAGATCGAGCACTTCTTCACGGCTTCACATAAGGGAAAAGGGTGCCCAAATCAATTTCATCACCTACTCCGACGATGAGTACCTCTAAACAGCTCAATCAAGCCAGTCCTCCTTTTTTCTTTTCTTTTTTTCTCTTTTTCTCTTTTCTTCTTTTTCACCTTTTAATGAGAAATTTTGGTAATATAAAATGTAAATAATTGGAGTAACAAGTTGCAAAATGGTGCTATGTGAAGGGCAATACAGGTATATTGGGGGACAATAAACGCCTATTGAGGGGCAATAGACGTTTTAAATTGATATAATCTTCTCATTTTTTTCTTAAATCAAAGTTTTATTTGTCTAAATTTAGGGAGATTAGTTTCCATTTCGGCAATTGAAAGTTCTACTGGGGACAATAGACGTTTTGAATTGATGTAATCTCCTCTTTTTGTTCTTCAATCAAAGTTTTATTTGTCTAAATTTAGGGAGATTAGTTCCCATTCCGGCAACTGAAAGTTCTATTGGGGGCAATAGACGTCTATTGGGGGGCAATAGACATTTTGAATTGATGTAATCTCCTCTTTTTTTTCTTTAATCAAAGTTTTATTTGTCTAAATTTAGGGAGATTAGTTTCTATTTCGGGGACTGAAAGTTCTATTGCCTCCCAATAGAGGTCTATTGGGGGGCAATAGAGGTTTAATGCCCCTCTATTGGGGGGCAATAGACGTCTATTGGAGGGCAATGGGGGGCATTAGACGTCTATTGAGGCAATAAACCTTTCCGGCGACCTCTTTAGGGACCTCTGGCGAGGTTTTCAGAAAATTCTGGCTGGCAGCGACCGGATTTCAGCGGCCGATGACTGAATTCCGACTACCGGTGACTGGACTCCGGCGAAAGTTGGCCAGAATCTGGCGACCGGTGACCGGCTCCAGCGAAGTCTCCTATAGTTTCTCTATCTCTCTCTCTCTCTCTCTCCCTCTCTCTCTCTCTCTAAGTAACAAAGGGATGATGGTAAAATGGTATTAAAAAAATAATAAAAAACAACAAAAAAAACCTTAATGGGGGTATTAGGGAAGACTTCCTTAGAGTGTTTTGGGTAGGAGGGAATTAAAAAACTTAATGGGGTAAGTGGAAAAAAAATTCCTAGAAATGGGGTAAATGGACAAAAACCCTTCGACAAAAATTGGTAGCTTGAGCTTTGACGGTTAGGGGTCGAGAAGAGCGAGCAGAGTTTGTATTTGTAAAATTTTTATTAAAAAAACTCGAAGAGAAATAAAAAAGAAAAGGATGAGAGCGGAAATTCTAAAACGATAAGATGAGAAGTGGAAAAGAATTCCACAACATATAGCTTGATTCCACAACACAGGCACATGGAAAAGTTAGAATGAAAGATGCAAGTTATCCAAGTGGCAATTCTATAAGAATAAAGGAATAAAGTTTTTTTTTTCTTTTTCTTTTAACATTGAATAAAGTTTTTCTTAAAGAAAAAAGTTGGAGCCTACTAATTAGCAATGGAGCATGAATGCTCCTCAAAAAAAAAAAAATGGAGCATGAAATGATAATTCGAGTATTCAATCTTAATCTTGTTTAATGAGGGGTTTTTTGCACCAACAATGTCTGAAGACTTGGGTGACTGACAATATGATACCCGAACTTACAAAGTTATCAAAGTAATACCCAGACTCAATTTTTCGTATCTCCGTCATACCCGCGGCCATTTTCCGTCACGGAGCCATTAACTTTACCACGTGTGACGCACGTGAGTCGCAAAATGAGGGCAAAAAGACTGATTTACCCTTTATTTGACATTTTACTTATTATTAATAATATATACCTATTTACTTTTTTTTTATCTTTTTTTTTTTTATCCTCTCAACCTCTCGTCTTCTTCCTCTGCACTCTCGCCCAGTCCCCCTCCCTTCAACTTCCTCTCTTCAACTTTTTCTTTTGATCTGACCAAGAGTTTTAGCGACGCACAAATGGATCAAACTAGTAAGACCCTTTTCTTGCCTCCTCTCTTTACCAATTTCTGTTTCAGCTCTTCAATTCTGACCCAAGACGAGTTGAAGAAAATCACCGCCTACAAGATCGTCGAGTCCGTCATGATCTTTGTCCTCGGCTCCGGCTCCACCGTCAAACACGCCGTGGATCGCTTGGGTGAGCTTTTACAACCGGGAAAAGTTCACAACATCATCGGAATTTCCGAGAACACCCACCAACAAGTCACCTCTCTTAGAATTCTATTATCCAACCTCGATGGCTACCCAATCCTCAATCTCGCTATCGACGGTGCCGACGAGGTGGACCCCCACCTCAACCTAGTCAAAGACCGTTGCGGGTACCTCTTGAGAGAGAAAATGGTGGAGGGTGCATGTTAGAAATTCGTGCTTCGTTCAAGAAAATGAACGAATCAAGGATTGCTGAAATTTTCTTCTTTTGCTTTTTAGCCGGGTTCAAGAACATAAATATGATGAATTTCTGGGTTCAAGTGTTGCAATCTAGTTGTTTTCTTGTCCTTTGAATCTGTTTTTTTGTCTAACCTTGATGCTGGGGGTGTCTAGCCTTGATAATTTGGATGATAGCCTGAAGGGGAAGGTTTTGGAATTGAAGGAAGAGTTGGGCTCTGAATTTGTTAGTGTCCTCAAGTCCTTGGGATTGGATGTGGAGATAAGATCAAAAGAATCAATTGAGCAAACTTTGCCCTCAGAAGTCAAGGCCAAGATTGAAGTAAAGGCCAGATTTTTTTCTGCTGGGTTCAAGAACATGAATGAATCAACATTGTTGTGATTCTTTTTTTGCTGGGTTCAAGAACATGAAGATGAAGAATTGTTGGGTTCAAGTATTACCAACATGAATATGCTGATGTGGTAGCCTTCAATGGAATTATAGCAGATCTGTTGATCAAATTTACTTGATTTTGTTGTTTGAGTTTGTACTGTTGATCAAATTTTCTTCTTTTGTTGTTCTTTAAGTTTGTATCAATTGATTGGAACTCTAGAGAGAGAAAGATGGCATCATAATGGTTTGTTGGGTTTAAGAAGATGAACTTGAATGGGTTCAAGAACATCAACGTTTGCTGGGATTTCTTTTGTTTTTTATGGTTGCTTTTTGCTGCATTTAAGATGATGAACATGGTTGATAAAAAAAAAAGAAAAAAGATGATGAACATGGAGTTTCTAGAGGAGAGAGAAAAACTAGTTATTTTTAATTTTGAATTTATTTATTTACGGTTTGATGGAGTGAAAAAGTCTTTTTTGCCCTCATTTTGCGACTCACGTGCGTCACATGTGGTCAAGATTAACGGCGACGTGACTGAAATTGACCGCAGGTACTACGTTGATAAGAAAAATTGAGTCTGGGTATTACTTTGATAACTTTGTAAGTTCGGGTATCATATTGTCAGTCACCTAAGTCTCCAGACACTGTTGGTGCAAAAAAACCCTTTAATGAGTGCTAACTAAGCCTTCCACCACTGTCTTAATAAACTAATAATTTGTTAATCCACCTCAAATTAGTTGTTAACAAACATTTTGATTTTTGACTGATGGACCAGCTGCCCTCTTCGGATGCATGCAAATTTAACTATTTTTTTTTTCTTTTCTCCTCTTTTCTAATTCTCCAAATTGTAATTATAATAACTCATTGATAATGATAAAATAATCATCTAACATTGCAAATACAAAGAAAAATCCTAGAGGACTCCGCTGTGTATACTAGTGCCTGTCCGGCTGCGCCTCGGCACCGGCGACGGCCTCTGGCCTAGCCGGTGGCTGTTGGGTGAGGTCGGACGGGTGTTTTGCTTCAGGGTTGTGTTTCGGTTTCGAAGGATTGGATCGGCAGTTGTCCGGTTTCGTCTCTATTGGCCGAAGGAACTGGCTGCGTTGTGGAAGTGGGCAGGGATCAGAGAAGGAAAGGGAGTTTGCTGGGTCGGAGCGGCGTCTGTTGGTGGACATTCGTCAGCCGGCCGACTTCGATGGTCGGATGGAGCAGATCGACAGTCGATTGAGGGCTGGTTTGGACGATCGATCCGGATCCTTTTGCAGACTTTCCAGATGCCGGTTTATGTTGGGCGGACTGAGACGCTCAAAGGTGTTCGCCAATGGTTGGACGATTAAGGAGGCGCGACGGTGGCCCGACATCGGTGGTGGGGTGGCGGTCTGTGTGGCGGGGCGACACAGCTGGTGATTTGGGCCGGGCGGGTTGGATGCATGGTCAGATCGATCTCCGGTCGGGTTCCGGTGGGGTGTTACAGGGGTGGTGCTATTGGGTGGAGTGGTGAGGCCGCGATCGTGGTAGATGTGACCGCAACGGAGGTGATGTGAAGACAAGTGAGGTGTCTCGGTTTTGGTGCCAAGGTTTGGACGGCGAAGGAGCAAGGGAACTATGGTCTCGGCGGTCAATGGGAGTCGGGATGATGGAGCTGCAGTTAGGCCGAGTCTGTGGTTTTGGGCCCAATCTGGACCCAATCTGGGAAACAGTGTTTTGGTGTTTTTTTCTTTCATTGTTTTAGGTCGGGTGCACTGCAGGTGGTGGCAGAGACAATCATCACTTCGGCCTTCCTGAGGGTCGTTCCTGCCTAGTTTTGTGTCAGCACAAAGTCTGCATGTGGCATAGACGAGCATTAATGGCTTTCTAGGAGGTCTTTCCTGTCAGGAGTTGGGTTGGAAGTGATGGCGCTTTGGAGTAGTGGTGGGATGACGGTGTTGGGTTTTCCTTAGTCCTAGGTCTGACTGTCCAGAATTCCCTTTGATCGGGTTCGAAGCAACGACGAGTGTTGGCTTGGTCGATCAATTGCTGGCCAGGTAGATTCTGGGCGTGGGAGTTGGTGTTCTTGGCTGAGTCTGCTTCAACACGTTTTGTTATTTTTGCCACTATGTCTGGTGCCAGTTTAGTTTTTTTAGTTAAGTTTTAGTATGTTTGGAGTCGGGGCCTAGTTTGGCTTTAACAGTGCGTCAGTATAGATGTCAAGTTTGACGTCTAAAGTGGGAAAAGTTTCGGTTGAAGCTTTTATCTCCCATTCTCATTGTAATCTTCGTTTTTATTAATGAAGTTCTTATTTGATCAAAAAAAAAAAATTGTAATTATATTACTCAATGGACTTTCTAATATTGGTCCGACAAGAGATAGTGCAGACCTGCAGTAGCAGAAGTGAACTACCTTTCCTCTTGGTGGTCCGCGACTCTACGGGTTCCATCGTGGCTGGTGCATGCAGCAGGTGTAACAATGTTGCATCCCCTTTCATGGTTGAGGCATTAGCTGGTAGGCTAGCATGTAAGCTAGCTCTTGATCATCACCTATCTTCTCTGGTATTTGAGACGGATTGTTTGCAGCTAGTGCAAGCGGCCCAAGCTGAAGGTGAGGACACTTCCGAGGCTGGGAGAGTTGTTGATGACATTTCATTGGCTATGTTATCTCTGCGTGGTTCTAGTTGTATGTGTATTGGGAATCCAACAGGATTGCCCACAAATTGGCAAGAGGTTCTCTAGTTTCGGGATTGCAAGCTTTCTAGAGGGGAGTTGTCCCTTCGGCACTTGATGATCTCTTATGTAATAACTAGCTAGTTCGATCATCAATAAAAGTTTGTCATCCTTCCGATTAAAAAAAAACAAAAACAAAAAAAAACCAAATAAACCTACATTTTCTCTTGGGAAAACTACTTCACATACTTGAAGAAAATTTGATGAGCCGCCTAGTATTTTCACCTTGTTTAGTTAAGCAAATTTAGAGTGTAGTAATGTTATTTTCTTTTACCTCCTCGAATTATACGCCTAAGATCGTTTGTGCCCTCGAACTTCCAATTTGATCACATATGTGATATGTCTTTATACTCTCCATTACACTCCATCATAGTCATTAGTAAACTAATTTGACAATTTTTTCTAAATTGGTGACGATGAGAACTTGCGGTCAGTTTTTAGCATTGGCATGTAAATGATGTGTTTCTTGCATGATTCAATTAAGGCCAAAATGTAGTTTGAGTGGGCAACAAAATATAATGAAATTGATGGATTAGTTAAAAATTGGTGATGATGAGAACTTAGGGTCAGTTTTTAGCATTGGCATGTAAATGATGTGTTTCTTGCATGATTGAAGGCCAAAATGTAGTTTGAGTGGGCAACACAAGATAATGAAAATGATGGATTAGTTAAAAATTGACTATAATCGATCAAATTAGAAAGTACAAGGACATAAGCAATCAAATTAGAAGTTTGGGGTACTGCCGATTTTAGATGTAAAATTCAGGGAGGTAAAATGATTTTAACTCCAAGTTAAAGAACACAATGATTTAGTACCACGCCCATTAATGTTATGTAGGAGTTTCTTTTCTGAGTTCAAGTACTACTGTTGTCCTTCCCCGGGCTGCATGGTTTTTTGTATTTGTTTCATTGAAGTTTATAGTGTGATTCATGAACTTTACCCTTGCAAATTGAATAGAGAATACAGTTACTTAAAAATATATATAGTGCAGTATGTGTGTGCTTCACTTGTATGTCACAGCCTTAGCTTATTATATCATAAATAAAGATTTGAGTTTTTCCTTTCCCCTAGCAATGTGGTGCTTAATTTTACTCGAAGTTATGAAATATTGTTTCCATAGGAGAAGATTTGCAATGAAACAAGAAAACAACATTAGCCAGTCAAAAAGTTACAAGGAAATCACCATGTGATTGCTGCATGGACAGCCTTCATCATCCGGAAGCAGAAAAATTTATTCCTTATTTCCCTAGTTCTGAAGATATCTAGCTAATACTTTGATGTCTCTTCAATGACTGTCATTGTTATAGAAGTAGCCCAAACTCAAGTCTATGCCTTCAGAACCGATATTTCCATTTTCTCCTTGATCAGTAAGAAGGTATTAAGACTGCAATCAAGTTTACAAGCTTAATGAAAATGTGAAAAACTGATTTACTCTGCAGATTTCTCTACTTGTTCACAGCTCTGTTCCATTCACTGTTTTTCTGTACCTAAAGCTTATTTTAGCTTATTGGATGAGAAAAATAAAATAAAACATTACATGGACACAAAACTAAGAGATCGAGTGCTTGTGAGCTTTGGCTGTATTTGGGGTAGGCCTGGCATTTAAACCCGTAACCCGCAAACCCGCACTATACCCGCACAAACCCGCCCGTTTATTAATCCAGGCTAAAAAAAGCCCGCACGTAAAAAACCCACAAATTAACTGGTTTTGCGGACTAAACCCGTTGGAACCCATTGGAACCCGTTAACTCAAAATCCTTCCAAAAAACCCATTTCCCATTACCCATACGGGTTCCCCATTTTTATTTATTTATTTATTTTTCAACCAGGGCATTTTTATAATTTTTCTTATTCCCCGTGAGGATCCGACAGTTGGATCTTCGTATAATTGTGAAAAGACGATTCAAAAGGAGATCCGTGAGGATTCGACAGTTGGATCGTCGTATAATTTTGTGAGGATGATTCTAAAGGCGATCTGGGACAATCCAACCGTTGGATCTTCGTATAATTGTGCAAAGATGATTCAAAAGGCGATCCGTGAGGATCCGACCGTTGGATTGTCATATAATTTTGTGAGGATGATTCTAAGGGCGATCCGGAACGATCCAACCGTTGGATCTTCGTATAATTTTGAGAGGATGAACCTAAGGGCGATCCGTGAGGATCTGACCGTTGGATCATCGTATAAATCAGTAAAGATGATCATCTAGGTGATCCGTGAGGATCTGACCGTTGGATCGTTGTATAATTTTGAGAGGATGAAACTAAGGGAGATCCGTGAGGATCTGACCGTTGGATCATCGTATAAATCGGTAAAAATGATCCTCTAGGTGATCCGACCGTTGGATCTTCGTATAAATCGATAAAGATGATCCTCTAGGTGATCTGTGAGGGTCCGACCATTGGATCGTCGTATAATTGTGATTTGTGAATTATTTTTTGTCAAAAAAGGAAAGGAAAAAAAATCTAAAAAGATAGAAAATAAAAAATTTCAAAATAGAAAACCAAAAAAGTTCATATAGAGAAAATGGCAAATGAGGGGGTTATATACATAAGTCTTAACTGGTTTTAATTGCTTTGATAAAAAGTTAAAAAATAAAAAATAAAAAAAAAGTTTACGGGTCTTAACGGGTTCCAACGGAAAACCCGCAAACCCGCCGGGTTTGGCCCGCGAAATCCATTAAGCTAACGGGTTTTTACCGGGTCGACCCGTTAAGAACCCGGTCCATTAAGAACCCGCACCATACTCGCACTATACCCGCACGTTGCCAGGCCTAATTTGGGGCATGTCGTTTACTTTCATGGAACACGGTGCTTAAAGTGAGTTGGAATCAAGTAGATGCCATAGAAAAAGAAAAAGCAAAGTACATTCTCTTTCTATCCAAGATTAGATTATAAGATATGTAGCTAATTGCATCTTCATTCGTCCAGAGTTTGTCTATAAACATTAGTTTTGAAGATACCATAATCATTTCTTCTTTAGCCTACTCAGCTGTGTTAGTTTGCTACTTGAACTTAAAATACACAGAAGGGACTAAAGTGTGAAAAAATTACGAGTGCTAGTGTTGAAATGAAAAAAATACATACCCAATTACAATGAGTTTCGTCCACTGAAAGAAAATAAGAGTGCTTTAATTTAAGTAAAATTAAAAACCTTTTATTTCAAGAAAAATAGGGGACGAGTTTGATAGCTAGTGAAACTCTAAACAAAAGAAATAATTAAGCTGCTTATATTGGGTTCGCAAAGCATCTGACTTCTAGCTTGTTTGAAAGTCTAGACAAGAAATTGAAAAAGAAGTCGCAGTCTTCACGTCAAAAGTTATGTCCAACTAGTTCACTTCAAGTTGAACTCTAAAACTCTCTATGTTGTATACACAAGCCAAACTCATCTCGAGTGCGGTATATAAGCACCACATGAAGAGCAGAAAAGGGGAGGACAGCAGTGGTGCAAAAGCAGAAGGAGAAAGCAGCAAAGGAGCTTGGAAGACAAAAGGTTCAAACCTCATTCCATCGCTCTCCACCTCCTTTTCTTTTCTGTTGCAGGCCCTCCCCACAACGGCACCTTCGACTGTCAATGATGTCAAAGACAACATGCCGGAGCAGCGTCTCCGATGAACCATGCCGAGCAGCGTCCCGATGAACCATGCCGGGCAGCGTCCCGATGAACCATGCCGGGCAGCGTCCCGATGAACCATGCATGACCTCATGCGGGGCAGCATCCCGATGAACTCATGCCGGGCAGCGTCCCGATGAACTCATGCCGGGCAGCGTCCCGATGACTCATACCGGGCAGCGTCCCGATGAACCATGTCGGGTAGCGTCCCGATGGCCTCATGCCGGGCAGCATCCCGATGAACATGCCGGAGCCCCGTCTCCCAAAGCTGTCATAGGCTCATAGCTACAAACTTCGCCAAATCTGCTGACAACAAAACCATGACTATCCATGCTGCTCTCTGTCAACCACCACAACGAATTAGCCTGTCTCAAATTCCATATTTCTATCCACAAGCACCGATGCCAATAACACAATCGGCGCAAAGAAATTTAAGGGTGCAGCGTGTCTGCTCGTTCACAAAGGACCAAAGCCATTGACTTCTAGAAACTAACGAGCTCTAGCTTGAAGTATGTTGTAACGCAGAAGCATACACCAAGGCCAAACCAAATTCATTCCAAGAGGTTGGCGGTGGTATTCTAGATTGAACTTGAAAGTTTAAACAATGATAACCAATGTGAACAAGACAATTGCAGTAGTTGACAAAGCACAAAGCAAAAAGAAAAAGAGAGAAGGAAGAGTGTGGTGAAGTTGGAGAGGATAAAGCTTAATTATTTAAGCTATGCACAAGACAAAACAGTTAATTAACAATTGCAACCAAGATTGCTTTTGCCAAAGTTGTAAGCCTTTCGTACTGGGTCTGTGAACACAAAGGAAGAAAATTAAAATGTTCAATGAAGACAAAGAAGTTTACCGCTTCACAAAGTTGTCGATTCACAATTGAATTAGGTGATAAAATGAATCTAGCCTCACCTACGAAACAACGGCCAATTTTCTTGTGAAATAAAATAGAAATAGTGTCAGTACTTGGCCTTCATTACAAAGCTGGAAGCGAGAGCTAGGAGGAGAAATTTCTTACCCAATTTCTCACAGGAAGAAGCAATACAGCAAATTTCAAGCTTCTAAGTGTTGAGAGATTTCTTCTAGTCAAAGACCCATGCGTGCTCCCATCTCCAAATCACATTCCATCTTCGGACCCATCTCCAATTCGACTTGGCAGTAGCGCCGAGCTCATGTTCTGTCTGGGTTTTGGGTAACGACGGTGGAAAGAAGAAATATAAGAAGTGAAAAAAGAAGGAGAAAAAGGAAATTGGGAAAATATAGCAGCTGGGCCTCCGCACCACTTTGGGCCTCTATGAAGCTTCTAACGGTGACCCATAATAAATTCGGGTGTCTAAAAGAGAAAAAGAAAAGCTCGATGGGTGCCTCTGATCTTCAGACGAAAATTAAAATGTGCGATTCGTATTTTACTCGACGCTGCGGGTGTCCAAATCAAAAATACCCGAATATTGGTTTCGTAAAGAAAATGCTTCGAGACCCAAATGGAAATCCTTTTGGTACAAAACCAAGAAAAAGACAAATACCCAAAATCGGTACAAAACCAAACAAAATCCAAATGCATGAACTACAGTGGTTTGATCCATTCACATGGTATGTAGGCAATCTAGCGACCCACTAGTTGCAACCACAAATTCAAATCGAATCCCTGACTCTACCAGTCAAATTCAGCCAATCCGAATCTCTGACTCCACTAGTCAAATTCACCCAAACACCAGAAAAATCAAATCATTCCCAAATTCACCTGAACACTAGAAAAATCAAATCATTCCCAAATTATCCAAAAGCAAATTCAAGGGCTCTAAACCCTCACAAATATCTCAAACACAAATCCAAAAATAAATGGGTCATCTACCCATTTGAATCCCAAATGCTTGAACTACGAGTGGTTTGATCCCGCAAGGGTATGTAGGCAATCTGGAATCAAATCATCTAGATGCAACCGCATCCTAAACACTATTCACATCCCAAAATCCAAGTCTTCCAATGGGTCATTCATTCATTGGAACTCTTGAACTACGAGTGGCTTGATCCCTTCCCGGGTACGTAGGCAACTCATTCCAAAATTCGAGTACAGCCTCAAAAACAAACAAACACACATTGGTTTCTTTATAAATGGAATCAAAGGGTGTTCTCTTGTAACAAGATATTGTAATTAAAAGACACATTTTGTCTTGAATGGGTCAAACCCGAAATAATTAAAACTCTATTCTGTTAATGAATACGAGTGAAATTACGTGACATTTTACACTTTGTGCAATTTTTAATCCAACAACTAGTTTGTTGCTTGACTGCTTGAGGTACCATTTAGCAATCTACCCTCTTAAAAATGGATAAAATTAATTTGGTAGCAGAGAATAGAGCATCAATTTTGAAAAGCAAAAAAGTAAATGATTATGTGTAACTTGATTAATGTCAATTGAAGTCGAAGGACCCCGTTAAAAGAGAAATGTAGTAAACAAAATCTGATGTAGCCGAGTGATGATGATAAAAAATGAAACTCAGTAAATCATTTGCGGTGATAATCTTTTTCCATGGCAGAATGCCAGAATTACATAAATTGTTCTCTGTACTTTCAATTATTTTTGCTTCATCGGTCATGAGAAAAAAGCTTATCCTTTGAAGGAGATCAATATAATATTGCCAGGTGTGTGTGGTACATGAGATTATACTCAAGCCAAGCATATGAAGGATGCCTCTGATTGCGTTATTCTCAATCCAAGTATTATTCTCTCTTTCTATGTTCTTTCTTTTTAAGTATTATTCTTTGTTAAACTGGTTATGTACAAATGGGTGTGGTTTTAGAAATAGAAATGACGATGATGGAGCCAACTAAAGTATTGCCGCGAGCTTTTCTACATTTATATATCAAGCAAAGAATTTAATGATTTCTCTCACACCATCTATCTTTGTATAAATTGAGAGTTCATACATCCACAGGAGACCAATGATCAGAAAATCTATCACTTAATTAATTATTATCAAATATGGCAGCTGAATTTCTGCTCACTTTCGCTGCTGAGGGAATTCTGACCAAGGTGTCTTCACTTGCCTCTCAAGAACTCACTCTTGCATGGGGGTTCAAGGCCGAACTGAAGAAGCTCAGGAAGTCCTTATTCATCATTAATTCAAGATTTCTTACACGGCGCTGCCGATCAGAATTCAGAAACCACAAGATCAGGGCAAGGCAGTAGAGGAGTGGGTCAAGAAACTGAAAGACATAGCTCACGATGCCGATGAAGTGTTGGATGAATTCAACTATGAAGTTATCCGGCGCAAAGTGGAACTGCAAAACCACATGAAGAGAAAGGTACTCAACTTCCTTTCTGCCTCTAATCCCCTTTTGTTTCGTCTCAAAATGGCGCATAATATTAGGAAGATCAATGATGCTTTGGTAGAGCTTAAGAATGAGGGAGCTTTCATCAACTTGGTTGCAAAGAAGAGATATTCAAGCCCTGGAGGGGAACGGCCGGATCGGGAGCAAACGGACTCATTTTTTGAGAAGGATGAAAAGGTTGTTGGAAGGGAGGGTGTTGTGTCAAAAATAGTTGAGAGCTTGACCGACTCCAACAATCAGCAGGATCTTTCAGTTATGGCCATTGTGGGAATGCCGGGACTGGGAAAGACGACTTTGGCTAAATCAGTGTACAATGAACCTGCTATAGATTCACACTTCCATAAGAAAATATGGGTGTGTGTATCAAAGTATCAAACACTTTCAGTGTCGATGTGATTTTAAGCCAGATGGTAGACTCTCTAATACCAGAAAAGGCTGGAGTGAAAAGCCAAGATGCATTGCTTAAAGTTCTAAAAGAAGAGCTGACAGGGAAGAGATATGTGCTGGTGCTCGATGATGTTTGGAATGAGGATAGTAAAAAGTGGGAAAGCTTGATGAGTTGTTTGTCAAAGCTGAATTCTACTCTGGGAAGCAGCATTATCATCACCACACGAAGCCTAAGATGAGGAAACACTAGCTTCCTTCAACCTTGTTTATTAATTCATGATAAGCAAGGCTGACCCATATATATTTGCCAGGTATATTGTTCACTGTTAGCGTAATTATCAAAATTGTGACCATGAATAATTTTGTTCCCCTATATTTCAATGTTTTAGTGATAAATATTTATATCGTAAAGCGTAACTCAAGATCGTAGCCTTAAAATTTGCACTTTAGTGAGGCTCTCCCGAACGCGCCTTGATTATGCCTCAGCGATTTAAAACATTGAATAAAACAATGCATTTATTACAAGAAAGAAGGATAGACACGCTTTGTTCTAAAATAAAAAAATAAAATATAAAAAAAGGATAGCGAAAGGTCTTCAGTACACGGCAGTTGAGCTACACAAACCCCGTGCTGATCACGTGAAGGGAAAAATGAGGATGCCGTTAGTGCTTTAGAGGTTAGTCAATATTCAGGTCAACAAGACCATGAAAAGTGAAATGTAGTAAAATTAAATTTTACCACAACCAAAACGAGATTGTGTGAAGATAGAAAGTAAGCTTTCATTTTTATACTTTGTTTTCAGGATTTGGAATTGATCTTTCCTTGAAGGGATATTTCCCATTTGCCCCAGTACTAGCGAAAGTTGCCCAGTCACACAACTCTTTGCTGTGAAAAGACATTGATGTCCTTTTCTTTTTGAGGAGTTCCTTGCTTGTCCCATGCTGAATGTTATTTTGGCTTTTTCTTGCCTCTTGCCTCTTGGATCACTGCTTCGTTTCTTCTTGCCAGTTGCTGAGAATACTATGTTGAGCTGTTCATCTTGATCTTCTTGCTTGAGAAATGAACTTCTTGAAAAGTGTGAAATAGATCTTCATGCTTGAGTCTTATCTTCTATGTTGATGTAGTGAGATGATCGTCAAGCATCCATCATGTTTTCAATGTTATGGAGTTCTTCATCATCGAGATTATTCCAGTAATCAACATCACTTTCTCTCACTTGTTGGCGCTCCTGCTCTTCTTTATACAATAAATCATACACTTCTTTAGTGGTTGTGCTCATATCAACAGTGTACAATTCTCCTGGTCGTGGTACTCCATCCAGGTGTTCTCTGGTGTAGATATTTACAGCATTGGCTTGGTAGATTAATTGCAGATTTGTATCATCAAAGAAATCATCTACTACAAGCTGGGCTGCACGAAATTTGTGAATATCCTCCACTGTTGGTGCCACATCAATTGTTGGTAAAGGAGGTGGCTCTATATAATTACGAAGTGATATGATGACTAGGTGTCTGGCTTTATCATGATATAGACTGGTTCTACGAGGATATGAAGGAATGCTAATTATTTCTAGTCGGATAGTACTATAACCTAACCCTATACTTCCCCATTGCTTAAGATAATGAGATATAGCATACTTAAGGTGATAGGAGAATGACTCTATATGATGTTCATTTTGGACATAAAGACTTTTTAACACTCCATGTTCCATTAGAAAACCTGGAGTAACTCTAACTCTACGATTATCATGCTCAATGTACATTTCACCAAAGTCTCTCATATTAATAGTAGCTAATAGAATATGAAATCGTGCTTTTTCTTCAGGGTGAGAAAATGTATCATGACAAATGACTCCTATACCAGGTTGAGGATGAGATATAAGATTAAAGAGAAAATTCTGGATAGCTACTTGAAGGGAAAGATGCTTATCATGCTGTAACTTGAAGATTTTATCTTTACAATCATGAGGTAAATACTAAAACCTTTCTTTTGCTAGGGCTTGTAAAAAGTAGGGATTTTTTGTTTCTCTTTCTAACAGAGATGCAGGCCAACTACTTTCTTCTTCTTGCTTAATAAACTCAACTGTTTTCTGATAATTTATATTTAGTGTACGAAAATGATCAACTACTGTATCATGCTCATTTTGCAAATTATAATACAATGCATTCAGATTATCATGCTGTGCTTTAAGGTGATTATATTGTGTCTGAAGTCTAGCATATTGTGCTCTTGACTTAGGATACTCTTCTTGATATCTAGCAAGATCACAATTATTGGCTGAAAATTCCTGCTCAAGTGCTCTAATTAATTTTTCTTGACCTCTTCTCATATCCATAACATTTATTCTAATATTCCAAAAATTATCTAATAGAACTTGTTGTCTAGTCGATAATGATGCTGTACTTTTATATCTAAAGAGTGGATTTCTAATTTCTTGCACAGTGTAGCCATTAAAGTTGTAACTAATATTTGTTGATCTTGCTGTCATGCTTAGTGTATTACCACCTTGAGGTGGCACACCACTTTTTGCTCTTTGAGTACTAGAAGATGAAGGCCTGAAAAAGTCCATACCTGTCAAAGAAGAAGCCGAGATAAGATATTTGCAAGTGTATTATCAGCTCCTTTTATATGCTCAAATTGTGGCCTAAATCCATTTCCTATAATACAATCTATAAAATTGACCCATTTTCTGGCTGCTTGTTTATTAGTAGTGATTTTATTATAATGAGAAACAATATTTTGACAATCAGTTCTAATTGTAAATATTTCATTATGTAAGAATAAAGAAAATGCTTCTAAAGAATTAATTATGCCTAATATTTCTAAATCTGTGGCTGGTAATCGAGATTGTATGTCACTAAATTTACCTGATGCATATCTACAAATTTGCTCATCAGACTTTGGTAATTCTTTAAACTTTTTCTGATATAAACTTCCTGCCCAACCTAATGCTGATGCATCTGTTTCTACTATTTTGTAACTACTATCTAATGGTAGTGCTAAAGGTTTAAGTTGTGTAATTTCTTGTTTAATTTGCTGAACTAACTTAATATCTTCTGTATTAAAGTATTTCTGACCTGTTTTGCTAGTCTTACTATGTAAAACTGCTATTTTTCTTCCTAAATCTGGGATGAAACTTCTAGCATAATTTAATAATCCTAAAAATGCTTGTAACTGCTTTTTATCCTCTAATCGATCTGGAAATTCTATAACCTTCTTAGCTATATGTTCCTGCAATTGAATAGTTCCTGACTTAATATATATTCCTAAAAACTCTATATCTTGTTTTTCTAAGTCTATTTTATTTTTACTAATAATGATACCATTATCTATAAACTCTTGCAAGATTATTTCTAAGTGTTTTCTATGTTCATTTCTATTTTTGCTGTGTATAAGTATATCATCTACATATACACTACAAAAACCTACATATACACTACAAAAACTATCATACTTCTTCAAAAGTTGATCCATTTTTCTTTGAAAAATAGAAGGTGCATTTTTCAATCCAAATGGCATGACTAACCATTCAAAGTGTCCTTCTGGACAAGTGAAGGCTGTCCATTCTATTGATTCTTCAGCTAATCTAATTTGCCAAAAACCTGATTTACAATCAAATTTACTAAAGTATTTACTCTCTTGAATCTTATTTATTAACTCATCTTTATTAGGTAATTTATAACTATCTTCATAAGTATTGTCATTTAGTCTCCTATAATTATAAACTATTCTAGCTTTACCTCTTTTTAGTTCAGAATGCTTTCGAACTACAAAGGCTGCTGACCTATGTCTAGATTTAGAAGGTCTAATTACTTTAAGGTTTAATAACTCTTTTATTTGCTGCTCAAATTCTTGTTTATCCAATAAATTACAAGGCATATCTGCTGTTTTAATAGTTAAATCTGGGTTAATTATATCTAATTTTGCTAAAATCTTATTTTTATTCCAATGTAGTTGGGGATCTTCTCCTATGATTCGAGTTTGTTCTGCTAATTGTAATAATTATTCTAATGTTTTAGGTCTACCTATTTGTTTCAGTTCTACTAGAGCTACTTCTCCTATGTTTGGATACTCAAGTTCAAAGATTGATTCATCATATTCTATACTATTCTGCTCATCGACATTGTTATCTAGATTTTCTTCTTCTCTAAAGCTATTTTCTCTTGACTCTTCTATGCTAATGCTATTATAAGCTTCTATCAAATTACTTTGATCAGTTGTAGTTATACCTTTCTTAAAGAAAGTTATATCCGGAGGTATATACAAAAATCCTTGTAAGCTTTTAAGAAAGTTTAATCCTAAGATAAATTGATAAGATCCTACGGGTGATATAAATGTTAAAGGTAAGGTAAATAATTGTCTTTCTATCTTCATAGGTATATTAGTCATACAATGTGTTAAGTATACAGTTCTAGTATCGAATTGTGATACTCTAACTGGTTTAACTAGTTTTTGCCTAAATTGTGTTGGTACTAACTCTTCCTTTATGACACTCTTAGTGCTACCTGTATCTATCATAGCTACTGTTTGAATCTTATGTTCTTTAGATAGTTCTAACTCACAATTAATAGTTATTAAAGAACTAGTTTTCTGATTTTCTCCAATGTTTTGCATATTAATTTCTTCGTCCTCTATTGAATTTAGCTCTAATGTTTCATTAGTATAACAAGGTTTACAAAATATTATCTTGCTTGTATAATATTTTTCAGCTACTACTTTCTTACATTTACTACATTCTTGAGGCCAACCTAAATTAACATATTGAAATTCTTCTTGTTCTTCCTCAAACATACATATATTTTCATCTAGTTCACTATCTGAATTACTAGAGTAATCTGACTCTAATTCTGATTCGGATAACATATCTATGCTATTTATGCTATAAATGCTTTCACTATCACTTAAGTTGTCTAAGCTATATATTGACTCTAAGTCTTCATCTTCTTCTAATTTAAATTGCTCAATTAATTGTACTTTTTCTCTAGGTTGTTTTCCTAACTTAGGACATTTAGGTCTAATGTGTCCTACTTCACCACAAAAATAACATTTACAAGTACTCTTATCTTTTGGTGCTTTGTATTTTCTAATCCAAGGTTTATTGGTTCTTTTCCTAAAGTGCTTAGGAATGTATTTTCTCTTCCTAAAGGTTCTTGAAGGTTGTATGTCAAAGGTCTTATGTTGCTTATATGATCTATACTTCTTCCTATAGCTCTTTCTATATGGTCTAATTTTCTTATTATACTTATCTTTCCTATGACAACCATATTGCTTAGGTAAATCTATGTTCTTACAGCTCATGTAAAATTGTTTTCTAATTTGTCTCTTTGCTTTTAATTGTCTACATTCTTCTCTTAATATATCATACACATGTTGTGTTCTAGGTCCTATTGCTACATCATCTTTTCTAGGGTGTTTTTGCCATTCTCTCCATATTTTTTCTCCTATTGGTCCTTTAATTTTAGTCATATATGTATTTAATAAATTTATGTCATTAATCCTACCTGTTCTTCCTAAATATTTAAAGAAATCTGTAGTATATTCTCCTATGTATTGCAAATCACAAATTTGTAATTGTTCTAAATTTCTTATTGCTCTAATTTGTTCTTGTTCGTTTCTACCATCTAACTTATTATGATCTAAAAACTCATACTTAATAAGTTTAACAAAAGTATCTATATTAAAAGTTTCTTTTGCTGCTTGATGTTGTTGTGGATTTTTTTACTTTCCATGCTTGAAAGAAATCAAATACCATTCCATCTAAAGTATGTTCAAAATAATCTAACATATCAGTTGTATTACTAAAATCTAACATGATTGCCGCATGTACACATCCTTTCTCCCATCTTTCTATTGTTTTTTCCCAATCTTGTGGGTCTACATGATCTATGTTTAATATATTTCCTGCTAAGTTTACATGTTCTATTCCTGAATAAGGTATTCTATTTCTTCTAGGTCTAGTTTCTTCATAATCATAAGTTCTACTATTTTCTGCATAATGTTCTCTAGTTGGTCTTATATTTTGTTGATCGGTTCAACCTACTCTTGGTTCAGTATGAATTCCTGAAGTTCCTGTTGAACTAGTTTCTTCTACAGGCATACATTCTACTTCTATTAACATATTGTTATATTCTTTTTCTCCTATAATATGTTCTAATCCTATTTTTAATATTAATTGCTTCAATTCCTCATCATTTAGACTATGTAATCCTAATTCATAAGTTTTATATTTTTCAAAGTATTGTTCTTCACTCAAATTATCTATGTCTTCTATTAATTTATCTACTATGTTATCAAAATTATGTTCAATCATATTGATTTCTAAATTATCAAAAGCCATATTAATTTCTGCTTCACTTTCTAAGTCGTCTACATTTTCTATTTGTCTATAATTGCTAAACCTTACTGATGCTTCTCCTAAGTGATTTTCAAAAATTTGTGCTTTATCAAGTTGTTTATTTTTTGATCCATGTAAATTAGGTAATAACCATTGAGTTCCTTCTAAAAAACTATTATCTACTGGTTTTGCTTCTATCATATTAACATGTTTACTTCCAAAAGTTTGTACTAAGTTTTGGAATTCAACATTAAACTTATAGTTAAATTTGTCTGACACTTTTCCTACATACATTAAACTAACACTTAAGTTTTTAAAATCGCCTTTCATATTATAATTTTTTGTTCTAATGCTTACCTTAATATATTTACTAAATTCTTTAATATTCATTACCTAATTTGGAATGCAACCTATAATTGCTAAGTCTGTGCTAAGGTCTACTTCAGCTGTTGCTATGGCTGCTTGTTGGTGATTATCCCATCTATCATCATATATGTATACTAATGCTTTAGTTCCTACTTGTGCTCTAGTTAATCCTGCTATTCCGATTAATATAGTTCCTATATGAATTTGTGAATAGTTTGATTTTCTAAGTTGTTCTATTGCCGAATTACTAAGTAAATTTAGTATAACTTCTTTATCTATGCAACTTATTTCATATTGACTTATGCTACTTACTATGCTATTTCTATTTTCAAATCTTCCTAATTGATATAAATTATGTCTATTTCTTTGTGATCTTAAAAATCCATTTCTAAGAAAGTCTTGTGCTTCCTCTTCACTAGGATATATATCTTCGGTTCTTACTATTTCTTTTCCTTTTCTTCTAAAGAGTTCCATTTGCTATTATCAAAAGGGTTTATTTTCTTTTTCTTATATTGCTTGTGCCTAATGTTAAATTTTCTAATTTAGTAACTAATGATGGTAGTAATGATGCTGATGTGCTATTTAAAAGTTGATTAATTTCTGCTATTTGTTCTTCTATGTGATCTATTTTTTCTGCTAAATTTATTATCAATTGGATAATAATATTATTTTGCCTTATGGGAATATTATTACTAGGAACACTTGTTGTAAAGTCTGAAAATCCTATTGGTTCTTCTTCTAACTCACTAACTTCTTTTAATGCTTTGATGTAATTATTATTGTTTCTAGAATCATTCATTAAACTAATAATCTATCTATTTTACTATGCAATTTTTCTACTTGCTCTGTTAACTCTTTTTGTACTAATTTTATTTTTTGTACTTCTATTTTCAGCTGTTCTACAATTTCTAAGGACTGCAATTCTACTTGCTTCGGCTTACTGTCAATGATGTCTACAAGCTCTTTTATTTCTTTTCTACTAGGAAACCTTTGTATATTTCTATTATTATCTTCTAGTTGTGATTGTATAAAACTTAAATTTTGTCTAATTATTTGTAGGGAATTTTTCTGAAAATAATCTAATACTTGCTGTAATTTCTGATTATACTGACTATGTTCTAATTTTATACTTTCTGCTTGGCTAATTATAAGGTCTATGACACTATTAATTAGTGGATGCTCTTCACTATGTAAAATATGCTTATTATTTTTCTGTGGAAAATAACAAACTAAAGTATTCTGATCTAGAGTGATCTTACGTTTTTGATGCTCTGTAATCTCTAAATTAAGATAATCTATCATAAAACAACAACAGATTTAAATATATGTAACAAACAGTTTAGATTTCAAGATAACGGAATCGTCTATTGGCCTCCAATAGTCGTCTATTGCCCCCCAATACAGGGTCGGATTGTACTGACTCTTAATTACAGGTTCAAATTTTTCTTGTTTTCTTACTAGGTGTGTTTATGACTTCTGTCCTCAAGGTACTTTACTGATGTAACTATACTATTATAATGCTAAACTAAGCTCTGATACCAGATTTAAGGAGGGTCTGTCCTAACTACACATATGCCAAAACATCTATTAAAGATTGAGTCTTGAACATGGACAAGAGCTTAAAACTGCATACAAAGCCAACCTATTGGGCCAAACAAGAGCAGAAACAGAGGTTCTTAGACTCAGAGGTTCCCTGACTAATTTTATTAGTTATCTTGGCATGCATGTTAATTAAAACAGGAATCCTTAAAGATAATATGATCGTCCGTTTAGCAATATAATAGCATAATTATCTCAGTGTTTCCCTATTTTGGATTAGAAGTCTACTAAGAAAACCGGAAAAAAACGTAAGATGAACCTACTTGAACGTGATAGTACAAACTGTACAGTCTTCTATGGAGTTGCAACAGAAAACACTGGTTGAATGCTAGTTTGCTTCACACGAACATGAATAAAGTGTCACCACAGCTACTGCTAATCATGAACAGCTACTGCTCCATATTACAGCTACAGATTATTGTTGTGGGTTATGTATGGATGATTGTGGTGTTAATAAGTAGAAAGTATATGAACAGATGATATTATGAACAAAGGGCTTTATTGATACTGAAAGTGTTTACAAAGGAAAGCAATGGGTACTGAGATTTTTTCTTCTCCAACGTACTCCATCTGCTATCTATTCTGCCTTCTTATACCAGCTCTAGTTGGCTTTGTACAAACTCCACCGTAAGGTGGTGATTCCAGAGAACAAGTGGAAGAAGCATGCAAGTATGGACGACTTGTCATGCATAACTAGACAAAGAAACATGCAAAAAAGAACAAAATTTTCTACAACTCTTTACACAAGGAGCTACCCAACAACTGTACATGCAGAAGTCTACAAAAACAAAAGTTGCAACAGACTTTGAGAATATAAAACAAAGACACTCATGTGATGGGTATAGACAAGAAAGGTTGCAGCTATGATGTCCATTTCCGGCATTTTGAAAATAGTTTGGGTGAGTGGGAATGACCCCCCTTGATAAATGGGTGAACGGGCATTTCCCCTTCCTTGAATTTGGTTATATTAATTAACAAGCAATACTTCTTCCTCCACATGTCTTCCTCTGTTTTCATGTATTTGGTTCCGTTTCATTGATGTGGTTCTCTTAGTTTTAATCAGTATAGAGTGGTGGAAAGAATAAGGGGAAAGGGGTTAGTTTAGCACTTTTAGAGTGTGTTTGGATGAGGAAAAAATGATGGAATTTAATTTTTTTTTTTTTTTAAGAGGATCAAAGGATTTCACTCCTACCCCCATGGTGACTCGAACCCAAAATGATGGAATTTAATTGAAAGTGAGGATTTCATAATTTCTAAAAGCCAATTCCCTCGTTTGGCATTATCAGATTAGAAATTTTAAATTTCTCTGTGGAAAAAAAACGAAGGAATTCGTTATTTAAATTTCTCACTTCAATTTCCACTAAAATAGGTGTCATTTACGAATTCCTTTGCAGTATTCAATTTTTATTTCCAAAACAAGACTTTTTTCTATTTTATCTTTTTATTTGTTTTAAACTTTCTTAATTTATTACACATTTCAAATCCTAAATAGATGCAACCAAATAATAGAAATTGCAATTAATGGAATTTTAGATTGATGGAGTTAAAAATTCCATCATTTATAAATTCCTACGGATTTTATAATTTTCTCATCCAAACTCACCGTTATGGAAATTGATATCTCTGGGCTTTATTGATGGCATTGTTATAGTTAATGGCAAAAGACTACGAGTTACAGGTCCCAGCAACGGCTGAAAGACATCATTCTTTGGAGGTTTTGTGACGTCTTTCTCACTTGTTGCCTACATATGATTGGATTATCTTTGGTGATTTTAATGAAATTATGAGGGATGAAGAAAAGAGTGTAGGTAGGCTTTGACGTATATGCATGTGTCAAATGGAAAGAATTGGTCGGGTGGTAAATGATTGCAGCGAGTCTACGGTTTTGTGGGAGGTAAGGGAAGCTGATAATCTTTTCTCCAAGCTACGGTTTTGTGCCGAGAGTCTACAAGAGTGAAACAAGCAGGTGATGGGTCATCTTCCAAAAAAGATTGCAGCGTTGAAATCTTCATCGAAGCAATTTTCCTATTGATGTTACTACTAATGCAGACGGAAGGCAACATGCAGCTATTAAAAATGAGCTGGAGAAGTTTGCTGAATATGAGGAATCTATTTGGAAACAAAGATCCCGAGTTCAGTGGTTATAAGAAGGGGATAAGAACACAAAGTTCTTCCATGCTATTGCAAAGGGGAGTGGTCAATAGAGTGAAATTCAAGGTGTTTCTGATGAGGCCGGCGTCTCGTGTGAGGAGTTGGAAGCTGTTCAAAAATCATTTGTTTCTTATTTTTCTAACTTGTCTACGTAGAAAGGTTGCAATAATGTGGAATTGGTTCTTGATACGATTTTGAGGAAGGTTACAGATGAAGTGAATGGTAAGTTGCTACAAAAGTTTAAGAGATGGGAAGTCGAAGTTGCTTTGAAACATATGGGTGCAACGAACTCTCTAGGTTTTTCCCGGTGGTGTTATTTTTTAACGGGCAAATTTTATTTTACCTCCCTGATCTTTATACCCTAAATCAGTATCCCTGCACTTTTAATTTGATCACATGTGCTCCGGTATTTACCAATTTCAATCAATCTTGTCTAACCCTTAGCTTTTTTCCACTTATTGTGTAACATATTTTGAAATTGTAGTCATGTAAGATATAATTTTGCATGCCATATTAGTGGATCGTCATCATACAAGGGAGCCCATTAGAGCCGCATTTTCAATTTATAAAATACTTGACAAAAAATGAATTATTGGACATGATTGATTAAATTAGAGAGTACAAGGGTACATGTGATGAAATTAAAAGTGCAGGGTCACAATCGATTTAACATGTAAATGTTAGGGAGGTAAAATGAAATTAGCACATTTTAAAATCTTTATGGTCAGTGGTCGGGGATGACGTATGTGATTTCTGTTTGGGTGTTTTAAATGTTGGGAAGGAACTGGATGAATTTAGTCACACTCTTATATCACTCATTCCGAAAATTTCCAAGTCGAAGCATGTGATAAAATTTTAGCCTATAAGTCTTTGTTCCACTGTGTATAAGTTGATTTCCAAAACCCTGACTAACAGATTGAAAAAGCATCTGCTTAATATTATTTCTAGCACCCAAAGTGCTTTTATCCCATGAAGGAATATGTAAGACAATGTCATTGTGGCTTTTTCTATTCATACTATTCATGTTCAAAAGACAACTACGGATCCAAAGATGGTGCTTAAGTTGGACATTGGTAAAACATATGATCGGGCGGAATAGAGTTTCATAAAAGAGGTAATGAAAAACTAGGGTTTGTGGATGAGCTGGGGTGAACTTGGTTATGAAATGTGTTAAGTCAATCTTTTTCCATTCATTGGAAAGGCTAACCGGTTGGGCATTTCAAATTAACAAGAGGCATTCGCCAAGATGAACCCTTATCCCCATATATTTTGTTTTTGAAGGATTATCTGGGTTACTTCATCGTGCAGACGAGTTGGGTTTGTATCATGGGGTAGCAGTAGCTCAATCTGCACCATTTATTTCTCATTCCTTGTTTGCGGATGATAGTTTGCTATTTATGAATGCTACTGTTCAAGATTGTCTTTCTTTGAAGCAGTGTCTATTGTTGTATGAGAGTGCTGTAGGGCGGTGTATTAATTTCCCAAAGACAGCGTTGTCATTTGGTCCAAATGTTTCTGATTGGCAGAAAAATGAAATACAAGAGATTTTTACTGTACTGATTTTGGATTTTCATGAAAAATATTTGAGGCTCCCAACAACAATTGGCAGGAATAAAAAGGAAGTGTTTCGGAAGATGAATGAAAGATCAGATATTTATTTAGAGGGTTGGCAGGGGAAGTTCCTCTCTAAAGCTGGTAAGCTTGTTTAAATAAAGCAGTGACTCAAACTATTCCCCCTTATTTTATGAGTCTATTCCAATTGCCAATCGATGTGCGAGAAATTCCAATCTAAGGTGAGTCAGTTTTGGTGAGGAAAGGGTAGTGGTGCTAGAGGTATCCTTTGGTGTAATTTTGAGCGATTATGTAGAAGAAAGGAAGATAGATGGCTAGATTTTTGGGGCTTAAGAGCATTTTGTCAATCTATGCTTGCAAAGACAGTTTGAAAGGTTTTTTTGGAGCAGACCTTTTTTTGTTAGTGAAATCTTGTAAGCAAAGTATTTTCTGAATACATGTTTCTTGAATGCTTCCTTAATTTGGGGACGATGCCATCGGTACTGTGGAGAGGATTGTTATGGAGAAAACAAGCTATTTATTTTGGAACTAGATGGCGTATTGGCAGTGGAAAACGGGTCAGTATCAAAGGTGATCGATGCTTACCTTGTCCAACGAGTTTCAAAGTTGTCTCCCCTCTTACTATACCAGTATATTGGAATGTGGAAAATTTGTTCACGGGATCAGGAGCTTGGAATGTCCTTTTGATAAAATCTCTGTTTCTTGCACATGAAGTAGAGATGATCTAATTATGCCAATGAGGTTGAGAACGATCCTGGACAAGTTGATTTGGCATTATACAAAGAATGGAGGCTTTAGAATGAAAACAGATTATTGGGTGCGGTGGTGGAGCTAGGATTTTAAAACAGGGTGGGCTAAAAAAAAATTTAATGTAAATTAATGTCTTTAAATTTTTTTTTTCCCTAAGTTTTACTAGTAACATGTTTTATTCTTTCCTTAAATTAAACCACATCATATATTAATTACATATTAAATAATCAAATAGTTAACTTATCCAAAAAAATCAACATTATAACGTTTGATAGAAATTCGATAACAAAAGTCTAAGACAAAAGAACATATCTACTCAAATTTTATCTTGTGCTCTTGAATAGAACCAAAAAATTTAAATTCAATAATTTGTATCGTAATTTTCAACCAACTCTTATTCTGACCTAATTTACCTAAAAAAAGCAAGCTTTTTATGCGAATATGTCTCTTAAAGCAGAATAGAAAATAAAACACAATCAAATACTTCAAGCAAAGAAATAACATAGATATGACCAAAAAAAAAAAAAACATATGGGCTAACTTTAAAAATTTGAAATGGGTTACTTTTTAATATTTAATTTTTTCAACTAAAATTAATATATAAATTAATGTTTTTTCAAAGTTTGGGGTGGGCTGTAGCCCAGCAGAGCCCGTGTGTAGCTACTCCTTTGATTGGGTGGCCCGTGAATTGGAAGCTAAGAAGAATGTAAGGTTGCTGGATGTAACTCATCTATCGCATCAAATATCTGGAAGAAGATTTGGAGGTTCAATGTATCACACAAAATCAAATTTTTACTTTGGATGCTATTCATCATTTTCTCCTTGTGGTCAAAGCTTGTAGAAAAGAAAGATAACGCCTGAAGATTCATGTTGGCAGTGCGGTGCTGCTATTGAGTCTGCCATCCATGTGCTCTGAGACTGCCTAACTACAAGACGTGTTTGGAAGCTGACATTTTTTGCTGAAGTTTGCAAAACCTGGAAGAGCCTTCTTCTATGGATCTAATTTCACATGTCATTAGCATTGCTGTAGAGAGTAATCTCGAGTCTTTTATGTAATACCCAACAAATTCGTTATAATTTTCCGAGGATTTTTTGAAATTAATTTAGTGGTTGTTGTTACGAGTTTGTGGTTCGTGGATAGAGCGGAAGTATTTCAGACAAATTTTTATTCGAAAAGTATGGTTTTAGGGGGGGTGCAAAGATTAACTTTTTATACGTTGGGTTTCTCCGAAAACTTCATTCACGAAAGTCATAGAGCGCGTCGATACGAGTTTGTGGACATATGAAACGCGGAAATCAGAGTTTGTATGAAGAAATTATGGCCATCGGAAAAAGTTTCAATTTTAGTATATATTGGATTTTTCCGGAAATTTTTTCATAATTCCAAATTTTCCTTTTTGGTCAGTTTCCGGAAAATTCCAGAAACCCAAACTCTCTCTGCAATCCGGCCGATCCGACCCGTACCCGCCTGACACAACCCAAATCATTCTCTCTCCTCCGACCACCTCCGGTGACAGGACAAGCCAACCGACTCAGACCAGCCTCGTGCGTCGCCCTGTGGTGGTGGTTTGCAAGGTGGTTCACCGGAAAGTGGAGATCGCAGACGTGAACAGTGGCGGTGGACCGACTCGGTCGAAAATCCACTTTTCTGGCAACGTCTCGGCCGATCCTTCACGGTTTTGGAATCTCCTCCTCCTCTTGAACATCCTTATACCCGCCTTGAAGGACGATTTTGCGTGAGGAGTGAAAGATCAAGGGTTGAAGATCAGCGGTGCACAACGAATCTGGAGCTTGATCAGACGGCAACGATTGGTCGATTTTGCAAGCTTGATCTAGGACGATGTAGACTGATCTAGGCTTAGCTCCAGGTATGAAAGTTGCTCAACTCTCCACGATGAACATTTATGGATGGCTTGATTTTTGTGATTTTGAGTTTGGCCGGTGGCGGTGCGCCACCGCCTGTGGCAGCGTTCCGGCCATGTAAGGAACAGTTTCTGGTTTTATATATCATCTACTCGTCGATACGAGCGTTTTGATATATAATACGTAATTTTTGGAGATCGTATGAATATGTTATGATTTTTACTGTTTCGGACCATTCTATTATTCGATCCGTGTGGATTCGAGCTTCCGATCAACTTGTGGTTTTGGCATATCTATTGTAGATGTATTCCGGAGACTCTGGGTGGTCTCGGATGAGGTTTCGCCTTGATTGGCGTTACTTTCGGGTTGTAGTTCGATTTGGGGATTCGAACTTTAATCGCTTGCTTTGAAATTAGATGCTTTCGTACTACAAGTGGTATTAAGATGTGACCTTAATGTGATTAGGTACGTGGAAAGTGTGTTGAGTGGATTGCAGCGATTAGTGCTTCTCTCGATTTGTGTGTGAAGATGTAGCGGGATTCAGAGGTGAGTAATCTCACAATGTTCATTTACGAACGGATTTACCTTTATCGTTTTGGGAGTTATTTATTTAACTGCAAACTATAGTTGGTAATAGTAGGCATTTCTGAGTGAATGACTACGTATATATATATATATATATATACATATATATATATATTTATGTGAAATATATATGTATTGGTGGTTTTTGTTGATTGATGAAAACAATATGCATGAATGGTGCTTTTTATTGTTTTGGGTTGTGGTTTTTCGGAAAACAAATGTTGGGGAAATGATTTATTTCTATTGTTTTGAAAATTAAGCATTGAGATTTTTGTAACATTTTGAGTCCTGTGCGACTTCTTTAATATTTTACTCCGAGGGACCAAGAGGCCTGAGGATTTAATGTCACAAGTTGACTTTTGGCAGTATATCGAGTAATCACGTCTTTGGCCGGACGAGTGGTTATGATTTCAATTAGAGCTCTAGTTTGTCTGCCAGTGTAATTCATGGGGTAACGGAGCGAGGTTATATCTAACTCATGAGTTTGTGTTTTAAGGAATCAAGGAGTGAGTTGTTTTCCTTATATACGATTTATAAGAAATCAAGGTGTGAGTTGCTTTCTTTATTTCGTGATTTGAAAGAAATCAAGGTATGAGTTGCTTTCTTTATTTCGTGTTAACAGAAATCAAGGCGTGAATTGCTTTCTTTAGTTTGTGTTTTAAGGAATCAAGGAGTGAGTTGCTTTCCTTATATACAATTTATAAGAAATCAAGGTGTGAGTTGCTTTCTTTATTTCATGTTGACAGAAATCAAGGCGTGAGTTGCTTTCTTTTACTTCGATTTGAAAGGAAATCAAAGCGTGAGTTGTTCTCCTTTATTTCATGTGTTAAGAAATCAAAGTGTGAGTTGTTTTCCTTATCATTTAGGTGAGTTGCTTCCTTGAGTTGCATTACCATGGCTTTGGATATCGTGATTTGGAAATTCGCCTTTGAGCGTCAAATATGATTTCAAACGTTACTTGAAGGGTTTTGTTTTGGACTATGATCATGAATTTGAATGCTGAATTGAGACGTGAGCATATAGATTCCCTTACGAGTAGTCTTGTTGATGCATGCTATTGAAATAAGTGGAATGTTGATGCCGTGAAATTTGCTTATTGACTGTTAGGTTGAGAGGACTTAAGCATGTTGTTTGTTGCTGGTTTTTGAGTTTACTCATACAAGCTTGCAAAAGCTTACTAGGTTTTTGTTTGCAACCCGGTGCAATATTTCATGGTGTAGGGGTTTATCCTGCAGGTTAGAGTGAGTGTGGTTGAAGCCGTAGATTGCTGTTGCAGTGGTAGGTTTATAACCTAATTGTGCTACGCACTTAT
The DNA here is from genome assembly GCF_002994745.2 of Rosa chinensis. Lineage (NCBI taxonomy): Eukaryota > Viridiplantae > Streptophyta > Magnoliopsida > Rosales > Rosaceae > Rosa > Rosa chinensis. The sequence goes on along the minus strand of NC_037091.1, from coordinate 38,748,811 downwards.
TAGTCTTCTGCTATGTAATGAGTGTAGTGTGTGCAGTTACTTATTGAATTGATGTTTTAGTTTAATTTGTAAACTTTGCTTAATGTTATATGTGACTCTAAAGAGCGAGTTTGTATTTACATTATGGGTTCGGGACATGGTTGGGTGTCTTGTTTAAAGGAAAAATTTCTCAGCTAATTAGTATTGGTGTCCGAACCATCACGCCCGGTACTCTGTATTTGATGTAATTGTATTATTATTTATGTTTGAAATTCGGGGTGTGACATTTTAACTATAGCTACATTGTCTGTTGGCTTCGGAGAAATCGAAATTTGCATCGACATGGTGAGAGGATTTTGAAGTCAGAAGACTTAGTTGATGCTGCAGGAGAATGGCAACTACAGTATGAGCCTGTAATGCTAAGAGAATGGAACCAAAAATGGCAAGAGAAGGGGCAGTAATGACTGTAACGGCTGCGCAGTCAGAGATAGCATCTTGGAAACCTCCAAGCTTGGGTTGTTTAAAACTAAATTTTGATGGAGCTAAGATTCTAAAAACGGAGTTTGTGGAGTGGGTGCAGTGTTCTGAGATCAATAGGGCAAGTTAAGAAGGGCCTTGGTAGTTCCCCGAGTTGGCAACATCCCTCCCAGGGCTGGAGAGTCATAGCGCTGCTGCATTGACTCGAGTTTGCTTTGCACTTTGGTTTACTAGACTAGAAGTGGAGGATGATGCCTTAACAGTTTTAAATGCTGTGCATGATGATAGTGATGAGCTTAGTTCGGAAGGTCATATTTTATATGAAGTTAAGCGGGCATCTCCAACCCTAGAATCATAAGTCATTTTGGCTTTTCCAATTGTGGTATGGCATATCAAACCCACTGAGATGTGTTTTCATTTTGACCTATGAGTCGAAAGCCTAGCCAAAATGACGAAGGATTGAAGAACGAAAGTCATTTTGGCTTCGAGGGGAGGAGATGTGGGCCCCGGCGGCAACTGATGTTAATTGGGCGTAAAGCTCAATTCGCCAGAGGGAGACTGAAACCCTTAATCGCTTAAAATGACAAAATAACATCTCTTCTAGCATAAACGACCCTTACACGCGCTCTGATGATGGTCGACACTGGGGCCCGCGCGCGACAGATGCCGTTGAGGGCTTCCAACGGTCATGAAATTAATGTCCGTGATTCTTTCTCATTATTTGAATTCAAAATAGAAGGTCCAGATTAATTGGTACCAAAAATAAAAAAGTAAATATATAATTACTTAATTTCTATTCTAACGATCGGAAAAATGCGATGGATTAAAATCAACGGTTATTAATAAAGTACTTGAGTTTTTCATGAAAAAACTTGAAAAAATGAAAACAAAATTTCTGAAAAATCAGAAAATTATTTTTTGCCAGTTGGAACAATGTTTTTAACAAGTTCTATAAGTACCTACCCCCTTCTTCATAATTTTTCACTCCAAGACACCTCCAAACTTCATCATTTTTTACCATTGTTCTTCATCTAGCTAGCTTTCAATTTTTTTATAAGATGCCTAACCCAAGACAAGAGTGTTGGAAACCCACTGAAGATATAGCCTTGTGCGTAGCAGTAGTTACCGTTGGTGAAGATGGTGATAAGTGTACTAGTCAAGAGAAGAAAAAAATTATGGGAGCGTATACATAAAGTGTACGAGACTTGAAAGCTGGCCCGAGGCGTGATTAGATTGGGAGGAGGGTGTGATGGTCGTTGGAAAAAGATTAGAGCGGTATGCCAAAGATGGCGTCAAGCTCTTAACAAAGCGGCACTTCTTCACAAAAGTGGTCATAACGCCACCGACACGGTAATCATCCTTATTCTTAAAGTTTGATTCTTATTTTTAAAATTAATGTTGCCGTTGTTTTAGCATGTTATTTATATTGACTTTCGTATAAATGTATAAAGTACATGTTTAATATCATAGTTAGTTAAAACGCGTATAAAACTTCAGTACGGCATATTGTAATTGTAGACTCGGTTTTTTTCGCGTATTATGGAGTTCGACCTTTTTAAACACGTTTTATATGCGTAACCCTTTTATACGGAGTAAAAATACTTGAAAGTTGAAAAAAAACTAAAGTGATAGTTAGTTACAACACGTATACAACTTCAGTACACATATAATCAAAACAAAACTTCAATATGACGTATTGTAATTTAAGTGCATGATTACATTATTCTTGGGTGTCATATCAATTTTTTTCATGTTTTGTCACATTTCAGAACTGATATAAAATAAAAGAAAGAGTTGAAAGTAGATTACTAGTTATTTTCTTGCAAAAATAGTGTTTTATATATTTGTATTTTTGAACCCATTTTGTTTATTACTTGCCGAATTATACAAGTATAATTCAAACTTATAAATTTGCTGTATCGCGTTTTTTTGACTGAATATTCGACCGTATCTTTAGATCAGGTAAACCGAATAATACACGTATGTTTCTTTGCCGAATTATACGGTTCCTCTTTTTTACTAACTATGTTTAATATCTTCTAATTTATAGGAGTTACAAGCTCAGTCAATATATTGTCAATTATCTAAAGTAGAGGAGTTTGCATTTGAACATTGTTGGCCAATATTAAAGGATAAAAAAAAGTTTAGCAATCCTCCGTCCATGAATGTTGGTAGCACAAGTTGTCCTACCTTTATCAACTTAGATGACGATGGGACACCTGCGAGTGACTCCCCAAGCTCTTCAAATGTGCATGCACACACCCCCCCCCCCCCCCCCCCAAAGCTCAAAAGGCTGCTAATTAAGGAAAAAGCCAGGCAAGACGAAACAGGTGAATTATTGCAAATGCAAAAGATTACAAACCAAGGAGAGCGCTATCTCGAACACAGGCTATGCCTCTGGGAGGAGACTAGATTAGCTAAGCAGCGCACGGATGATGCTCACACAATGATGGTGGATCCATCAATCTTCACACCCAAAAAAAGAAGTTATTAGGAGAAGAAGCAAGCATGGGTTAGGGAGAGGGAGAAACAATACTCTAGTGCCGGGGCATTTCGTCAATCCTCTTTTTCCCCTCAAGCACCTACACCATAGAGTGAAGATGACTCTAACTTGAACCTCTACGTGCCGGTTTGAGAGACTCAGTGGATGGGGAGAAATTAGAAATGTTGTTGTATTGGTTGTACTTTTTATCTTCTAATTTCAATTATGAAATAAAATTCTTGCTTTCTTTTAACGGTGAAATAAAAACATGTTTAATCTCACTTTTATTCATGACAATAAACCACACTGCATTATAAAAGCATAAACACACAAACAGCAAAATAAAACCACACAACATACAAAGCATAAACGAACAAAAAATTAAACTACACCATGCCAATTATTGAAAGCGAGAGAATACAATCTCTTCATCTGCGGTTTTGCTTTGCTTGCAGATTCATATTGCAGAGGTGATTAATCAAATCGCCTTGAAGAGTTCTATGCACAACTGGGCATCTAACCCTTTGATAACGTCTCATGAACTCTTCAAGTTCAGGAGGGTTGCACTCAACCTCATGATCATCTTCATACCTCTCAAATATTTCGCTTTCCTTGGTCTGGTGGGGATATCCTCAGAGTCAAAAGGCAACCCTTCATCTTCTTGGTGCTCATAATCGACAATCATGTTATGCAAAATAATGCACATCATCGTGATGTATTGGAGATCCTCTCTATTCCATCCACGAGCGGGTCCTCTTACAACTGTAAAACGAGTTTGGAGAATTCCAATTGCCCTCTCCACGTCTTTTTTGTATGTCTTATGCATCTTTGTAAAATGATCTTGCTCTAGTGTAATTGGATTTTTAATTGCTTTAAGAAAAGATCCCCATTTAGGGTAGATCCCGTCGACTAGGTAGTAGGCTTGGCTATATTGTCTATCACATACATGGTATTTCACTAGAGGAGCCTCACCTGTGCATATGTCATTGAATAGTGGAGACATTCCAAGTACGTCGATATCGTTGAGGGAACTAGAAGTCCAAAATAGGCGTGCCAAACCCAAGTACCGTATGATGCGACAACATCCATAATGATTGTCCACTTTCCCTTATAACCAGTAAAGTGCCCTTGCCATGAGGTGAGGCAATTTTTCCACTGCCAGTGCATACAGTCGAGACTTCCCACCACTCCTGAGAACCATCTTTTGCCAGCAACATTGAGCAACCGCTGAAATTTTGACTTTGTTGGTCGACGAAGGTAAAGCTTGTGGTACACATTTCAAATTGCTCTAGTAAAGTGTTTCATAATCTCCAAAGCTGTAGATTCAGCTATATCTAGACACTCATCACACAAGTCGGCCGGAAGCTCGTAAGCGAGCATCCTCATAGCGCAAGTCATCTTTTGTGCAGTAGATAAACCAACTTTGCCGAACGAGTCATACTTTTGGACGAAGTAAGGATCGGGTTGGTGATATCATGCATCATCTGGTCAAACACATGAGGTCGCATTTTGTACCTTCTGCGAAACACATTGCCCAACCTGCACAACGAAGTGAAGTGTAGAGCTTTCAGTCGTCGATCCATAGCTTCTCGATCTGTTGCAGTGTACTGGCGCCTCGACCGTGAACCACCCAACTGCGTGTCTTTCTTTTGGATCCTCCGGACGTGAGAGGAAGCTGCCTACATCACCAGGGCTCTTCGATGGTTTCTTGTAATGGCATTTTTTCCTCTTGCATCAATATTTTCCACAACCTATTCATTGCAAAAACGAACCAAAAATATAAAATGAAAAGGAAGTTCAGAATTTCTAAGATTTTGATATGAGAAGATAAGTAGTTGTGAATTAGTGAGATATGTTGGAGTGAATGACTCCATATTTATAGAGGGTTGGAAAATGATATCTAAGGTAGGATATGACAAGTGGCAGATAAAAATAAAAAACGTAATCTAACCAGCCCGTCAATGTCTGACAAGTGGCACTAGAATCAGTAATAAAGTTAAGATAGAAAATGTTATATTATCATAATTTAATAAAACTCATATCAACCGACACGTGGTGAAGAAAATCTAAACCGAGATAGAGATAAGATATCGGATCCAAATAGTATTGACATGTGGCACAAATATATATAATTCTCAAAATAAATTTAAAATTTAATTAATGACGATATATTATGTAAAATAATTATATATGATATATAAATTCATATTGTAGTTAACTAATTATCTAAAATGATTAAAATTATAAAATTGTTCAAGTAAATCACTATTTTGTGTCTGGCCCAAACTCTAGGTTACTTGACCTAGTGGTAATACGGTTTTTTACTCAAATAACGGTTTTTTACTATTTTGTTCAAGTAATGAGGATACACAGTAAATTTCTCTCAAATATCGATTCCCTAAGACACGTTATTAGCACGACATCCTAACCTTGAAACAAATACCTAAAACCCTAAATCCGAATACAAAACCTTGAAACCTTTTCTGCCTCCGCCACGCAACTTGAAGCTCTCGACCGTAGGAATCCAGAACCTGCGGCAGAATCACCAAAACAGGCCGGAAACATACCGAACCGGCCACCGAAATCTCCAAACCACCCGCAGCAAATATTCCACCGGTTCACCAACTTCCGAACCTCCAATTGCTACCAAATTTTACCAACAGTAGCTCCTCAATCCCAGAATCCGGGAACCGGAAAAATTTTCCCCGGAACAGGCCTAAAAGTAAGAGAACCGACCACCTGACTGCTGCTGAACCTTGAACCGGCAGAGAGAAGAAAAAGAAAAGAAAAGAGTGGCAGCCCAAAGAGAAGAAAGAAGAGGTGGCCCAAGCCCGTGAAGCAGCCCAAAAGCAGGCCCACTGCCGCAGCCCAGAATCAAGCCCACTACCACAGACTCTGCCACGTTTGCAAGCTGTCAGCAGTCACGTCAGCACCCGTCAGCAGCGGTCCCAGCCACGTCAGCACTAATCAACTCTGCTCAACTTTCCGGCCGCCACCGGTGACTTTTTCGGGCACTTTTTCGACCATTTTCCTGCGACTTTTTCCCACCATTTTTTTGGGTCAATATTTCGAGGTATTTTTTACTAAAAGTTCCCGTTTTTGAAGTTTTTATTTCTTTTCTCGGGGACTTGCAAACTCCCTTCTTCTACCCCCCTTTCTTCATCATAGGGGAGACCTAATTAAGCCGAACTGTGGGGGTTCGTGCTCACTCCAAGCTTGTAGAGTCCTCCAAACTTAGAGTTTGTTGAGAAGTTATGATCGACCACAAACACATCATTGTTTCGATCTAATCCAACCCCTGTTGGAATCGAATTTCTTGGAAGCAACTACGCTCAGAAATTTTATATGTTTTCGTGGTAGCCTTTTACGCTCCAAAACTAACCCTAATTTCTTGTTCTCTTTCAGGATGAGTAACCTGAACAAATTGGAATTTGCTCCATTGGGAACAACTGGCTCTGGATATCACAGGTGGGTTCGTGATGTCCGCCAGCATCTCAAGGCCGATGGAATCCTGGATACGATTCTCGATCCTAGCCAGGACTTGCTAACTGTTGAGCAAGCTCAAGCTTTTGAAGCAAATAGAGCAGCCTTAGAGGCAAATAAGGCGAAAGCCATCATCCTAACGACTCCTCATATGGATGATTCGCTCCAGTACGAGTGTATGAATGAAGAAGACCCCAGAAGGCTGTGGGTCTCACTCAAAGAAAGATTTGGCAACTTCCTTGACTTCTGCTTCCTGACTTAGAAGTGAGAAGGCATAGCCTCCGCTTCTGTGATTTCAAGTTAGTTCTTGACTATAACTCGGAAGCATTTCGCATTAAATCCTTAATGGAATTCTGTGGTAAAGAGATCACAGATGCGATGTTGATTGAGAAGACTCTCTCTACCTTCTCCGTCTCTACATTGATGGTTGCTAAGAACTATCGAATCGATGTTACTGCAGGACGAATCACAAGGTTTTATGAGCTCATTGGAGCTATGAATGTCGCTGAAAAGCATGATAACATCCTTGTGAAGAACTATAATTCGAGATCCGTGGAAACAAAGCATATTCTGAAATCCAATTATAGTCGCGCCCCTAAGAGAGGGCGCTAAGAGCGAAATCCTAATCTTAGGGAACTTCTGGACGTTTTGGTCCATATAATCGCTCTACTTGGGAAGGTAATCGCCAAAATAGGAGAACACAGAACCGAAGAGGTCAACGTGGAAAGAGAGAGGGTGGCAACGCCTCTAGCCATGTTGGTGGCGCCACCAACACTAAGAGCCATCTAAATGACGCTTTCAAAGTGCCTCAATCAATGTAGTCTGAGCAAAGAGATGTATGTTCTCGATGTGGAGTATCCGGTCATTGGGCACACATTTGTAGAGCCCGTGAAGAAATCGTCACCGCCTACAAAGCAGATCAAGAAGATGATCTAGAATGAAGGGTTGAAGACTACAAATCTGGCTGGGATCAATAGATCGCCAATTCTGTTTAAGTCTTTATTTTTCCAAGAGATGTAATAGGAAATTTCCATATACTTTGTAGTAGATGCCATTGGTTTAGTTTTTCTTCACATAGGCTCATCCAAAATAAGTATGATGTCTAGGAAGGTTTTGAGATAAGTGGTACTTAAGCGAGCTTTGCTCCACCGACATCTCTCTACTCATCTGGTCATGTTTATTTTGGAGTTACCGAAAGAAGTCAAACGACTACCATTGTTTTGCATTAGCTAGCATTTGGATTAGATTCTCCTAATGGTTAAGAGACAATGATGTACTCCGTTGGCTTATGAATAAAATCTCGAGTTCTTTTCAATATGACTCCATTTTAATTCTAAGCATATTACTTTGTGACTACGATGGCTGGGCCATCGGTATTAATTCAAGCACATGGAATAGCCCAAGTTCCCCTTGCCAAATGGCACCTTGATTACTGTCACAGAAACTCTCTATGCTCCTAGGGCAAATCGCACCTATGAATAGCCAACGGATTCCATGCGAAAACGCATGTAGAGAATGAAATGAGTCTCTTTGCAATACCTCTAATGATTGCGAACAAAGGCGCATCTTAGAGAAGTTTTATGTGTCTCTCTAGTGGACTCTATGTCACTATTCGAGCTATTAAATCCAATAAAAGTTATGAGAGGAGATCTCTTGGATTTAGACACATAATGTCTTTGTCACGACAGGATAGGTCATCCTAGTCATAATGATCCGTCTACTAAAGACTTCACACAGACATCTATTCTTTCGAGCGAAACGAAGCATGAATCAAAAGTTCATTCCTGGACTAAGTGTAATCGCCGCTGCTGCCTCTGGCACCGCCTCCGTCCACCACCAGCTTAGGGTTGACACAGTCCCTATCCATGACACCATGGATGGTGTCCATCATGGTGATGGCACCTTAGGTGATGCTACAATCACCAACTTTGCTTCAAGTAGCGTTTCAGACGCTCAGGCCCAACCACAATCCTTATTGGTTGCTTCTAAAGCCTCTCGCTCGTTTACAAAGCCTGTTCCTTAGGGAAATTAGGACTGAGACCGTCCTATGCAAAGGATATGAAAATACTCATTCTGTTCTTACATAGAATCCGTAGGGATTCTGTGGACTGTTTCGATCAACCTGCGGACGTTTAAATATCTCATGATGTTGATTAACACGCAAACACGCTGGTCACGTGTTGTGCCATTGTCCACTTGTAAAAGCTGCTTATACTACACTCCTAGCACATACCATATAACAACGGGCTCACTCCCCGGATCATCCTATTCAGTCAATTGGATTTGACATTGCTAGAGAGTTTACATCGAAGACTTTCGATGGTTATTGCATTGGGACTGATGTTGGACATCATATTCTCATGTACACACCCAAATGGTCTCGCGGAAACGACTACGATGGTAGTCAGGACATTGGTAATGCACACCAATCTCCTTATATCCGCTTGGGGTGATGCAATATCGCATGCAGCTATGCTAATTCGTCTACGACCCACCGCCACTCAATCTACCTCTGCATTACAGCTAGTAACTGGGTACAAGTATCGTACTTACGCATATTTGAGTGAGCCATTTATGTGTTGCTCCGCCACATCGTACTATGATGGGTCCTTACAGACAAATGGGCAACTATGTTGGATTTGAGATTCCAACAATCGTCCGCCACTTAATGTCCTTGCTAGGCGATCTCCTTACCGCTGGATTAGCGGATGTCACTTTAATGAGACAGTCTTCCCGTCGTTAGGGGGAGATAAGAACACGAATGTTTAGTAGGAATGACAGGAATTGTCGTGGCCTGTCCCCACTATGTCTCATCTCGATCCCCGTTAAAGTGACGAGATCACACAAATATGCTGCAAACATGCCTGCAAGGATGGATGTCCCTACGAGAGGACGTAGCGCCACCCTACATGGAGGTAGGCATTGCGCCAACGCCAAAGAGAGTGGCACTCTGACGTTACAGGCCATGACCCCAGCTAGGATGCGTGGGAGGCCCGTGGGTTCGAAGGATACTTTGGCACAACCCAATCCTTTGATCATCGACACTCAAAATCCATCTGATGAGAATCTTCAGGATTATGGTTATCGTTGGGGGACGCTTCAACGCTAGAACCTATTCCTGAGAATATAGAGCTATTTGAAAATTACACTAGTGTACATGAGACGTGGGATAGAAACTCCATCATAATTGATGATGTAGTTGCACATTTCGTTGCGCATGAGTTTGTTGAGTCAGATGATATCGAACCACGCTCCGTTGATGAATGAATTCCAACGTAGAGAAATTTGGCCTAAATGGAAAGATGCGATCCAGGTTAAGTTGGATTCTCTAACGAAGATGAAGGTTTTTGAGCTAGTAATGCCAACACCTCCTAACATAAAACCTATTGACTAATGGGTCTTCGTTGGAAAACGTGATGAGAAAAAGAGATGGTAATCTCGCCTTATGGAGCAAGGCTTCTCACAAAACGCCCTGGAATCGACTACGATGAGACATATTCTCTCGTAATGGATGTCATTGCACTCCACTACCCTGTCAGTTTGGTAGTTTCTGAATAACTGAACATGCAGCTTACAAATGTGGTCACTGCTTATCTCTATGGGGATCTAGATACGGAATATACATGAAGGTTCATGGTGGACTTCATTTACCCAAGTCAAGTGGCTCCACGGAGAGCGTTTGCAATAAGGTTGAAACGCTCACTAAAGTGACTACTTGATTGGGAAGAGATATGCCCGCGCGTTTCCATAACAAGTTTCGGATTCTATCGCGGTTCATGTTGGACATGATCTTCATTGGAAGCCCTTAAGTTAAGGGAAACCGTTGAACACTTGAAATCTGAGTTTGAGATGAAGGATTTTGGGAGAACACGATTATATCTCAGTTTGGAACTTGAGCATCGTGTTGATAGATGCTTAGGCATTTTGACAAGGTCAAGCGTTCAAGCACCCCCATGATCGTTCGTAGTCTTGATCCTTAAAAGGATCCTCTTCGTCTGAAGGATGATGACGAAGATGTGCTAGAGGCAGAAGTGTCGTACATGAGTACAATAGGCGCATTATTGTACTTACCCCAATGCACAAGACCGGACATCTCATTTGTTGTGAACTTGTTAGCTAGGTATAGCTGTGCGCCAACGCGACACCATTGGGTTGGTGGAAAAAGATATCTTTCAGTACTTGAGATGTACTATTGATATGGGTTTGTTATATCCCTATAGAGAGATGATGGATTCGGACCCATCACACACCAGGATCGCCGCCAACACTGGCCTACGTCCACTATCCCCATCTCAAAATGACATGTGTTTTGGAAGGTTTTGCTGATATTGGGTATCTCTCTGACCCATACAAAGGTCATTCCCAAACTGGTTAAGTGTTCACCATGGGAGAAGACCGTGATATCTTGGAGGTCTACAGAACAGACCTTAGTCGCGATATCTTCGAACCATGCAGAGATTATTGCTCTTCACGAAGTGGTTCGTGAATGTTTATGGATTGGATCCATAATTACGCATGTTCGAACAATTGTGGTTTGAAGTCTATCACAGATGAGCCTACGAGCATTTAGGATAATGCTGTTTGTTTTGAACAAATGAAGCAAGGCTACATCAAAAGCGACAACACCAAACATAATCAACAACAACAGACTCTCATCAAGATCAAAGTGAACTAGGTTCGATCTGAGGACCGTATGGCATACTTGCTCACTAAGTCATTGCCTAAATTCCACTTTCGAGAAACATGTTGGTAGCATCATTTGAGGAAGTTATCCGAACTCCAATGACCGTAGTCATCAGGGGGAGATGCAGACATTAGGGGGAGGTGTCTACATGTATGGTCTCGAAACGTGAATGGTGTGTTGTGCTTTTTTCCCCTTCGACCGAGGTTATTTTTGTCCCACTGAGTTTTTGTTACTCGGCAAGGTTTTTTAGCGAGGCAACGAGAGAAGCACCGCGTTTGGGTGACACAAGGGGGAGTGTTCAAGTAAATCACTATTTTGTGTCTGGCCCAAACTCTAGGTTACTTGACCTAGTGGTAATAGGGTTTAATTAAAAGAATCTAGAGATTCCTATTCAATATATGATTACCTTTCCTTGTATGATTCAGACTCTATGCATTGTAATCCTCTATATAAAGAGGTCCCTATTATCAATGAGGATGCACAGTAAATTTCTCTCAAATATCGATTCCCTAAAACAAAAATGACTTTGTCTGGGTTGGAGATAGTGATCTTCTATCCGAAGCTCTTGTTACCATTTTCATAAGGGAAAACATCACAAATGGTGTATGAACTTTAGACATTTCTACACTTTGGTGTACCAACTTTCATAACTATCAGAATTGTGTATCAAGTTTGCTCCAATATTTCATTTTGGTGTACGCGGTTAAATTTTCCGTTATTTTTACAAAAAAAAAGAAAAAACTAACAAAGCTAAAGGAAAGATAATGGAATTTTTTTTTTTTTTTTTAGCAAAGATAACGGAAAATTTAACGGCGTACACCCAAATGAAAGATTGGAGCAAACTTGATACACCATTCTGATAGTTATGAAAGTTGGTACACCAAAATGTAGAAATGTCCAGGGGCGGAACTATGTTTAGGTCCGGCGGGGTCCGGACCCCCTTAAGTTTTGGACAGATACGCTCAATACCAAGCATTGCAGTGATAAAGCTTTAAAAAATTGTTTTATCCAATACATGGACCCCGCCATCCCTTTCCCTTCCTCCCCCAAACCCAATCCCACACTACCACGTGCCACGTGCCACTTGCTAGGTAAGAGAAAGAAAACAATAACAGAAAGATAGATAGATCATTAATGTCTCATTGATTACTATTCTATATATAATATTTTATTGAATTGAAATTGGTTAACTAAAAATAATTAACAATTGGTTAGATTAATAAAATGAAATATATAATATGCAATAGATGTTAGGGTTTTTAATGGTTTTGAATGAGAAGTTTTCTGTCAATTTTGTGCTTGTACTTCTTATTTCGAGTCTGCGACTACAATGGTGTGGAACTAAATTTTCAGAAATTCATTCTCGATTAAACAGATATGGTTTTATAAGATTTTGTAGATTTAGCCCTCTAAAGTATTTAATTCTTTGTTTATGAGTAAGTGATGAAAAATAATCTACAAAAATACTACATTTAATGTATAGTTAACTAAAATAAATAATTAAAATTATAAATCTAGTCCTCTATTGTCAGACTCGGACCCCCCCCCCTCCCCCCCAAAAAATAAAATTCCTAGTTCCGCCACTGAAAATGCCTAAAATTCATACACTATATGTGAAGATATTCGTTCATTAATTTGTACACACATACATACATACTTAGACAGGACAAAATCACAACTCGCACGTGAAATCGCTACACAAAACAAGGTGATTGCGGACGATAATACTTTTCTTTTAGGCCTCTCACAAAAAAAAAAAGAGTTTTTTACCAATAACTACAAAAGGACATTACTATTTACCAATAGCAGACTCCAAAACCAATAGCCCATGCGGCCAATAATTGAAACAGGCTGTCAGCCCATTTTATAGAAAAAACACTCAAATATTAAGAAAATTACGAAACATGCCACTGAGACTCACATAACCCATTTCTCCCAAAATCAGAACGGTTCCAAAATCGAAAACATCCCAAAATCCAAATCCTCCCTAAATCGATCTAGGGCTTCGACGAAGGTAGGGGACGAAGCAACTGGCGAATCGATGCGGCGAAGCAACCGGCGAAGGGAGGTTACGAATCCTGCGAAAGGAGGCTGCCAATCCGGCGAAGGGAGGCTGCCAATCCGGTGAAGCAAGGCTGTGAAGCAACCTACGAAGCGAGGCTGTGAAGCGAGCGAAGTGAGGTGGCGAATCCAGCGAAGCAAGGCTGTGAAGCAACCGGCGAATCTAGGCTGCAAAGCCGGCGAAGTGAGGAGGCGAAGGGAGGTTGCGAAGGTTAGCATAATGCATTAGATATTGTCTGTAATGATGAATCTTATAAAAAGATGTACAAACATGATTGGGCCACTAATTTTTAATTGCTGCAGGTTATCAATTTGACTATGTATTTGGTTGGACAATACTGAAGTATCCACAAATTGGCTCCAGTTCCAGAACACGAGTAAGTACTTAATTTGTTGGGGTTTTCTCTAAAGGGAAATAATATCCTTTTTGTTTGTGTGTATATCTGTATCGATAATGATCGTTATTTCATTTGAATGTCTTTCTAGCAGGCAAGTTCAAAACCAGCTTTGAACCCTGGACCTTCTGCAGAAAGAACAGAAAGGCCTTCAGGTTTGTAAGTTTAAGTTTTCAAGCAAGGCTTGAAATGCATCAGTCTTTACTTATGTAAATAGGAGTTTACAATATCTTCAATAGTTGGTCTTGGATCTGTGGTTTAGTCTTTGATTGAATTAATTTTTAATTATATGAATATTTCAGTGGGCCAAGATTTTCGAGATAGATTCTCAGGTGCGGTTGAAGTATTTTCTAGAAGGAATGGTTCTGGGCATGGTTCACATGATGATAACTCCAGACATAGATCAACTGATGATGCGCCATCATCCAAAGATGTGGTGAGTGGTGCCAACATCTTATACCCTTTATGTTTGAGAAATTTTGAGGGTCAGTACCTTTAGCCTCATGTTGTCACAGGTTTTGGCATGGGTAAGCTATAATGACCTTGTGTTGTTTATTTGTTTTGCAATTTGGTGGAGCTGTACTGATCCTAATTTATTTGTTATTTCTGCAGGGCTCAGCAACATTTTGTTTGTAGGTCAGTAGCTATAGTATGATTGTTAGTTTTGTATTGAGGGTCAGTAGCTCTAGTTTGTGTTTATGTTAGTTTCTTATGGTTCTTTGTTCTTGCAAGTTCATGGATTAGTTGCAAATTTTGCTGCTTGTATCTTCTATTTCCTTTCATTTTTTTCTTTTCCAATTTTTATCTTGGAAAGAAATAGAAGAAACTATAGAGATTAGGCTCTAAGTTTAGTGACAGTTTTTATGTGTTTGAATGCTATGATTTTTGAAGAGAAAGGATTAGAGTTGTAATCGCCAAAGCATTTTTGGGCACACTTTGTCATCCCTTATGCTCTGTATTGCCAATTGACTTGCAGGATGAAGCTAATGAAAGCAATGCTGAAGTAAGCAAATGCAAGAAGGCCAGGCTAGTATACTACTAGGGATCAGTACACTACTGAGGGTCAGTATACTACTGGGGCTAGTATACTACTGGGGGTCAACATACTACTGAGGGTCAGTACTCCAGGAAATCTTGCTGGAGAAACTTCTTCACTATGAGAAGAGGTGAAATTCAATGCAACTTGTATGTGCAAGCAGCAAAGCTAGAAATAAATGATATATTGTTCAAGTTTTATATTGTAATATTTATTATTAAATAAATGAGTTGTTTCTAAGAAAAACAAAGATGGAATATAGAAATATTATTTATTCACAATGTTACTAACATTCAGCAGTGTTAATTCACATTATCAAACTCACAAGGGCAGATTCGTAAATTACTTACCAATAGAAATAATTCAAAAAGTGAAGGAATCTGACCGCACGGGCCATGAACAGTACCGCATGGGTCATGAACAGTACCGCATGGGAATTTGAAAAAACAGGTCTGCTAATGGTAATTTATAGACTAAAAGTGTAGGTAGTGGTAATTTGCTAAAAAAAAAAAACTTTTCTTTTGGTCAAATATTTGAAGGTGAATGGTTGAAACCTGCACGGGTCTCTGGAGCCTATTAGGAAATTATCGAATGGACGAATCCTATGCAATATTCTGACTACAAACACGTGAGTAGCAAAACAACAGTCAAATAATGTATTGCTCGAGATCTGCGAGCTTAATTAGATTATTTATTTCCTTGTCTCCTGAACTTAATTAGATTATTTCTAATACCTCCTGTTCACACTTTGAACACCCACACTGACCTTGAAATGAAAACCATTTAAGATCGAAATACCAAAATCTCGTCTTTCAAGGGTGGTATATTACTTATGTAAACAGCCATATGTTAAATGTATTGCTCGAATTGCTCGAGACCTGCGAGCTTAATTATGGGTTTATCAAATAGAAGATTAGAAAAAATGGGTTTGTTATTCATTTCCCTGTCTCTTGATTAGATTAGTTCTGGTATTAGCACCAACATTAACTTGAAAGATAATACTTCGCCAGGTTGATCATATGCATCATGAGAGGATATGTATGATGTATCTATTTAAAATTTATTTTTAGCTGTTGTCACCAATTAACAGGTAACAAACGGTGTCATGCTAGGCCTGTATCTAGCCCCCCCCCAAAAAAAAAAGGGTTGCTTCTTTCATGTGGACTTACTTCTGTATTCCATAGAACAAAACAAAAACCATGACAGTCCCTACTTACTTCTAATTTTGTCATAAGTTGCAAAATGTCATTTTTAACAAAAACAAAATTGTTTAAGGATATCTCTATTTTGTGTTTAATCCAAACTCTAGGTTACTTGACCTAGTGGTAATAAGGTTCAATTAGAAGAATCTAGAGATTCTCTTTCCTTGTATGATTCTATCTCTATGCACTGTAATCCTCTATATAAAGAGGCCCCTATTATCAATGAGAATACACAGCGATTATCTCTCAATTTCTGATTCCCTAAAACACGTTATCAGCACGAATCCCTAACCCTGAAATCCTAAATTCGTAGTCTTCAAATCCCAGAAACCACCGCCGCCCACCTTGAAGATCTCAACTCCAGGAGTCTAGAACCGGCGGCCCCACCCCCAGAACCGGCCGGCAAACCACCGAACCGGCAACCGGAAGTAGCAAAAGTTCTTCTGCCCGGTTCAAAGCCTTCCTCACCACCTCCTGCAGCCATACTCGACCACCTGCAGCATCTCCACCCCAGAAACCCGGAACCGGAAATTTCACCACCGGAACCGGCCAAAATTCAACCGAACCTGCCACCGGCATCTTCCTAACCTGAACCAGCAGAAAGAAAGAAAAAAAAAAAAGGGGGAGGAGATCCTGTGCAGCCCACCTGCTGCAGCCCAAGCCCAAGCCCACCTGTTGCAGCCCAACGTTGAGCCCACGTGCAGCAGGCCCCAGCGAAGCCCCCAAGCCGCCAAGCCGCCAAACCGCTCTGCCACGTCAGCGCCGCACTGCCACGTCAGCACCCCCGGTCAACGGTCAGTCAACCCTCCGGTCAACACTTTTCCGGCGACTTTTCCGGCCATTTCCCGGCGACTTTTTCCCACCAACTTTTCCGGCCAATTTTTAAGGTAAACTTTTCTAAAAGTTCCCGTTTTTTTTGAAGTTTTTCAATTTCTTCTTCTTTTCTCGGGGACTTCCAACATCTCTTCTTCTATCCCCCTTTCTCTACATAGGGGAGACCAAAAGCCGAACTGTGGGGGTTCGTGCTCACTCTAAGCTTGGAGCTTGTAGAGTCCTCCAAACTTAGAGTTTGTTGAGAAGAAAATGATCGACCACATACATCATTGTTTCGATCTAATCCAAAACCCCTCTTGGAATCGGATTTTCCTGGAAGCGACTACGCTCGGAAAAATCCCTAATTTCTTGGAAGCGACTACGCTCAGAAATTTAATAAGTTTTTCGTGGTAGCCTTTTTCGCTCCGAAACTAACCCTAATCTTGTGTTGTTTTTCAGGATGAGTTACCTGAACAAGCTGAACTTTGTTCCACTAGAGACAACTGGCGCAGGATACCATAGGTGGGTCCGAGATGTGCGCCAACATCTTAAGGCTGATGGACTTCTGGAAGCCATCCAAGAGCCTAGTCAGAACGTGCTCTCCATTGAGCAAGCTACTGCTTTTGAAGCAAAACAAGCTAAAACCATAATTCTCATGACAAGACACATGAATGACGCGCTCCAAAATGAATACCTCAATGAGGAAGACCCAAGAAAGCTATGGGTAGAACTTGAGCAGCGATTTGGCAACGTTCGTGACTCCCTGCTTCCTGATTTAGAAGTGCGATGGCATAGCCTCCGCTTTTGTGATTTCAAGTCTGTGCTTGATTATAACTCGGAAGCTCTTCGTATCAAGTCTCTGATGGAGTTTTGTGGCCAAGCCATAACTGATACGATGTTGATCGAGAAGACTCTCTCTACCTTCCCCGTCTCTGCACTGATGATTTCAAAGAATTATCGGATTGATGTAAATGCAGGACGTATCACAAGGTTTCATGAGCTCATTGGCGCCATGAACGTAGCTGAAAAGCACGATAATGTTCTTGTGAAGAACTATAATGCTAGACCCGTGGGAACTAAGCCTATTCCGGAGTCTAACTATAGTCGCGCCCCCAATGGAGGACGCAAGGAGCGAAACCAGGGACAATTCTGGACATTCTGGTCCATATGTTCGCCCTAAAGAGGAAGGAAATCGCCGAGAGAGGCGTGCACGGAACCGTGGAGGTCAACGTGTGAAGAGAGAGAGAGGCGGAGCCTCCGACCATGGTGGTAACGCCACCAAGAGCATAGGTCGTCCAAATCGCGCCCCAATGGCGCCTCGATCAAGGGAGCCTGACCATAATGATGTTTGTTTTCGATGTGGATCAACTGAACATTGGGCCAAAACATGTACCGCACCCTAGAATGTTGTAAACGCATACAAGACGTATCGTGAAGCAAGGGAAGCAAATTACATGGCACAAGAAGATCAAGATGGCGATCTAGATCTAAGGGTGGAAGACTACAAGGATCAAGACCCAGAAACTGGCGATTTTGATTAAGTCTTTTTATTTTCCAAGAGATGTAGGCGATTTCCATATTACTTTTTATTGGATTAGATTTGCTTTGATCAAAGAAACAATGATGTACTCCGTTGGCTTATGAATAAAATTTTGAGTTCTTTTCATTATAACTCAATTTTGATTCTGAGCATATTACTTTGTGACTACGATGACTGGGCCATCAATATTAATTCAAGGACATGGAATAGCCCAAGTTCCACTTGCCAAATGGCACCTTGGTTACAGTTGTCACAGAAACTCTCTACGCTCTTAGGGCAAATCGTACCCTATGAATAGCCAACGGATTCCATGCGAAAACGCATGTAGAAAACGGAGATGAGTTCCTTTGCAAATACCTCTAACGATTGCGAACAAATGCGCATCTTAGAGAAATTTTATGTGTCTCTCTAGTAGACTCTATGTCACTATTCGAGCTATTAATCCAATAAAAGTTATGAGAGAAGATCTCTTGGATTTAGACACATATTGGCTTTGTCACGACAGGATAGATCATCCTAGTCATGATATGATGATTCGTCTACTAAAGACTTCACACGGACATCCATCCTTTTGAGCAAAACGAAGCAAGAATCTAATGACGCCATAAATGGCGCCAACCATGAGCATAACGCCATGGTTGTTCCTCCTAGTGGCCATAATTTCCATGGCTCCCTCGCCATGATGGGAGATGTAGTCACACATTTTGCTTCTAATAGCGCTACAAACGCTCAGGCCCAACCAAAATCCTCATTGGTTGCTTCTAAGGCCCCTCGCTCACTTTACAAAGCATGTTCCTTCGGGAAATTAGGACTGAGACCGTCCTATGCAAAGGATATGAAAATACTCATTCTGTTCTTACATAGAATCCATGGGGATTCTGTGGATTGATTCAACCAACTTGCGGACGCTTAAATATTTCATGATATTGGTTGACACGCAAACACGCTGGTCACGTGTTGTGCCATTGTCCACATATAAATGCTGCTTATGCTACACTCCTAGCACATATCATATGACAACGGGCTCACTCCCCAGATCATCCTATTCAGTCAATTGGATTTGACTATGCTAGAGAGTTTACATCGAAAGACTTTCGATGGATATTGCAATGGGACTGATGTTGGACATCACATTCTCATGTACACACCCAAATGGTCTTGCGGAAACGACTACGATGATAGTCCAGACATTGGTAATGCGCGCCTTATATCCGCTTGGGGTGATGCAATATCGCATGCAGCTATGCTAATTCGTCTACGACACACCGCCACTCAATGTACCTCTGCGTTACAGCTAGTGACTGGGTACAAGTATTTTGTACTTACGCACATTTGAGTGAGCCATTTATGTGCCCATTGCGCTGCCACAGCGCACTATGATAGGTCCTTACAGACGAATGGGCAACTACGTTGGATTTGAGACTCCAACAATCGTCCGCCACTTAATGCCCTTGCAAGGCGATCTCCTTACCGCTTGATTTGCGGATGTCACTTTGATGAAACAGTCTTCCCGTCATTCGGGGGAGATAAGAACACAGATGTTCAACAGGAACGACAGGAATTGTCGTGGTCTGTCCCCACTATGTCTCATCTTGATCCCTATTAAAGTGACGAGATCACACAAATATGCTGCGAACATGCCTGCAAGGAAGGACGTCCCTACGAGAGGACGTAGCGCCGCCCTACACGGAGGTAGGCATGGCGCCAATGCCAAAGAGAGTGGCACTCTGGCGTTATAGGCCATGACCCCAGCTAGGATGCGTGGGAGGCCCGTGGGTTCGAAGGATACTTTGGCACATTCCAATCCTTTGATCATCAAGACTCAAAATCCGTCTTATGAGAATCTTCCAGGTTATGGTTATCGTTGGGGGACGCCTCAACGTCAGAACCTATTCCTGAGAATATAGAGCTCTATGAAAATTACACTAGTGTACATGAGACGTGGGATAGAAACTCCATCATAATGGTGATGTAGTTGCGTATTTCGTTGCGCATGAGTGTGTTGAGTCAGATGATATCGAACCACGCTCCGTTGATGAATGAATGCCAACGTAGAGAGTTTTGGCCTAAATGAAAAGCTGCGATCCAGGTTAAGTTGGATTCTCTAACGAAGAGAAGGTTTTCTGAGCCAGTAATGCCAACACCTCCTGACACAAAACCTATTGACTAATGGGTCTTCGTTAGAAAGCGTGATGAGAAAAAGATGGCAATCTCGCCTTATGGCGCAAGGCTTCTCACAAAACGCCCTGGAATCGACTACGATGAGACATATTCTCATGTAATGGATGTCATTGCACTCCACTACCCTGTCAGTTTGGTAGTTTCCGAATAACTGAACATGCAGCTTACAAATGTGGTCACTACGTATCTCTATAGGGATCTAGATACAGAATATACATGAAGGTTCATAGTGAACTTCATTTACCCAAGTCAAGAGGTTCTAAACCACGGAGCGCGTTTACAATAAGATTGAAACGCTCATTAAAGTGACTACTTGATTGGGAAGGGATATGCCCACGCGTTTCTATGACAAGTTTCGGATTCTATCGCGGTTCATGTTAGACATGATCTTCATTAGAAGCCCTTAAAGAGTTAAGGGAAACCGCTGAACACTTGAAATCCGAGTTTGAGATGAAGGATTTTGGGAGAACACGATTATGTCTCGGTTTAGAACTTGAGCATCGTGTCAATAGATGCTTAGGTATTTTGACAAGGTCAAGCCTTCAAGCACCCCCATGATTGTCCATAGTCTTGATCCTGAAAAAGATCCTCTTCGTCTAGAGGCAGAAGTGCTTTACTTAGTACAATAGGCGCATTATTGTACTTATCCAATGCACAAGACCGGACATCTCATATGTTGTGAACTTGTTAGCTAGATATAGCTCTGCGCCAACGCGACGCCATTAGATTGGTGTAAAAGATATCCTTCAGTACTTGAGATGTATGATTGATATGGGCTTGTTCTATCCCTACAAAGAGATGATGAATTCGGATCCATCACACACCAGGTACGCCGCCAACATTGGCCTGCGTCCACTATCCCCATCCCAAAACGACATGTGTTTTGGAAGGTTTTGCTGATGTTGGGTATCTCTCTGACCCACACGAAGGTCATTCCCAATCCGGTCAAGTGTTCACCATGGGAAAAGACCGTGACATCTTGGAGGTCTACAGAATAGACCCTAGTCGCTATATCTTCGAACAATGCAGAGATCATTGCTCTTCACGAAGTGGTTCGTGAATGTATATGGATTGGATCCATAATTACACATGTTTGAAGCAATTGTGGTTTGAAGTCTACCACAGATGAGCCTACGAGCATTTAGGATAATGCTGCTTGTTTTGAACAAATGAGGCAAGGCTACATCAAAAGCGATAACACCAAGCATAATCAGCAACAATAGACTCTCCTCGAGATCAAAGTGAACTAGGTTCAATCTGAGGACAGTGAGGCAGACTTGTTTACTAAGTCATTGCCCAAATCCACGTTCGAGAAACATGTGGCAAAGATTGGCTTGCGGAAATTATCTGAACTCCCATGTTCGTAGTCATCAGGGGGAGGCGCAGACATCAGGGGGAGATGTCTACATGTTCACCTCGAAACGTGAAGGGTGTGTTGTGCTCTTTTCCCCCTTCGACCGAGGTTATTTTTGTTCTACTGGGTTTTTGTTACTCGGCAAGGTTTTTAACTAGGCAACGAGAGAAGCACCGCGTTTGGACAACACAAGGGGGAGTGTTTAAGGATATCTCTATTTTGTGTTTAATCCAAACTCTAGGTTACTTGACCTAGTGGTAATAGGGTTCAATTAGAAGAATCTAGAGATTCTCTTTCCTTGTATGATTCTATCTCTATGCATTGTAATCCTCTATATAAAGAGGCCCCTATTATCAATGAGAATACACAGCGATTATCTCTCAATTTCTGATTCCCTAAAATAAAAATAACTTATTAATACGGACAATCTTTATTTGTCCAATCTTTCAATGTTCAGCAACATTTACATATAGCACAATACTCCTCGTCTTTAATTTCCACATCAGCAATTCCACCAAAATCTAGCGGGACATGCAAAATGATATTTAGCTCAATCTCCCGGCCAGTTGTGTTATGTGTTCTTTCTCTTGTGAAATTGTGTTAACGATTCCTACAAAATACCAATCCAATTACTAATAAGATAACTAATGTGATTAAAATTAGGGGAAATGATCATTTACCCAATTTCAGCTTAAAAATTGCTCACTTACTCCACTAACAGTTTTTTAATCCCATTTACCCAAAACACTCTAAGGGATTATTTCCCTAATACCCAATTAATTCTTTTTTTATTCTTTTTATTTATTTTTGGGACACTTTTGCCCTTTCCTTCTTTGTCACTTATGTGTTCTTTCTCTTGTGAAAATGCAATAAATTGTGTTAACGATTCCTACAAAATACCAATCCAATTACTAATAAGATAACTAATGTGATTAAAATTATTCAATTATGACTATCAAATACCCCAAATACTAATAAGATAACTAATGTAATTAAAATTATTCAATTATATCTAAAGGATACATGAATTATTTTATATTTATTACTAACTCGAAATAGTTGAGTGAATGACGTATCTCCTTGCCAACTTGAGTTTCCATTCAAACCCCCAAAATAGAAAATGGTATATTTCATGTGCCATACTTAATTCCTATTAGCGGCATGCGAAAAAACGAAAGTATAAAATTATTATGTTATAATATAGATAAACATTCATGTAATGGTTGATAATCTCTTGCGAGTCAAAACACCAGATGGTTGGACATCATGTTCACTATTCGACTGTGTTTCTAAACTGACACCAATGCTTTCAAATTTATTACAAATGTTTTCAAAATAGGAAAAGTTCATTAAAATTATAATGTATACCCACTTATTCAATTCAGAAGGAATAGAACTGTAGCTGCATGGATATTTTCCTTCTTGTCAGAGAAATTTCTTTGGTAATTTACTCTCTTTTGTCCAACCGGGTCTTTAAATTTGCTATGTGGACAGCCAGTTGAATCTCTGATGCAAATTATCCATTAACCTAAAACAGAGTTACCAATTAGAACCGAGTAACCAACTTTTATCATTGAAATAGTTGCAAGAAAACCTAGATACTCGGCTGTTTATTCAAAACATCAAACACATACCAGCAGGAGGAGAAACCCTTGAAGATTTAGTATGAATTAAAAAGATACAAATTTCAGCTTTTGTTGAGTCTTGTTGAGAATATATACATCCCACATGGGAAACATGAGACCTTGCTTATGAGTTTATAAGGGTTTGGGTCACTCCATCCATTGCCAATTGGTTTTGGATGCGAACCCCAAATTACTTTATCATGGTATCAGAGTGCATGGGTTATCCCATATGTGCTTGTCTCACGGCCACAAGGGCTCCACGTCACCCAAAGTTGTCCCCGTGTATGGCTTGAAAATTTGCCACACGTGCGAGGGCGTGTTGAGAATATATACATCCCACGTGGGAAAAATGGGACATTGCTTATGAGTTTATAAGGATTTGGGTCACTCCATCCATTGCCAATTGGTTTTGGATGTGAACCCCAGATTACTTTATCATGGTTATAGGTTAATTGATATAAATATAAGTCTAACGATAAGGGTTTGAGTCACTCCATCCATTGCCAATTGGCTTTGGATGTGAACCACAGATTACTTTTTCCTGGATATAGGTTAATTGATCTAAATATAAGTCTAACGACAAATAAAGAAGAATAAGCCATTTAACTTATTCACCGCTAATTAATCTATTTCTTTGAACAAGTTGCCTGCAATCTACTTAGCTAATACAACTAAACAAGAACACAATTGAAATCAACTAATTACCCCAAATTCATGAACTCTTTGGATTAAAAACTAAAAGAAAAATATATGCCGCCTAATCAGACGTTAAATAAAAATGAGATAAAACCTAAATACTTAACGACTATTATACTACTTAAAATTCAAATAAAACAAGTTTGAGCTGATCTTCATCACTGAAGTACGCTTCCTATGAATTTTACAGTTTTTAGTTTTTACTGAAGAATGCACAAGGGTTTACAGTCTGGAAGAGAAGAGGGAGGATTGGATTTGGATAAGGTGTTTGACGTTAAGTTGAACTCCCCTCCGTTAGGTGTTACAACAGCATCAAAAGACGGGAAAAAAAAAATTGTAAATAAACACATGTCCTCTCTTTAGTGGATATTGTCAGCCTCGGCTAACCCTACCTGGTTAACGAAGTACTATGAAAACCGTTTAAGATCAAAATACCAAAATCTCATCTTTCACAACCTAGCTCTTGTATCCAGCTAGCCAAACGTCTCCGTCTTTAGTACCAGTTCTGGTCTGTGTCTCTCTTACAAAGTTTTATCGCAAACAAGATCTTTCGATCACTCTTTCAGTACTTTTCTGAAATCGCTAGGTGAAATTTCCGGATCTACGAGGCCGGTGAGTACCACTATACCCATGGATTGATAAAATTGCTTAGTGGACTTACTGAAACCATGCATTCCGTGGGTGAGGTGTGAAGGGGCTCGGCTCAGTTATTATGAACTTTTTTTTTTTGGGTTACAAGTTATTATTATGAATTTTAAGTTACGCATATACTTGTACATAATCTAATAATGGGGCAACAATGCAACGAGACTGTGCATCCTGTACATCTTTCACTTTACTAGCCAATTAATAAAGCGCTACACTGCTGTTTGGTTTCAGTTTACTTTCGCTGAATCTCTTAAAGATGGCAGCTGAATTTCTGCTCACTTTCGCTGCTGAAGAAATTCTGACCAAGGTGTCTTCACTTGCCTCTCAAGAACTCACCCTTGCATGGGGGTTCAAGGCCGAACTGAAGAAGCTCGGGAAGTCCTTGTCCACCATTCAAGATTTCTTATGCGGCGCTGCGGATCAGAAAGCACAAGATCGGAGCAAGGCAGTAGAGGATTGGGTCAAGAAACTGAAAGACATAGCTCACGAGGCAGATGATGTTTTGGATGATTTCAACTATGAAGTTCTACGGCGCAAAGTGGAACTGCAAAACCACATGAAGAGAAAGGTACTCAACTTCCTTTCTGCCTCCAATCCCCTTTTGTTTCGTCTCAAAATGGCGCATAAGATTAAGAAGATCAATGATGCTTTGGTGGAGCTCAAGAATGAGGCAGCTTTCATCAACTTGGTTGCAAAGAGAAGAGATTCAAGCCCTGGAGGGGATCAGTCGGATCGAGATCAAACGGACTCTTTTTTTGAGAAGGATGAAAAGGTTGTTGGAAGGGAGGATGTTGTGTCAAAAATAGTTGAGAGCTTGACCAACTCCAACAATCAGCAGGATCTTTCGGTTATGGCCTTTGTTGGAATGCCTGGACTGGGAAAGACGACTTTGGCTAAATCAGTGTACAATGAACCTGCTATAGATACACACTTCCATAAGAAAATATGGGTGTGTGTATCTAACACTTTCGATGTCGATGTGATTTTAAGCCAGATGTTAGACTCTCTAAACGGGCATAATGCAGGATCGAAAAATCGAGATGCATTGCTTAAATCTCTTCAAGATAAGCTGACAGGGAAGAAATATGTTCTTGTACTAGATGATGTTTGGAGCGAGAATAGATTGAAATGGGAAAGTTTGATAAGTTGTTTGTCAAAGCTGAATTCTACTCCGGGAAGCAGCATTATCGTCACCACCCGCAGTGCCAATGTGGCATCTATTGCTGAAACACTTCCCAGACCTAAACTGAGAAATCTATCAAATGACGAATGTTGGTCCATTTTGAAGCAAAAAGTATTGAATTTAGAGGTGACTGATGTCATTGATAAAGATCGAGAAAGAATTGGGAGGGCGATTGCTGAAAAGTGTGGAGGTGTACCCTTAGTGGCAAAGGTACCTGGTTTTCTATTATATTAACGCAAATTTCCCTTATTTCTTTTTATTGAGAACAAAAGATATATTTGCTTTGTAATTTTAATTTGAATGCATCCCATTACAAAATATAAGGGAGCTCTGAGAGCTAGCCACAACCCAAAGCTGGTCGTCCACCAACAACATCCTTATACCATATTGGGTACAATATCTTTTCGAAATACCCATCCACCAACAGTTGAAATTAACATTCTTATATTGAATCCTCATCATAGATTTTTTGATATAAAACTTTGTTTTAGCGGAATTATGTTAGTAGATGAAAAAGATTAGATTGAGCTTTGTGCTGGAGCCATGAGAAAAGAGAGCATCCTAATTGTGTGCTCTCGATTGAAAGCAGTTCCAACATATTTTCAAGAGGCCTTAGCTTTTAAGACAGAATATTATCTTTTCTGAAACAACATCCAAGTCAAAGGGATATATTGTGGACAAAAAAAAAAAAAAAATGTAAAAAATATGTTAGTATGATTTTCAACTCACAAGCGTGTTTAACATTAGACTTTGAATTCTAATCTTATATAAGGAGTTATCCAAAATCTAAATTGTAATCCCATATAATGCAGGTTTTGGGAAGCATAATGCGCTCTAAAACTAGTAGAGATGAATGGTTGGCAATTCAAGAAAGTGAAATATGGGATTTACCTGGAGAAGAGGATAGAATCATGTCGGTATTGAAGTTGAGTTTTAATAACTTGAAATCACCGCGTTTGAAGCAGTGTTTTGCATATTGCTCAATGTTGAAGAAAGATTTTAAAATTGAAAGAGATAATTTGATCCAACTTTGGATGGCTCAGGGATTGCTCCAACTTTCAACTGACAAAAATCATCACGAAGAGGATACAGGCAATGAGTATTTTAATATTCTATTGAAAAACTCCTTATTTCAAGAGGTAACTGAAGGTGGCATTATTACCAAGTACACGATGCACGATCTTGTGCATGATCTTGCAGAAAAAGTATCCAGATGTGAGAGCTTGACACGAGATTCAAATGATACATGTGGGGTTCGACATTTTGCGCATATTCCTACTTCAACACTACACAGCATGTTAGAAACTGTTGGGAGATTGCACTCAGTATTTTCATTTACCAGGTCCCAGATATCATTTTTTCCAAGTTCAGAGCATTGCGGGTTTTAAGTTTACATGAGACAGATATTCAAGAGTTGCCAAATTCATTTGGCAATTTGAAGCACTTGAGATATCTAGACGTCTCGTATACAAGAATCAAAGCACTTCCCAAGTCAATTGGCAAGCTCTATAACCTTCAAACATTGAGAATGCAGGTTACTAAATATCTCGGAAAGCTTCCAAGGGAAATGAAAAACTTGATCAACTTGAGGCATCTTTATTTTGATGAGGGTATGGAATTTCCAGCCGGAATATTGCGGGGATTAACTAATCTCCGAACATTGTCTTACTTTAATGTGGGTAAGGAGATGGGTCTTGGAATTGAGGAATTGGTTGGCTTGAACCAATTGAAAGGTGAATTAATCATTCGTAATCTGCAAAATATAAGGGATGCAGAAGAAGCGAAGAAGGCAAAATTAGAGGACAAGAAAAATGTACTGGAGCTAAGTTTTGTATGGACAAGAAGCAGAAGCAATCCAGAAGGTTTGGAGGGTAGGCCAAGCAGCAACGTTCATGAGGAGAATGTACTGGAAGGACTCCAACCACATACCAAGTTGGAGAGCTTAAGGATTGAAAACTTCATGGGTGATAAATTTCCTCCATGGATGATGAGAAACCCTTTCCCTCTCAACAATTTGAAGAAGATCCTTCTAAGCGGTTGTCGCAAGTGCGAACGGCTCCCGATACTAGGCCATCTACCGGGTCTTGGACATGTGGAGATTTCTGAAATGCACAATCTAAAACGCTTGGGAAGTGAATTTTATGGTTATAATCATGTTTACGAGGCTGCTGTGGCTACACAAGAGAAGGAGACAATTGTCTTATTTCCAGCACTGAAAACATTAAGCATTGAACGGTGCGGTGAGCTAATTGAATGGATGGAAGCACCCACAACGATGGCACCGGCAACAAGTAAAGTAGTGGTGTTCCCTTGCCTGGAGAAGTTGACTCTCCTGGATTGTCCGTTACTGAGAAATGCTCCAAGTCATTTCCCATCTCTCAAGGACTTGTATATATGGGGCGTGGACAGCGGGAAGCCAATTGCAAGCATATGCAGGGAAGTGAGCACTCTGACTTCTCTCCATATAGGGGCCATCAATGGGATTGCTTTGCTGTCCTCAGGGATGTCGAAGAATAACAAGAATCTCACATCTTTAAAGATCCGGCGTTGTGGTGAGATGGTTCGTATTGCTCCAAATGTATTTGGGAGCTGTGCAAATCTTAAGTCGCTGTACATTGAGCATTGTCCAAAACTGGAGCATCTAGCCGAGGGTCTAGACACGCTCCGTCTTCTCGAGAAGTTGAGCATAAGTTATTGTCCTACTCTAGAGTTTATTCCGATTGACCACGACATGGCATCCCTCCGCGAATTGGAGATACAACATTGTGATAGATTATCTAGTATTGGCCTACTCGATCACTGCACCTCTCTACAGGAATTGCGGATATGGGGATGTAGAAATCTAACATCCATTCCAATCTCACAGGGCCTTGCATCTCTCTGCAAATTGGATATTACTCAGTGTGATGTATTATCTAGTATTGGCATTCTCGATCACTGCACCTCTCTACAGGAATTGCAGATAAGCAATTGTAGAAATCTAACATCCATTCCAATCTCACAAGGCCTTGCATCTCTCCGCGAATTGAACATTTGGAACTGTGGTGGGTTAACGGGCGTACCGTGCGGGGTTGAAAACTGTTCCTCGCTTCAGAAGTTGTCTTTGGGTTACAATGATCTGCCGAATCGTCCAGCTCTCCGCAAATTGGCTATTTGGGCCTGTGATGGGTTAACGGGCTTACCGAGCGGGATTGAAAACTGCACCCCTCTTCAGGAGTTGGTGATATCCTGTTTCTATAGTCTAGAGACCATTTCGTTTACACGCGTCTTCCCATCTCTCCGCAAATTGCAAGTTGAGAGTTGCGATGAATACTGTCCCTCGCTTCAGGAATTGATTGTATACAAATGCCCCAAGCTATCATCCATTTCATTTTCTGCGGATTTGAATCCATGTCTTAAGGAGCTGCATATAGAGGATTGCAATGGTCTACAATCCCTTCCAGATTTCCGCAATTTCACATCCCTCCTTGTATTGGAGATTAGTGGATGTGCGGGGATAGAAAGTCTGGTATGTGGGTTTCATATCCCGGTGTCTCTGGAGGAGTTGCGGATTTCTCAATGCCATAACCTAGAGAGTATTCCAAGTTTAGAGGAATGCACATCCCTCCGTCAGTTAGAGGTTCGGGATTGTGAGAAATTGAAGCCTCCGTCAACAGGGCTGCGCTGCCTCGCTCGTCTGGAGAAATTGGATTTAGGTCCTTTTTGGGAGGAGCTCGACTCCTTCCCTGATTTTCAAGCTCCATCACAACAACTTGGCACATTATTGTTGCGCGGGTGGCCTAAACTCAAGTCTCTTCCTGAACAAGTTCAACACTTCACTTCGCTGACAGAGTTGGTTATAGTATCTTTCAATGGAGTGCAGGCTTTACCAGAGTGGTTGAGCAACCTTGCATCTCTCAAGTACCTGGGTATTTGTGATTGTGAGAATCTCAAATATCTACCTTCACTCAAAGTAGAGTATCTACGAATTTCTGGCTGTCCACTTCTAAAGGAAAGATGCACCAGAGAATGGCCCAAGATTTCTCACATTCCAAATATCAATTTTTGTAAGCTTCTTGCTGGTTATTTTTCTTTGTTTGAACGGTTTTCAAGATTTCTCAGTTTATTTACAAACTACTTTTTATGAGCTTATGACTCCATTACTATTTCGCTCACTATACAGAAATTCAAACTAGCCACTAAATGATTGTCTGGTTTGTTCTGGAAAAAGCTTTCTGAAGCATGTCTACAAAATAATAGAAATGGTTTGGTTACATCTGTATTATTCTTATATTCAGCATTGATCGATCATTGTTTTATGTGATAAAAAAAAAATATTCAGCTGATTATTGAAGCCAAGCAATGCCTCAGCAATGGCTTTCATGTTTCAATAGAAAGATGTACCATTGGGAGTGCGCCTGTGTGAGAGCCTCATGTTGTGCAAGTTAATCACTTATCCTCTCTGTAAGCAGAGTAAGGTTTCAAACCATGTCATGTCATAAAGTATCCTACAGTATCTAGAGTTTATGTTTCTGAATTGATTAGTGGTCGGTTTTGAAGATAAATTAATCATCCTCTTATGATTCGATAGATTTCCAATTGTTCTCTTTTGGTTTTTGTATTAGTGGTGAAATATATGTAACTCCAATGTTAACACAGTGGTAATTCTAATTACATAAAGAAGATGGAGGACAATTAAGCTCTTGCTTATAGATTGTCCAGATGTAGCTAGTGTGCGATTGTTTGTTGTGGAAAAGCTGTTTGAAGCATTTATAAATTGAATCAAACTTGTTTATCCTGCTCTCTTCCTTTTCCTCAACCAACCATCTTCAAGAAATGCAGGTCTGGATTGAAGCTATGCAACGTCTCACTCGACTAGCTTGCACTATTGGATATCTGGTTCCAAGTTTCAGGGGATACATGTGCCTTCAGAAGTGTTTGAAGTTCAGTTGCGCATGATTATTTCCATTCAAGTTCTAAGTGCAAGTACAACCCAAGGAGTAAATTCATTGTAAGTTTTTCAAACCACTGCTTTCTCTTCCCTTCTAGTGTTCCTCTTTGATTAGATTTAACCAGTTTTCAAATGCATTGAACTCTTCTGTAGTCTGTGCTCTATAGGTTAGTTACTTACTGCACTTTTTCTTGATGGATAGCTTTATTGTTTTGGCATAATTTGTAATTCTTCGCCAGGCTCTATCCTCTGCTCAAATGCAAGAACAAGTTGCACAACTGATGTACACCAGGTGCAAACTTAGTTCAGGTATCTGTTGGCTGTATGAACAAACTTCTGTCACACTTCTCATTTGTGCGCTCTCTTGGTGTTTCTCATTGGAAAGCTCGAATTGTAATGAATGGCTGAAGATTTCTCTCTACCTAGTAAGTTTATTTCTTTTTTCCTTCGATGCTTGCATCTCAGAAAACCAGAAACACCCACATTTTCTGAGTTCCATTAATGCTCTGCTCTGCCCTGCTCTCTCTCTCTCTCTCTCGCCCATTTGGGTTTTCTTCATTCTTGTAATTTATAGTGAGCGAATGAGTTACAAAGCGATCCTTGCATTTTTCTTTGTTCAATGTGTTAACTGAATTTTTTTGGTCGATATTTGCTTTTTGATTTTCTGAAGGAATAGTTTTTATTTCTGGGTGTTCTTAATTTTACACCATTGAGATGGGTGAGTCATTTTTTTTGTTCTTTTTCATTTTTCTCATTGCAATATGTAATGGGTGCATTGGAGTAATTTGATTATTACAATTTCTGCAAAATGGATAAGCTTATAGCCTTTACACAAGCACATACGAAAAGAAAAGGCAGAAAGAAGTTTTTTAGGTATTTTTTTTATTCTGTTTGGTACCCTTAAGTTTAAGAAATACAGCAGGGTACAAACTACAAAGTGATTAGATTATTCAACTTGTATAGTTGTATTATATGCTCTTAAGAACCTGTGCCTTTGTTTCTAGTGACAAATTTGTCCAATTTTGTTTTTACTGCCACTTGTTTACTTCTTTCTTTTTATTTAGATGATTATGGTAGTAATCTCATGATCATGATTCACGAAAGACCTATTGAAATTTGAAGTCATGGAAGTTAGTGAGCTGACTGTTCTTGTGTAATTTTGAATTTTATGTTTTCCACTAATGAATGCTGTTGCCACTACCACAATGCCCAGAAGCGTTCACTTGGAAGTTGAAACAGGTAGTAAACTCCTCAGGGGTTTTCTAATTGAGAGTCATTGAGGGTGTTCTTGGGGGGGGGGGGGGGGGAATATGATTTTGTCAATGTGCAAGTACTAACATGGTAAACTTCATATATAGAAGAACATGAATGTGACTTAGAGACAGAAATAAAATAAAATAAAAGTTTTCTTTGGTTGCTCAAGTTAGTATGAGAAAGCTCTTGTAAAACTTAACTATGCTTTACGATACATATGTTTTATACAGTCGTACTGCTTCCTTGTCTCACATGAAACAAATTGTTAGACTGAATTTAGCTGAAGTTGGGCGATGTCACTTTCTAATACTCCCCAAATTTTAATTTTCAAAGAGCATGGTTGGTAGCATGTATTGGAGATGCATGGCCAATAATATGTATTAAGCAAATAAAGTATAGGTTATACACAGTTTGAAGTTTCAACCGATGTAACATTTTTGTAGTATCTGAAAAAAGAGAAAATTTGAAATTAAATGGCTCTTATGCATACTGTGGAAAGTCCATGTCAAGTTGGCAGAATATCAATGTGCATACTGTCCTTTTCAGAAAAAAAAAAAAAAAAAACTGTGATATTCATTCTCTTCTGGGTTTTCTTTTTTAATGTGTATCTCTTCAACTTTTCAGGACAAACCTTGTGATATATGTGCTGGATTTACTGATTGAGGGATTGCTTTTGAAGAAATTATTACATGCTCTAAATGCAGAATAGCTCGTGAACATATGTCATTTGTAAGCTTCTTTCTGACTATTTTTCTTTGTTTTGAACGGTTTTCAAATTTCTCAGTTCATTTACAAAATACTTTTTATGCGCGCACGGCTCCATTATTATTTCGCTCACTATACAGAAATTCAAACTAGCCACTAAATGATTGTCTTGTTTGTTCTGGAAAAAGCTTTCTGAAGCATGTCTGCAAAATAATAGAAATGGTTTGGTTATCTTTGTTTTTTTCTTATACTCAGCATTGATCGATCATTGTTTTCTAGATAAAAAAATATTCAGTTGCTTGATTGAAGCCATGCAATGGCTCAGCAGTGGCTTTCGTGTTTCAAGAGAAAGATGTAGCATTGGGAGTGCGCCTGTGTGGGAGTCTCGTGTTGTGCAAGTTAAATCACTTCTCCTCTCTTAAAGCAGAGTAAGCTTTCAAACCACCATGAGTATTAATTTAGCACGTACGTTCAAAGTTTCATGTCATGTCATAAAGTATCCAACGGTATCTAGTGTTTATCTTTCTGAATTGATTAGTGGTGTTTCTGAAGATAAATTAATCATCCTCTGATGATTCAACAGAATTCCAATTGTTAACTTTTGGTTTTTGTTTTAGTGGTGAATGGTGATATATATGTAACCCCAATGTTAACAACTTCAGGAAAAGTAGGTCGCAGTAGTAATTCTTGCATAAAGAAGAGGGATGACAATTAAGCTAGCTTTTGCTTATAAAGATGTAGCTAGTGTGCAATTGTGTGTTGCGGAAAAGCTGTTTGAAGCATTTATAAAATGAATCAATCTTGTTTATCCTTCTCTCTTCCTTTCCCTCAACCAACCATCTTCTTGAAATGCAGGTCTGGATTGAAGCTATGCAACGTCTCACTCAACTAGCTAGCACAAGTGGATAACTATGGTTCCAAGTTTTAGAGGATACATGTGCCTTGAGACGTGTTTGAATTTGCGGTTGCACATGATTATTCCCATCCAAGTTCTAAGTACAAGTACAGCCAATTATTGAAATCATTGTAAGTTCTCCAAACCACTGCTTCCTCTTCCCTTCCAGTGTTCCTCTTTGACTAGATTTATCCAGTTTTCAAATGCATTGTACTCTTCTGTAATCTCTGCTCTATAGGTTATTTACTTGTGGCATTTGTTCCTGATGGCTGGCTTTATTGTTTTGGCATAATTTGCAATTTTCACCAGGCTCTATCCTAGGCCAAATGGAAGAACAAGTTGCACAACTGAAGTGCACTAGGTGAAAACTGAGTTCAGTTATCTGCTGGCTGTATGAACCGACTTCTGTCACACCTCATTTGTGTGCTCATGTTTCTCATGGAAAAGCTCAAATTATAACGAATGTAGGCCATAAGCTTGACACTTATGTATTGTGGGCTTGTATAGGAGGAACTCGAGTATGATTTTAGGAGTGTATTGCAAGCCTCTTGGTGCTTCCATGTTCATGAGATTCAGTATGGTGGTATGATCTTGTTGTGCATTATGGTAGAGCTCTAGAGGATCTTATGTTTCCAGACTGTTTCTCTTGGTTGAGAAAAAGAAAAAGAAAAAATTAGTGGAGAGATCACTGAAATATTGAGTGCTTGTGAGCTTTGGGTGTAATTGGGGTTCTCTGTTGAGAAGGGTTGGGAATTTTTGTGAGGTTACCTATGAGCGATTTAAAGAATTTTTGTGTTTTGTTTTTACGAACTCTGTTATCTTCTTCTTTTGACAGTAGTGGATTATCGTCATGGGCTGTGGACGTAACCCAATTTGGGGTGAACCACATTAAAACCTTGCATCTTATTGACTCTGGTGTTAGTCTTTGGTTCTATTTTACATTTTCTTGGCAAGGAATGAACACGAAAGGGATATTGTCATTTGTAATCAAAAAAGCTAATCATCACCCTTGTGCGTTTCACCGTTTGACTTTTCATTTAGCAGTTTGCTGTTTACTTTAGATAAGGGCTAGCCTGACATCAATCAATACTGATCTGGTGAAACCACTTCAGATAATTATGGCCGGCGGACAGTAGCAGCACATTATGTGTATACATAGAGACTATTGCTCTTCTATTATCTCACCTCCGTACCATGTCGCTACTTTAAGCAATATATCATGAAAGGAACGCAGTGGCGCCGCACCAGTTGGTTAGCTGAGTTCTTAGTAATAGGCCTTGTTTAGATGTGTTTCATTGTCCGCCTTTATTCTTGATGGAGGCCTCGTTTCGTCTCAAAAGGTACATAAATCCACATTCAAGTCACATCACATAATCACATTCCAGTGGCAGATTTGGTGACTTGCTTCAGAGCAGTGGCAATCTCATCAGCTGTTGGAGCTTGCCCATATACAATGGCGAGCAGTGGGCTCTGAGGCAGAACAATGTCGTCTCTCAGGTAGCTTCCTGATGTTCTTAGCAGCTCTTCAGAACCCTTTCCCACCACCCTTCATGATTATGGTCTTGCGAGTCCCTGCTATCATTTCTTCATAATCGGTGTCTCCACTTTCTCCAAGGAACACATACATGTTTGCAACATTCAATCTCCAGGGTACAAAAAGGTACCTATTAACAATCAGGCAGAAAATATGGTATACTGTTAAATGGCAATGCAGTATGTAAAGAAAAATGGAACACACTATCCCCAAGTTGCACATAGCAATACCTGAGAGCCTGTGCTCGAGAAGCAAGGAGAGGAACAATTTGCATTCGTGTTGAGCTCCTGCAGTACATTGGATGGCAGCGTAGTCCACGCATCCTGAGTTTGTCTTAAATCATCAACTTTCCTTGCCTGCAAAAGCAAACCATTCAGAAACTTGGTCCAAAAGTAAAACCAAGCCCTTTCTAAATTTCCCACACTCAGACTAACAAGTTTTATTTACCTTACTAGGATCCTTGATTAAGTATGAGATGCAATGGGCACTGCTTTATTTTATATCTTCTTCAATGTGGCTCGAAGATGTGGAATTCCGTTCACCATCAGGGCCATTTAAGAGCTTCCAAATGGTTTTCTTTAATCCTTCGCAACCCCATCGGTAGTCAATGTGTGACGAATAATCTGGATCTGGGAAAAGTCTTCCATCTTCTTCAGTATAAGTACCAGGTAGTAAACCTCACTTCCACTGCTACAAACCAACGCATCAAACTCATTTGCCTGTATCCTCCCTGATGCCAGAAACTCCACTGCTTCTGATGCTGGAATAGCCGTAAAACCCTGTAAATCTTGCACTTTGAGAATCTAGTCTTACAGCCTTAAATATTTCTTGCACAACTTGAATCATTTTCTTTTCAGGAGCTCCAGATTTGTCATAGCAATCAAGCGCTATGACAATCAATTTTCTTCTACGTCTTAACAAGGGATATTTGCTTGCTACATTATCCGGCAGCTTATTTCCATCTTCATGGTCTTCTGGACCAGAATCTGGTTTCTTGATCTTGCTTAGGACACGCTTCACTTGATCTTGCACCTCATGGTCACCAGAAGCTGCAGTCACATCAAGAGATTCATTCAGTGAGGATTTGCCCCCATCAACTGAGAGCCTAAGAGACATATCTTGCACGTCCTTAATAGAATCATTGAGGGACTCTTCAGCAGCCATTTCATCCTCTGGGGTGTCAGTCTGCCACTGTGGATGTCTCATGCGGCAGGCTGCTACTCTAGTCAAGTAGGTTCGGCAGTGTTCAGGCCATGAGAAAAGGTGTATGTTTTTCCAACCATTCTTTCTGCACTCAACCCATAAATTCTTTTCTGATAACAACTTCAGCAGTGCATTAGCAATTGATTGCTGATCATGAGGGTCCACAAGCAAACCATTACAAAGCGCCTGAAATTCACAACATGACATAAGAAAAGTAATCTGTTGATCATAAATGAAACTGCTATCTACTTTCTCTTATCTACTTTCTATTTGAGTAAATTTGTTTCAAGAACGGTATGAGTGTTTCTGGAATCAAATAGTTGATTTGGGATTGGGCGAGAAGTGTCGACTAGAGAACAAGAGGAATTGAAATTTGGGGCTGAGGTTCTTTGCTTGCTAGGCTAATTTTAGCCAATTGCACCGATATAAAGTAATAGACGAATTAATCCAACTCAAATTTTAAGTCGAATAACACCACGAATGTTGGGAATTGGAATTGGTGACTATTAGATGACAGTGTTTGTTGCTGGGAGGATGATTGCCAAGAGGACTAGTAGGAAATGGTATTTATTATTATTATTATTTTCTATTTATTTATTTATTAAAAAAGCGCGGATGCGAATGGTATGAGGCTATGAACTATTATTAACGTTTCTCATTAGCAGGTAAGATTGGAGACTTTAATCTAATTTCTTGGATAATTGTCTTTTGGCTTTTTGCTAATTGTAAGACCTGGTTGTATTGCAAGATGAGGAAGATGAAGTACCCAAGGCCAAAGGAAGGTCTAGCTCTAGTAAATGTAGGGGTGGGATTTTTGGACCGATAAACTGAGGAACTGGCCCGAAAATGGTCGGTTGGGCGCAGTTCTTGAACAGAAATTCTTGGTGCCGTTTTAAAACCGAACCGAGGAAGAGGAGATCGGTTCGGTCTCGGTTTCTTCTGTTCTTCAGCCCTCAGAACGAAGATATTACACACGTGTCTCCACTTATACCCTAAGGCCTAAACATATCAGCCAGTTGACCAAACCCGTTGAAATCCTCTCCTGAGTCTCCTCTCATGTGTTCTTGAGTTCTTCCCCAATTCGATCGAAACCCTAAACATATCACTATATCAGCCCCAAAATTCAGTTAGATTGAATCAGAATAGCACTTCGAAACACGATTAGAGATTTTCATTCCCAAACAGCCAAACTCAATTAGTCGATTTTCATTCCCAATCGAAACACCATGCCCAAACAGTCCAAACTCCTGGTGTCGAAGAATCTGGGTCTAGCTGCTCTGATTTCGAGTAGTCTGAGCCATCCTCTACTTGTAATGAAATGGTTGTTACTTGCCATCCTCTGCTTGTAATGAAATGGTTGTTGCTTGCAACAACCCGAAAGCTGCCCCAAAATCTGGCAACGCTCGAAGCACTGCTGCTGTGAGAAGAAAACGAGGAAAGAAAGGCTAGCAGAGGTCAGATGTCTGGGATCATTTCACAAAGGTGGATCATCCATTAATCGAGACTGTTGATGGAGTTAAGAAGGTGGTTGGCAATACCAAACGAGCTCAATGTAAGTATTTTCCTATGCATTTGGCATGCAATCCTTATGATAATGGTACTTCATCTCTTAGGAAACACATAGAGATAGTTTGTAAAGGGTACCCGGGTAGAGTTAAGGTAGAATATGGGCAACAAGTGTTAACCAGTGATGGGAAAAGAGGGCAGGGCAGTTTAGTTTTTGTGAATTGGAGTTAGGATAATTGCATTGAAGCTGCTACTCATATGATTGTTGTCGATGAACTTGCATTTAGTTTCGTCGAAAAACCTGGGTTTAATTACTTTGTAGTGTTGCTGTGCCTCTTTTTAAAGTCCCTTGTAGGAAAGTCATAATGAAAAACTTTCTTCGCATGTATGATGCCAAGAAGGAGGAGTTGAGGAGGGAATTGAAGTCTCATTGTGTTAGTTTGACAACAAACACTTGGATTTCTTGTCAAAACATAAACTACATGGTAGTTACTTCTCATTTTATTGATAGGGGATGGCAAATGCATAAGAGAGTGCTTGCATTTTGTGTGGTTCCAAATCACCAAGGTATAATGATTGGTAAACTGCTAGAGTCTTGTCTCCTTGATTGGTCAATCGATAAAGTTTTAACTACTTCTATTAATAATGCATCTGCGAACAAGCATGCCATTGATTATCTTAGGAAGAAAATGTGTAGTTGGGAGATTAAACCTATTTGTGGAGGTAGGTTTATGCATGTGAGATGTTTAGCTCACATTGTAAACCTCATTGTGAGGTCTGGTTTGAAGATGATGGAGAGGTGAGTGGCTTGCATAAGAAATGCCGTAAGATATGTTAGGAGTTCAGGTTCTAGGCTTGATGAATTTAAAAAATGTGTGGAGAAGGAGAAAGTTGGGTGCAATAGGTTGCATTTTAGATGTTCCGACAAGGTGGAATTCCACATTTCTTATGTTGGACACAGCTTTGGAGTTGAAAAAAGCATTTGAGAGATTGTATGATGATGATGAAAGGTTCCAAAATTATTTTGATGAAGATGAAGAAATTGTTGAAGATGAGGCAGAGGCTGCAAGTAGGAGGAGAGTGCCTACGAAAAGAGTTGGGCCACCAACTAAAATAGATTGGGAAAATGCAGGCATTTTTGTGAAGTTTTTGAAAGTCTTTTATGATGTGACCCTCAATGTGAGCGCTTCACTTACCCCTACTGCACACAAGGCCTTCCATGATGTTGTTACCATTGAAACTGAGCTTGAAGAACTTAGCTTGCTTAGTATACGGCCTGATTCAAATGAAGCTAACCAAGTCTTGTATGACATGGCAGTCCAAATGAAGTCCAAGTATGACAAGTACTTTGCTTTCTTGGATGACATGAACCAACTTTTCCTAGTTGCTGTGGTCTTAGATCCTAGGTATAAGTTGAGAAACATTGGTAGAGTGTGTGAAGTGTGGCTAAATTTGCCTGCTGGGGAGATCAAGAAAAAATCGGAGGAAGTGAAGCAACTTGTTATAGAACTTTGTGACTTGTACAGTCAGTCTATTGGTGCATCAAGTAGGCAGAAGAAAAAAGAGCTCACTACTAATGACACAGCAACCAGTAAGAGTCGAGGCAGATCAAGGACAGTAAGTAGGAAAAGGGCTGTTATGCTAGGAGGCTGGAATAGGCAGCTTGAACAAAACAATGAAGTTATTGTAGGACATGAAGTTGATCAACATTTGTTGGACCCTATAGAAAAAACTAAAGGTCAGCAAGAAGAAGAGGATGATTGGAAGATTTTGGATTGGTGGAAGCTGAATGGAGGTAAATATCCCAACTTGCAGTCATTGGCTAGAGATGTATTAGCCATACAAGTCTCTACAGTTACAAGTGAGTCCAGTTTCAGTTAGGAATGGGCAAACGGGGGCGGGTTACTTGCTGATTTTCCCCGCATTTGTCAAGCTGGGGCGGGGTTTCACATTACCATGCGGGTTCCCCATTTTTTTTTTTTTGGGCTTAGAAGGCCAACAACACTTTGTTGGTGGATCTGCAAAAGTACCGAGTGTGCGAACAACCAAGAGTTCTGAAGCTTCAACTTCAGCTCTTACAACCAAGAAGAGGAAACTGAAAAAATGATATGCCAAGGTATGAACTATCTTACAATTGCAGATTTAGAATTTTTGAATGCTTTTCATGTTTTTGGTTTTCATTTAAAATGTCAAATCAGTGAATTGCAGATATGGTAATTGTAATTTACTAATTTTAGCTGGTATGCATGCATTGAAATGTTTGGAACCTTATTTGATATAATTTTTGAATTATGCAGATGGAGTTGTGCAGTGCAGCAGTTGTGGCTGCTGTGCATTGATTTGCTTTGGAAGTTTGGAGTTGTGGCTGCTGTGATGAATGTGTTCTGTGGACTGCCTTAGTTGTTTAACTTGCTTTGCATTCTAAAAAGGTTTGTGAAAAGCAGACAATTTCTGCCTTCTCGGGAAGCCTACTTTGAGCATTAATTTCTGATAGGAGCATAAAATGCTATGAATTTATAGTTCAAACCTCTATACTTTTGCTTAGTTTATTCCTTAACAAGATCAATTTAACTTTGTTATTTTCTTAGGTACTTTGAGAAGCAGTTCAGGAGAAAAGAG
This sequence comes from Rosa chinensis, assembly GCF_002994745.2. NCBI lineage: Eukaryota > Viridiplantae > Streptophyta > Magnoliopsida > Rosales > Rosaceae > Rosa > Rosa chinensis. The sequence goes on along the minus strand of NC_037091.1, from coordinate 38,708,326 downwards.
AGCTACAATGGGGAAATCAAGCCACTTCACATGAAGTAGTGATGCAAAGGATGGATTATGATGATTCAGTTGGTCCTAGAACTCAAGAGAAGATGGAGAGAGTTGGCGTTAAAAACAGTTGCAGAGAAGCAGAAAACAGAGTACAAGAGTCTGCCTTATTTTCTTCTGTTTTGGGAAGCTGTTTTGAAGAACCTTCGAGTGGAATTATGAAGAAAGGCCTGGTAAAATTTTAAGATCACATGTTCTACTATAACTTCAGTAAAATATTTGGTCCAGAATGATAAGGAGGAAGCCGGAGTCTGTGCTCAAAGTTGGTTCCTCGAGAAGACTGTTTCCATCAGCTTTTCAGGAAGCTTTTTCAAGGACTTTTATACTGGACTTACGGGATGATAATCATGAATTTCTCTGCCCAGAATTTAAGAATATATTTTGTAGAGCAGTATAGAATCAATAATCATCCAGAAAGGTGGTGTAATGAAGAAGTTACGATGCTGCAAATATGATCAGAGGATAAGGAAAATCTGGAATTTCTGACAAGTCTTTATGCGAAGCATTTTCAAGACCGTTGTTGGGCCACGTTTCAAGAAGATTTCTAGAAGGTTTTTTCACGGTTTTTAAGGGTGACATCAGAAGTATTATGTGGCAGAATATCACCTTCGAATCTGCTGGGAACCCTTGTCAAACATGGAGAGGGAAATCAGTCCTAGTTGAGAAAGGAAAGTGAATTAAAGGTTATATTTTCTGAAGATATTCTTGGCAGATTTTGGGACGAATTTTATTGGATTTTTGCTGCATTATACTTATCAAGAGACTATTAGAAAGACTTAAGGAAGGTTCAGAAGATTGTGTGGCAGCCAAGCAAGTGGAGTTGGAGAAGAATAAGGAGAACTCAACCCGGTTTTGAAGAGAAAAGTTAGGGGTTTGTAAACAATAAAAGAGGAGGCTTCTTGGCATCAAAAGGGAGACCATATCATACAGATTTCACGCCTCAAAATAACCCTAGCTCTCTGATTTTCGAAGCTCCATACAAGCATAAGGAAAAGAAGCCACCAAAGTCGCCATCTGCCACCACCGTGACCATCCATCTTCAAGCAACATCCACCGTGCATCTTCACTCTCTTTTTCTGCGACTTTGCCCTTTTATTTTCAATATGTTACTGTGTGTTTACCTTAGAACAATGAGTAGCTAAATACTTTTGTGTTAGGGGCTAGTTTGAAGCCCTAAACTATGGTTCAAGTTTCATAATAAATTTCTATGTTTTAGTTACTTTGTCGATGAGATTGTTCTTTGGTTCTGGATTAGATGAATCTTTTATATGTATGTGTTATGTGGTTGCAAACATATAGGATATGCATGTAATTGGTGCTAGGTTAAATAGCAATTCACCTAATAGTTTTGTGATTTTAACCGAAGTAGTAAAACCTCTCGCCTAGGTGTGTACCAAAGATGAGGAATGCAACTAGACACGCTTGTTGTACTAGTTTGTACACTTAGATTGACATCCTTCCATATGTGCTTAATGCTTTAGAACTTGCTAAATGTAGGAGCCGCTTGTGATCTCTATGTTGCATGTTTTCAAAAGGTTCTAATAACGGCGCTTGTTCTTGTTAGAACATTATAGGGAAGTAATATAAGGTACTTAGCTTGCTTCTAGCTTTGTAACTTGGTCAATCTCTCTCTCATGACTTAGTAATAAACATAGGAAGAAAAATTGGAACTTGGATTGTGTTTAGTGGTGGATAACGAACTCCTAACTGCTCATCATCATATTCACAGACTTTACTTTAGTTTCATCTTTTGTTCTTACTTTATTTTCAGCAAAATTAATCAACAATCCCCCCAATTGTGTTTTTAAATTTGTTTTATTATAGTTTCTAGTTTATTTTGTTTTGTAGGTTACATAAATTGAAGGTAAACCCTTGATCCTTGGCGTAGAACGATCCCTTACTTTCACTACTACAACTTGACAACAAAAAGGGTTTTAAATTGCGTGTTATTTTTAGCAGAGCAATTTCCACTTCCTTGATGACGTTTAGTTCAAATTTTGGGCTTATGATGCATTACAAAATAATGTCTTTAAGGAATGCTAGCCCTTTCTGCAATAATCTACTTGGAAGGTTGCAAGAAAAGCTCTCCAACACTGTTCCCAATAAGCTAATTCTGAACTGCAGTTTCCTGCTTTGCAGAACGATTTTCGTGAACTTCCCTTGTAATTTCCAGCCAAATGAGTAATTGAACGTAGTTCTTTGCATCAGTACTTCATAGTCCATGGCTTCATTGCTCCATTTAAGCTTCTATATTTCTGGATTGCTTCACGAAGTACTTGTGCCACCAAAAGTGGTGGTGCATATAAAATTCACCGGAATTTCAATTTTTTTTCCTCCTCTTGTTAAGATTTTCTACAAAACATGTAATTAGGTTAGTTGACACTAAATTTGACTTTTAGGACAAGTAATTTCCATGTTTTAGGGTACAAATATATATATATATATATATATATATATATATGAATTATGATCTAACAGTTTGGAAGACAAAGATTGAAGGAAATTTGTGCGCACAACAATCTTCAAGATTTAAAGGGAAAGCACTGGCCTTTATGCCAAATTGAGCAACGAAAACGAAAATGGAGCTTGTTTCCTTAACCAAAATTCTCAGTGGTTTTTTATTGAACACCTTGGCTGCACAAAACCAATGAATGATTCTAGCTATGAGTCGTTCCTTACCTCCTTGCTTTCCTTTGTTTTCTTGATCTTCCTTTTCAACAAACAACAAACCCAATCAATTCCAAGAAGATGAGGAGGTATTACCCAGAAAAAAAGGGAAATTATCAAGAACAGTACATGAACTTAAGACCACTCCGAATTTTGGTGCCCAACGTTTATATAACCCAAAATAAGTACATGAACTTTTAATCCCGACCCAGTTTTCATACATGCCGTCACTAACACCGTTAACACCTATGCCTTATTAATATGCCATGTGGCATAAAAGTTAACGGTGTTAGTGACGGCATGTATGAAAACTGGGTCGGGATTAAAAGTTCATGTACTTATTTTGGGTTATATAAACGTTAGGCACTAAAATTCGGAGTGGCCTTAAGTTCATGTACTGTTCTTAAAATTCTCCCCAGAAAAAAATGTAGAACCCGGAAAAAGAATATATACCTAGAGAAGACCAACCTCACAAATAGGAAATAGAAAAAGGTCTCAGAGAGAGGAGGAGAAGTCGAAGACGGAAATTGCAGCTGTGATTGGTTTATGAGTGTGAAGGACAAATGAAAATTTTGGGTTTTTTTTTTAGTTCAGCCATGGCAGCTCTTTGGGTGGGAAAGAGATATGCTCCGTATTGGTTTTATTTATTTAATTTTTTTTTAGAGTAAGAAAATAATAGAAATGCCCCTACTATGTGTGTTGAAAAAACCCAAGTATATGTATCTGACCGAAAAAAAAAAAAAAAAAAATGGGGACCCCGCCTGGGTAATGGGAAACTCCGTCCCCGCTCCTGCACCCTTCATGGGGCAATAAGTCCCGCCAGTTTGAGAAGTGTAGGGAAAATCCGCGGGTACCCCGCCCCATTTGCCCATTCCTAGATTCAAAAATGACTCTATCGTCAAAAGTAGTTGATCCAATAGGACGAAGGATTGAAGTTAAAAGCCAAAATGGCGAGGTAGGCCACGACGTCCACTGAAAACTCCCACCTTGCAAATCAAATGCACTTGAGGGAAACTAAAATTTGCACTCACGCCAGAAGACAAAATAATGGGGTAGGAGGGTGTGCCTGTCACGCTCCAAACCAGATGTAGGTGAGATTAGGTAGCTAACACTAAATCCGAGGTGTGAGCGTGGAAATGTAAAGTGAAATTAAAAACAACATTAAACACATTTTCTGAAATCGTCGAAAATAAAACATTTTGAATAACAAAACTTTAATAAAGAGAAATTACATCTAATTGCTCTAATCTAACTCGCTCTTGTCTTCTACAATACTTTTCGAGTATTGTAAACAAAAGCATTGCCATCATCCTTAGTTCTAGGCCTGGGCGTCCGGACCAGAAGGACCAATAACCCGACTCGGGCCGACGCAAATAGCCCGATTCGGTTCGGTTTGTAAATGAAATTTTTCGGTTTGGTTCAAAGACCGACCCGATTACAAACTCTCGGTTCAGTCTCGGGCTTAAGATTTTTAAGGTTCGGTCTACCTGAACAGACCCAATTTACAAGTAATATGCCATACGTCAGTATACTATTGGATCATTATATATATAGTATATTAAAAAAAAAGAAGTAAAAACCTCACTAAAACAGTCAGCCCTAGTCTTCACTCTCCTTTTCACGATCGAAACCATGTCAGCCTCTCTCTTTCACTCTTTCTCCGTTTCTCGAAAACCATATCAACCTAAACCCAGTTCTTGACTTCTTGCTTATTACGCATTTCTGTCTTCCCAAAACCAAAACCTAGTTCATTTCATTCCAAATTTAATGGCATCAACACAAAATGCATCCCAAAGTTTAAGCTCCGAATCTGATTCCGATTCCATTCATTCCAATTCAAATTCAAAATCAATTGTTCCAAGACCAAGACCAACTCCAACCGATGCTTCGAGGGTTCAGACAATTCCTAAAACATTCAAGGCCTAGAAGAAAAAGAGAGCTGTAAGGGGAAAGAGAAAGCGAGATGCAGATGCAGAGGAAGAGGAAGGAGAAAAGTCTGAAAAACCAGCTGGAAGATCCTGGGTGTGGGAGCACTTCAAGAAGATCGACAAGCTTGTATTCGAGGTCAAGGATGGTAAGAAGATTCAAACTTCTGTTATCCAGCGAGCTAAATGTAATTATTATGGGACTGATCTTGCATGTGATAGCTACAGGAATGGGACTAGTAGTCTTAGGAGGCATATACAGGATGTTTGCAAAAAATATTCGGGAAGGGTTGATTTAGAGGCTGGGCAACAGGTTTTAAGTACTGGGGGTACTAAGGAGTTAGTGATGATTAAGTGGAGTCAGGATGCTTGCAAGGAAGCAGCCTGCAAGATTTTAGTTATGGATGAATTGCCTTTTAGTTTCATCGAAAGGCCCGGGTTTTGGTATTTTTGTAGTGTGTCTGTGCCTAGGTGGGATGTACCATCTAGAAAGGTTATTGTAAAACAATTCTTGAACATGTATGAGGAAGCAAAAATAGAGCTTAAGAAAGAGCTTAGGAGTCATTGTTTGTGCTTAACCACTGATACATGGACATTGGTGCAAAATATCAATTACATGGTTTTGACTGCCCACTTTGTTGATTCTGGTTGGACATTGCATAAAAGAATTCTAAACTTTAGGGTAATTCCTAATCACTAGGGCACTAGCATAGGTAAGTTGTTGGAGTCATGCTTGATTGATTGGGGAGTGGAGAGAGTGTTGACAGTTTCTGTCGACAATGCAAGTGCAAACAAGGTTGCACTTGACTACATTAGGAAGAAGATGTTAGGTTGGAATAAACCACCTGTTGTTAGGTGCCTTGCCCACATTCTAAACCTAATTGTGAGATCGGGGCTTGCAATGATGGAAAGGTCAGTTGCTGCAATTAGGATTGCAGTTCGATATATTAGGAGTAGTGGACAGAGGCTGGATGTTTTTAAACAGTGTGTGGCAAAGGATCAGCTAGAATCTAAGAAGGGTTGCATACTTGATGTGCCGACAAGGTGGAACTCCACATATTTAATGTTGGACACTGCATTGGGGTTGAGAAAAGCTTTTGACAGAATGGTAGATGAGGAGGAAAGCAAGTACCTGAACTACTTTGATGAGGATGATGATGTAGTTGACGACGATAATGATGTGCAACTGCAAGTGAGGCAGAAACACAGAAGGAAAAGGGTTGGGCCACTGATTGAGGATGATTGGAACAAGGCTGCAGTGTTTATTAGGTTTCTAAATTTTTTTTATGATGTGACCATGAGGATAAGTGTTTCAAACCATCCCACATTAAAGAAAGCGTTTCATGATTTAGTGGCAATCAAGGCTGAGATAGATGACTTGTTTACACCAGCTGAGATGCAAACAGGTTCCGAGACCGAGAAGATTTTGTATGACATGGCTGTGAAGATGAAACAGAAATTTGACAAGTCTTTTGGGAGCTTGGATGACTGCAACCAGCTAATCTATATTGCGTTGGTGTTAAATCCGAGGTTCAAAATAAGAAACTTGGAGAATATCTGCGACAAGTGGCTTCAGATGGACCATAGTGAGATTAAGACCAAGTCTGCAAGGTAAAATAGCTTCTGGTTTCCCTTTGTGATATGTATGTAACATCAATGGAGGCTCAAGGATATCAGAGTTCAAGAAAATCTAAAAGTGGAGAGAGTACACTCAGCCAAGGCACTGATGGTAGTAGATCAGTTTCCAAAAAATCTGTTCAACCAATTGGAAAAATATTGGCCATGGAACAAGATTGGGAAAGAGAGTTGGAAGACTCGGAAGAGGCTGTTGTTGGACATGAGGTTGACAGATACTTACTGGATCCTATTGAGAAGCCTCAAAATCCTCAAGAATGGCAAATATTGGACTGGTGGAAGATGAATGGCATGAAGTATCCTAACCTTGCAGCAGTTGCCAAGGATGTTTTAGCTATACAAGTTAGCACAGTGGCAAGTGAGTCTTGCTTTAGCACTGGGAGAAGGGTCATTGATCCTTTTAGGAGTTCTCTCACTCCCAAAACAGTTGAAGCATTGATCTGTTACCAAAACTGGATTAGGTCCGAGACCATTCACAACATCCAATATGTTCCCACTGTTGAGGACATTGAGTTCTATGAAAGTGTAGAGCATGGTATGAAATTTTGTAGTTTTGAGCATTTCAAATATCTTTGTTTCATTAGTTTCAGTTTATATTTTCTATGTGATAAATGGTTTAATCGTCAATCTATTTTCAATTTGGCTGCAGAACATGCAAATGAAGAATGTACTACAGTTGATCAGCCTGACCTTCCAACCACCTCTAAATCTTCTAAAGCGTCAAAGAATGCAAAGACAGTGGATGGTGCAAGAGCAGCAACCAAAGGAAAAGCCAAATTATAAAGGTAGCAGACTGCAATCCCTTAATATGTAATTGCGAATTTGTGATGTTTTATTGTGTTAATGTGTCATTGATATAGGGACAGATGCATTGATATAGGGACAGATGTGAAACTGTTAAGTACTTAATGTGTGAACCGTTATTGAATGTGTAAATGTG